>NC_090922.1:1397025843-1397333291 GCF_040938575.1 Ambystoma mexicanum
GTCCCGTCCACAGCACCTTCAATAATCCGGTGCTGGGAATATTGAAGCCAAACGGCCAGTGGAGACTCTGCGCTGACCTTAGGGAGCTCAACAAACGGGTCCATACTTCCCGATGGCCTCTGCCCTACATTGACCAAGGGCTGGCCCAGATCCAGGGGTCACAGGTATTCACTGCAATAGACCTGACCAATGGATACTGGACTGTGCCTGTCAGTAGGGAGGACCAATACAAGCTGGCTTTTACCTTTGGGGGCCAGGAGTACACATGGACCCGGACTCCCTTCGGATACCTTAACTCCGGTAATGAGTTCAATATTTTCCTACATAAGGCCATGCCCGACCTGGGTGCGAGGGGTAACCTGGCTTATGTAGATGATGTCCTCATCAAAAGCTCAACTGTTGAGGAACACATAGCGGAGATCCGTTATGTTCTGACACAGTTCAGGGCCGCCGGAGCAAAAATTTCCTTTCAAAAAGCACAGTGGTGCAGAACCCGTGTTAATTTCTTGGGGCATGAGATTACTCCTCAGGGTCTCTGTCCCCAGGAAAAGAAAGTGGAAGCACTACAGAAACTGAAAGACCCCACAACTCTGCGGGAACTAAGGAGCCTCCTTGGACTGACGAATTACAGCAGAAAGTTCATTGAGGGCTACGCAGAGATCACCAGACCCCTGATTCATCTCCTGAAGGGGGGGGTCAAGTGGGAATGGGGTCCAGAACAAGCCGAGGCAGTAAGACAACTCAAAAGAAGCCTCTCACAAGCGCCCTGCCTAGCTTACCCTGTCAGAAACAAGGAGTTCTTCCTGGAGACGGGGTTCTCTAATACGTGCTTGACGGCAGTATTATACCAAAAGCATGACAAGGTCAATAAAGTAATCTCCTATGCGAGCAAAACTTTATCCCTTGTGGAGGAAAAATTCAACGATTGTGAGAAGGCACTCCTGGCAACCGTGTGGGCATTGAAGAATTACCGCCCGTTTATCCAGGGGGAACACATCATAGTGGAGACTCCACACCAGCCTCTGCAATATCTACAAAGTGACAGAATCCGGGCCGGAAATGTGAGTAATTCCCGAATTACTTCCTGGATTCTGTCAATGCAAGGCTTTCCTGTGGAAGTCCGATATGGCCAAAACAAGAAGAGTCCCCTCGCGCAAGGTCTGGCTGACTTGCATGATTGTGCCAGAGAAAACTGTCTCGAGGGCGAAAGTCTAAAAATGAAGGACAACATGGAGGCATACCTTAATTCCCCCCACAAAGTCTTTGAAGAAGACAAGTGTGAGGGAATGCCCAATGTGTATGTGGATGGATGCTCTTACCATGTTGACAACGATGGGGAGAAAGAACTGGTGGCTGGCGTAGGAAATGCATGGGTGAATGAGTCCCCAGAACCCTCCGCTGGATACAAAATTGGTCCCCGAAGTAGTCAGGTGGCAGAATTGATGGCTGTGCATCAGGCCATCCTCACTGCTGTCCAGCATTAACTCCACAAACTGGTCATAATCACAGATTCGGATTATGTACGGAACGGGTTCGTGGAGCACCTGGTTAATTGGAAAACCAGAGGCATGTTATGTGCTAACAACAAACCCTTGAAACATGGGAAGTTGATCCAAAACATTGATGATCTGGTCACCTCGAATGAGATGACCATCTATTGGAAAAAGATCAAGGGTAATTCCAAAGTAGAGGGACCAGACAAAACTGGAAATGACTTAGCTGATCAGCTGGCCAAAACCGGGGCCACCCAAGGGGATCTAATTGAGATTGAGTCCCTGTTGGGGGAAATCCAGGTCACTGCTATCACTAGGTCCCAGACAAATGCTCACAACGACCTTTCAATTGCACAATGGAGTAAGGAGACCCCTGATGCTGATTTGATTACCGCTCAGAAGGGGGATCCAATAATTGGTAAATTTTACCAGCACCTTGAGGACCCTGAGAACTTTCCCCTGACGGATACCGATTACACTGGGAAAGAGGACCTAAGAGTGTTGATGAAATGTCCAAAAATGTTCCGGATCCAAGACGGTTTGCTGGTAAGGAAATCCAAAGCTGGCCACGATCAGTGGGTGGTACCTACCTCATTCCGAAGCCTGATGTTAAGTCACGCCCATGATGCGGCCACCGCCGGTCATAGGGGGTTTCACACAACATTGGAAATCTTAAGAGAGGTTGCATACTGGCCACACATGGGGCAGGACCTCGACCAATACTTGAAGGGGTGTCTTGTGTGTGCACAATTTCAGCCATCATCCCTCACGCACCGTGCGCCTCTCCAAAAGAGGGGGATGACACTGCCATGGTCAGATTTACAAATCGACTTCGTAGGCCCCGTGATTCGCTCTGCTAGGGGGAATAAGTACATGTTGACTGTGACATGCTTGTTTACCAAGTGGGTGGAATGTCTCCCAGCCCCAAATTGCAAGGCAGAAACCGCAGCTGCCCTGATGATTAACCACATCTTTTCCCGCTTTGGTCTACCTCAAAGGATTGAGTCAGACAGGGGTAGCCACTTCACCAGTGAAGTAATGACAAAGATGTGGGAGATACTGGGGGCCAAAAGGAAGTTGCATATTGCTTACAGGCCAGCTTCTTCTGGGGCAGTAGAGAGATATAACCAAACCATTGTGAGCATATTAAAGAAGTTTGTGGCAGATTCTGGGCCAAGTTGGGATATCCGATTACCTCTGGTCCTAATGGCCATCAGATCTACCCCTTCATCTGCAACCAAAATGTCATCATTCGAGTTGATGACTGGGCGCAAGATAGTGCTTCCTCAGCATCTGCTCTACAGGACCCAAGAGCAGACACTGATAAATGCCTCCACAACTCACGAGTATGTGGAGAATTTAAGGAAACACCATCAACATGCTTTTGCTTATGCTCAGCGGAATCCAGAAAGATCAGCTGATAGCATGAAGACCCACTATGACCTGAAAACTTCCAGGAAGGAATATCAGGTGGGGGACCGGGTCTATCTATACAATTTCCAAAGGAACCAGGCCAAACAGCGAAAATGTTTGCCTACATGGAAGGGACCCTTTGAGATTATAGACAAAATCTCCCCTGTGGCCTACAAGATCCGCATCCCCAAAGGCGGTTTAGCAGAGGGGGAAGACAAGTGGGTCCACATTAACCAGTTGAAGTGTTGCCATCCCAGGCACACTCTGCAACAACTGGAGGAATCCTCTGGAATCCTAGAGGGTACTGTCTCAGATTAATTCAGTTCTAACTTAAAAGATCCTACATATCGCCTGTCAAATTCTGAGTTTCTCAATGTGGGTGTTTTCATTTTTGAATGCAAAAAGAAATGTGCATGTTCATATGTATTGACTATAAATTTATATGCCACCCCACTATATCAATGGTGGGGGGAAAAATGTCTATGAATAGGTATTGCCGCTCTTCCTTTGTCGTCCTAGGAGAAAGAAAACCTGGAGACGGGCCAAGGAGGACGATCCGGAGACCGGGAGCAGAGACGCGAGGGGCCCAGGGTACCGCCCAATATTCCCATCAGGACCGGCGAGGAGATCCGATCGTTTAGTACCGGATGGAGGAAAAGATGCTGAACTGTGCCATCTATTGGAAGAAGATGAGGAAACATCCCAGATCTTGCGAGTTCCATCAGTGAAACCGAATGGCCTTCGCAAGAGGGGGGCTTGTGGGAGGTTTTTACCCATGCATCCGAGCCCTACCTCAAAAAACTGTGCATTACTGACATGGAAAACATCATGATGGCCAGAGCTTCCCAGAAAATGCACAGGGAAATGCATGAAGAATAGGCTGCCACTCATTTTTGCCGATGTTATGGGCACAGAAGGGCACTGCCTAAAACCACCATTGGACTACCCACACAGTAGTCTGAAACCATTGGGAATGGCAATGCTGATTGCCAAAAGCAACCTAGAATTGTGGGGAATTCATTTTCTTAAATCCCAAAAATGGGTGCATTACCAGTACTCACCACTATCAGAAAGCCGGCGTTTTAAAACAACACCAGACTTTTTTGTGTAAAACTGAATAGATGAACCCAAAGCATGCCAAAGAAAGACTTACTGAGAGGTGGATACAATGTAAAGTTATATTCTGAAGTGACTTGAAGGTTTATAACAAGACTGGCTGAGCTGTGGATTTCAGCAGTTCAAGTAAATTTGGACTGAAAGACACTAAAAATCTAAATGTTTAAAAGAAATGAGTGACCTACTTTTGAGTGTCACACAGGTTTCAATTGTTTAAATGTCATAGTTTTAAACTTAAAATCAGCATTCTAGCTGCATATGTAAAAATTGTCTTGACTTAAACTGGGGAACAAAAAGTGACATTTTATCTGAAACCTGGCTTAAGGAACTGAATTCTGCCCACCAGCTACCCCCGACAGGAGTTGAGACTTGCACAACAGCTGTGTTCCCAGGCCTAGCTGCCCTTTTGCTGCTCCCACCAAAAGGGATATGACACTTCTCTGATTGAATTACCTGGGCTCTGCGGGAAATTGAACAAAGCCCTGTCCTGACTCAGGCAAATGTTTTATTACGGGGGCCGTAAAAGTAGCTTCCTCCTGGAAGAAAAGGGGAGGAGCACTGCTTGTGAGAGCAAGCTGGCCTGGCAGAACTGGAAAAACCAGAAATTCAACCTTGTGCTGGGGGGAAACCACACACCTTTGGGGCCAGAACATAACTCTAAAAAGATGAATAACTCATAGTACGGACTTGTGAAAATTATTTAAATGATACCATAATTCTTGTGATTTTTCTGCCCACATTTTAAGAGGTTTTTAGAACCGGTGGTATGATCTGGGGGCAAACTAGCAGTTAAGAGGGTATTACTTAAAATGTATGCATGTGAAAAATCTGACACTTCATCAATCAATGCCTGCATGCCTTGCACACATTTGGGTAAATTTGAGTAAGAATCTGATATTGGTAACTTGACCAAAAAGTGAAATATGTTGCCATTTCTGAATGCAAGCTCCCAGGAAGAGCAGATTTGGACAGGGTATACCTCCTGTGATATGTGATGGGTGCATGTAATTTTAAACAAATGTGTACCTGTGCAAATATGTCTTTTTGAGCAAATATAGATTGTGTGTAAAGTTGACAGGGGTGGGTTCTCTGTACCATAAACAGACCTCATCATGATGACACTTCATTTCATTCCCCCAATCAAGGGGAAGAGGATGGAGTGGCCAATGACAAGTGGAGAGGGGTAGAGCCTAGTGATGCTGCACACACACCCATTTTCAAAACACATAAAAGCAGACAGTCAGGACAGATAGGGATATCCAAATCCATTTGCTGCGGGACGCTCTGCCGGGAAAATCCATACTTTACCTCCATCAACCTTCAGAGAGCCAACATAGAGACTTCAATCTATCCACATCCAGAGATCCAGACTTCAAATCTATCAATATCCAGACCACTGTTAGCAGAACCAGAGAGCTGACCCAGATCACTGTGAAGTGCCGAGACCAGACCAGAGTCCAGTCTAAAACCTGACCAGATCCGTGGCGAGGCCCATTTTTTTCAAAAATATATTGTGAGTACCTAGCAGAACTGTGTAGAACCAATCTCTTAGTTAAAATAATATAATTCAATCTATTTTAATCTAAGTAGAACTGCCTCCTAACTGTCACCTGTCATTTTCTAGTTGTTAGCTGTCACTTGTCTTTTTGAACTTTAAAATTTCAAATCTGAAAAATGACCTTTACCATATCGCTCATATCTCCGTGACCGTTTGTCTTAGAGACTTGCAGTAACTTTCATCTGGAAGCTGAGATCCTAGGCTGTCCTAGGACCCCACAACGATAGTGCTAGTCCCTGTAATCGCGAAAAACGCACTCGCGAATTTGCCGCGATTTGCAAATTTCTCCACGTGTGAAAACAGAAGCTTCTTTACTTTCCTTGCTAAACATTTGTTTGCCTCGTAAGAACCATCCCTGAATCATTGCTAGAGTGAGCCTGGACTAATATTAACTAGATACCACTCACCCTGAACCTCTAGAGGGAATTAAAAGCATTTTAGCATATTTTTCACTTCATTGCCAGCACATATAAAAGCATTTTGGGCCTGTGTTTCAAACTTCTGTAGTCTAAGCTTGCTGGGGTGAACTGAATTACATTTGATTGCATTTCTGAGAACTGTGTGCTTTCCTTCCATTTCCTTGCATTGCATAAAAGGGGGGGGGTGAATTACCAGAGAAAAGTAATTACATTGTTTTGTTGAAATCATATTGAGTGTTTTCTCTATTGCATTTTTCATTCAACATTACATCCATCTGAACTTATATAAAGTATTCTCTACCACCTTATTCTTCTGTTCATATTCACAAGTGTGCTAGTGCCAGACTATCCATTATTGATTACTGCTCAGATTAAGTGTGATATTCAATTATTAATTTATTATAAAGTGTGATATATATATATATTGTTTAAATTATCAAATAAACCTTTAAACTTGCAAAACAGAACTACTTCTTGGCTCAGTGGGATCAGGGGGATTCCAAGAGAGGGGTGTTATATAGGGGTAGTCATCCAGAATGCATGAACTGGACATAAAGATATATCAATAAGGGTTTCCATTCAGTACCCCAGACTAGGCATTGACTTAGCTGTAGTGTTGAATTGAATCCTCTTACAAATTGGGGGCTCGTGCCGGACGTTTGGGTTAGATCTATCACTTGTGCAGATTAATACAGCGTGCCAGCTGACCAGATACACATATCCGGTCGGATCACCACGCTGTGTTACGCTGTAAAGCACTCCTCAAAGGAATGCTCTAAGGAAAAGGTCTGTTTTGCAAAAATAAAATACAAACTTCTGTAAGTCAGGAAGGAACTCAAATTCCAGAATGACGACCTTAGTAGACATGAAAATAGCCAGAGAGCACTTCTTACATAAGTTATTTGTGAGAGGTGAGTGGACTCATCAGGACCAGACTGTCTGGTTGCAAGCAATCGCACCCCAGATCACGGAAACAGGGTCAGATATATGGAGAGACCAGGGTCCCTTACATGTGGCCCTGAGTGAACTATATATGTCCTCTAAGGCCAAGGATGAGCACCACAAGATTGCCAGGGTAGCGGCATATTTATATTTACATATGGGAGCCATGCAGGACAAATGTGCTGAAGGCCAAGATCTGGCGAGTAGGCAACTGCTGGCATTACAGAAGGCCCAATCTGATCTGGACTCTTCTGAGCAGAGGCTGCAGAGGAGCCAGGAGTCAGAAAATGATAGTAGGCAGTATATCATTAAAATAAAAGAGGACATGGATATACTGCAACAGGAAAAGGCTGACCAGGATACTAGATTTCTGGCCCTGCAGAAGGAGCACCAAGACAGTTTGGACTCCTTACTGCAGAGCCAGAAAAAGCTGGAGCAACAATTAGACTTTAACAGGGCATGCACGGAGCAGGTAGCCACCCTGCAAAGTCATCTAGATAGAGTGAAGGCAGAGAGCAACAAGCTGATTTTGAAAGACCTGGATACTCAGACAGAGTTTGATGAAGAACGCCAGAAAGCTGGCGCCTTTCAAAGGCAGAGGGACGACCTGGCGGCACAAATGCAGGCTCTTAGTCAGGAAAGAGACGCCTTAGGCCAGGAAGTCTGCCATTTAAAAAGAAAAACAGAAGAAAATCACTTGGCCCTCCAGGGGCTGGGTGACCTCCAAAAAGAACACCAGAACTTGTTAGAACACACCAGGAGGGTGGAGGATGCTCTGGCAAGAAAGGAGCAGGCCAATAGGGACACAGCCCAGGAGGTAACCCTCCTGCAGCAAAGACTGGCCCAGTGCTCCAGGACCAATCAGGAGGCACAGAGAGAGAATGAGGCTCTCTGCCAGCACAATGATAGGCTCCAACAACAGGTAGCGATGCAGGGGAGACTGATAGAGTCTAGTAAGGCCTTAACTGAGGAACTGAAGGCTCAGGCTCTTGCATTGCAACAGGGAGCAGGGGCGGATGGAGACCAGGTTCGCTGGGAAAGGGAAACTCCTGAGCCTAACCTCAGGAGCCCTAGTACCAGAGGCCTTTATATCTCTCAGTCCCTGGACTCTGCCACCCCCATGTCCCCTGGCGCACATGTGCACAGGGCCACAGGGATGGCAGATTACTATCCAGCCAGAAGCATGGGGCTCATAGGCCAGTACCACCCAGGAATGGAGGGGCGGGCATCCGGGTATGGGCACCCAAGCACAGTGCAATTTGATGGGGAACCCCAGGAGAGTAGGCCCATTAAGGGCATCCTGAAAACCTCTGCTCAGTTAGGTTAGTGGGGGGGTACCCATCAAATCCTGGCAGCAAGGAGGGATCTGAAGACTCCTCTGAGCGGTACAGGACACAGGAGACCAGGTCCCCAGATTCTGCCAGCCATTCCCAGGCTCGCAGAATCCGGGAAAACCTGGAAGAACAGATGGGAACCTCTGGGAGCAGTGCCTCTGAGTCAGAAGATGAATGGACCAGAGTTACCCGGACAAAAAGGGCCAATAAGACAAAAAGGGCCTTGCTTAAGGACCCCTTAAAGCAGATTAAGGCAATCAGGAGCGTCATCACGCCTTATCATAAGAACGCCAAGTATTCTGTTTGGGAGCACTTAGAGTTGTTTGAGCAAATGATGGAGACTTTCCATTTGAAGGACAGCCAAAGCTGTATTCAATATGTAAAGTGGACCTTCTCCCCGGAATACTCCAGTTTCTTTGCGGGGCTGGAGGACCAAAATCATTTAAGATGGTCCACCTATAAGGCGGCCATCTTGAAACATTTTTCTACTCATAGAAATCCTCAAGAGGCTCGCAAGGCAGCCTACAATTTACAATGTGGGGAGGATCAGGCCCCACAAGAATTTGTGCAGGAGTTAAAGCGTGCTTTTGCACAGACCACAAGAAGGGTGCGCACGGATAGCAGAGAATTTATTAATACGTTTTTCCATGCCTTGCCCAAATACATAATGACCCAGCTCGTGAGGGATTTTCACGAGAAAAGATATTTAGACTGGGTCATTGAACAGGCGACCCGGATCTATGAGGTGCAGAAGCCAATAGAAAATAAAAATAATGCGCAAAAAAACCCCAAAGCCAACAACACCCCTGCTGCTGCCAAGGTGGCAGAGGTAAAGGTCACCCCCGTTTTAGAGTTGGAGATGGGGGGGCCTAAAAACCTACCTGCACCTAATAATGCTAGGCCCAGAAGGTCCTCAGGCCAGTCACAGACAGGGAGCCAGGGAGGCAGCCCCACAAATGGGGTCCCTTGCTCTCCTGATTATGTCAGCCACCGGTACAAGGGAAACAGACCCCTCCTGGGTTATGTGTGGACTCCTCCAGCCCAGGGGGGGGATCCAGCCAAGCACCTAACCCAGAGAACTTCCCTCCCAACTTCTCACAGGAGGGCAGAAACTCAACAAACCCTGGGCAGAACTTCTTCCCCAGGTATCCACCCAACTTCCAGCCCCAAAATCCTCCACCCTTCTTTCCCCAATTCCCTGAGCCCAGACAACCGAATCCGGGAGAGGGGAGGCCAAGGGTGGAGGGGTATCCAAATCTTCCCAACCAGGGGTACTACCAAAGAAGGGATAGCTACCCTTCCCGGGATCAGCCCAGGGGAGAAAACATGGCCCCGTATCAGCCTGAGCGGGTTTCCCAGTTAGAGCGCCAGGTTCAAAACATGGCGCGGGATCTGGGTCACATACTGAGGGCTCAGCAGAACCCTCAGATCGGCATGCCGGCGCAGAACGCACCCAACTCTGGACCTGGTGCTCCAGAACAATGACGGGGGTAGCACCCCGATAACTCACCGGTTCCCACGGACGAGGCACAAGGGGAAGGGGGGCGTAAAGCCTTGGAGGAAGCTTCCTTCCTCACTTGTAAACAGCCCCTGGAAACCCAGGAACCGGAAACAAAATCTCTTGCCCCTGAAAGTCTGCCTCCTAAGGAGCAGAGGGGGGGTAGGAGAAACAAAAGACCCAAACAGACTCAGTTTGAGGAGGAGGTGCAGATCTTCCAATTTGAGGGAGAGGGATCCTCAGAAGATCCTGGGAAAAGGATCTTCTCCTTCAGAGATGGGGGAACTCCTCCCAAGGAAAAATGGGCCCCAAGGGATTCCAATCCAGACTGGGGAGATATGGAGACTGAGCTACCGCCGCCTATCATCTCATCCCAGAACCCACAATACCAAAATCCCCTGGTTCAAACCCATCCTGATGACTGCCTCCAAAAAGGGGGGGCAGCCCAGAACCGGAGCCAGGGGAACCCACAATGGCTCTGATCTCCAGTTGCCAACTTTTTCTTTCAGATTCCCAAGGCTCTCCACAGAATTCTGCCCAAATCTCTTCGCTAGCGATGTCCAAAACCAGAAAGTTAGCCCGCCAGTTGTCCAAAAATGTGCATTATCTGTGCCCCCTTGAGGAGAAGGAGGGAAGATACTATGCCCCGGTACAAGTCCGGGGCAGGGTACAATTTTGGCGCTGGTGGACACTGGATCTCAAGCTACCCTTCTGTCCAGAAGGGCCTTTGACGAACTGAATGCAGGAAGGGGAGAGAATTACCAAATTCCTCTCACCTCTCTTCCTGGACAACTGCAGAACTTTGACGGGAAGGAAATTCCCGTTGAGGGGACTGCAGACTTGGACATTAAGATCGGGCGACACAAGGTGAAACACCCGGTCATAGTAGTGACTCCAGAGGGCACCCCTTGTTTACTAGGGAATGACCTCCTGAGGAGGTTGTCACCCTTAATAGATTGCGTAAACAAGGTCCTCTGGACCCAGACTAGCCGACCAATAAAATTAAAACAGAGTGTCAACCATGTTAGTTTAAACGGCACCTACCACATGGTTCAACAAAAATCTGACCAAGTAGAATTTTACTTCCAGAATAGCCAAATTCCAGACGTGACAGTAATAGCAGTAGGACAACAGACTGGTGACGGAGGGTCCTCTCTATTTCTGAAAATCAACCTTCCTTCCAGTCTGAAGTGGTACTCCACGCTGGAAGGAAACACTCTGAGATTCTATACTAATCCACAATCAGAAACTCCCACTCCTATAGTCCAGAAAGATGTGAAATCAGCTCAGAGCCTGGCTGATATTCAGCAAGTTGGAGAGCAGTTGTTCATCCCTGTTCAGTTAAATGATGGGAAGGACTCTGTTCTCGCTCGAGTGTGTGTGAACAACGGTAAGAGCTTCATCAGCGAAGCCATGTTCCGCCAACTCCCAAAAGATCCAGCTATTCCCACATTCAAACTGATAGACAAATGGGAAATGGACCTGGAAGCACCCAATTCCAAACATCTCCTGCCAAGCAGGTGTATGCTCAAAATCTCCATTGGCAACAAGAGCATAGTCCATAATTGTTGGGTCGTGCGAGACGTCACTGCCGCCTTTTACTTAGGCAGTGACATTCTCAATCGCTTTGCCATTAGTTTGGACCTAATAAACTTCAAAGCTTGGTCCCGATTAGCGGATAATCCCATGGGCTTTGATGATCCAGAAAAAGCATTTAGGTCAGCTCAATTGCTACCTTATGTAGTTGAAATTCAGATCAAAGAGGAAGTCACTAACTGTCATGATCTCTGCTTCCAAAAGGTCAGGGTTTTCCCAACTCCCTTGGAAGCAGATCCATAACCCAGGTTCCGAGTGCCAACCAGTCCCAATTGGGACCTTTTGGACCCAGTCAGTGGCACCAGGCTCATAAATATGCCCAGTCCCAGCGCTGAGACTATCGACCAGTCACCACCCTCAGACCGACGGATAAACCGAGAGGACCAATCAAACTCTGGAACAGTATTTACGCTGCATGCTGCAACAAACTGAAAAAACTTGGAAAGACATCCTTTGGATAGCCGAATATGCCTACAATAACTCTGTCCATTCGGGAACTGGGAAAACCCCGTTTTTTCTTTTATACGGCAGTCACCCTCGAACCTCGGAGTTGGATCCCCTCCAAGATCTTGAAACACCAGCAGTAGACGACCTGCATTCTACAATCACCCAAGCCTTTAAGGAAGCTGTTTCTCACCTTCAAAGGGCTAAACAACAATACAAGAAAGGAGCAGATCAACATCGGAAGGAAGCCCCTCAATATCAAGTAGGGGATCAAGTCTTGTTATCCACCAAATATCTACCTCTAAAAGGGCCACGCACATTCAACCCAAGATACCTTGGTCCCTATTCCATCACTACCATAGTAAACCCAGTAGCGGTCAAGTTGGACTTGCCCCCGCACATGAAGATACATCCGGTCTTCCACGTCTCTCTATTAAAACCCGTGCAACCTCAAACCCGACTAACTAAATCTCCAAAACCCATCCTAGATGATGGAGAACTCGAGTTTGAAGACAAAAGCATTCTGGACTCCAAGATCTCCAAATCTAAACTATTTTACCTAATTGACTGGAAAGGCTACGGCCCCCAAGAGAGATCCTGGGAACCTGCTGAATATGTCCACGCTCCTCGCCTAATCAAAAGATTTCACCGAACATTTCCTGACAAGCCAAAACCCCCGGAGAAGCCCGGTTTGGGAGGGGCCTTGAGGGGGGGTACTGTCATGATCTCTGCTTCCAAAAGGTCAGGGTTTTCCCAACTCCCTTGGAAGCAGATCCATAACCCAGGTTCCGAGTGCCAACCAGTCCCAATTGGGACCTTTTGGACCCAGTCCTGGCGCCAGTGGCACCAGGCTCATAAATATGCCCAGTCCCAGCGCTGGAAGCGCCGGGCTCATAATGCTTGGGTGGACTTACCTGCAGCAGACCATGCTGCTTACTTGCCTGCCAGTTGAGCCTCTGATCCTCTTCTGTTTGGAACTACTTTTCCTGTTGGGTGGGGCAGGAGCCACTCCCTAGGTTCAGAACACTGGAACTCTTCTGGAAAGCAGGAACTCTTTTCTTACCTAGGCGTGGCTGTGGAAGGAGACACCTAAGCACTACAGGAGGCTATTTAAACCACACCCGATGGATGAATCTTGCTTTGCGTTATTCTGCATCCTCTGCAGCAGAACGCTCATCGTGTCTTCTGCATCTGATCCTGGGCCTAAGGAAAAAGGCTTACCATCCTGAATCCAGTCTTCAGCAACACCTATCAAGACAAGAAAGAACAGGTTAGCATTACGGTCTTCAGTGACAGCGCTTCACTTACCTGGTCCATCGGCTGTCACCAACGCCTCGCGCTGCATTCCGGCATCTGAAAGACAAAGGCTTACCTACTCTTCGTGCGCTCCGGAGGTCTTGGCACTGCATTCCGGCATCTGAAAGACAAAAGCTTACCAACTCTTCGCTCGCTCCGGAGGCCTTCGGCGCTGCATCCCGCAAAAAGACAAAACAAGGTGCGTTTAAAGAGATTGGGGCACTTTAATACTCACGTGCCATTACTCCTTTCCACATCTAACCCAGTGGGTATTCCGGCACCCTGCAGCCACTCCGAACTTGTACCTGCAAAATAAAAAGACAGTTAGAGCGCATCGTGAAGCAGGCAACAAGCGCTTACTTACGTGCTTCCAGGCGCTTCTATTCATCACACGGGCTCCATCTTCAACTCACTTTAGCCCGTCATCCGCCATCGCCGGAACCCTGCAAAACAAGAGACATCATTACTAAAGACTTTTAAAGACATTAGAATTACCCGAAACTTACCGTTCGTGCAGTAAACGACGGACAGCAGTCCTCTGAAGTCAAGAGGCCTGCTCCCCTTATCCAGTGAAGAAACTGGTTACAGCACCCTGCCCCGAGGCAGATGGAGAGCACAGCGTTCACTTACCTAAGGTGAGAGCGTTAACCTTTGGGGTTCTACAGGAGAAGAGAAAGGGAAGAAGAGAGAGACATTCAATAACCCAGTTCATTAATCCCATATTTTCTATCTGCAGACATCTTACCCTTCGAGTCAGACATACAGTGCACAGAGGTCCAGCCCAAAGAGCCAGCCGTGTGTTACACATCACCTTTGAAGATACGGTATATGCCCAGTCAAGACCGGCGCCTCTACGGGAATCAGGTGAGCGTTACACCATCCAAGAAAGGACCTGACAATTCTCCCTGGAAGTGAAAGTTAAAAGAGGGCAATATCTGCAAAACCCTGATGCTTACATACATCTAAACGCTTCTCTCCAACAGCAAGGGTTGGGGGCAAACCCAACTCCATTAGTCAACATAGAACATGACACCATTCTAATAGAGGTGGATAACAGCGACTTAAAGAGCATTACTCTAGCCGCAGGCACCATTATTGGAATGGCGGTTGATGACCGACATTATTCCATAGATTTAGGTAATGAACTGTTAGGGCCAATCCCCAAGGACTGCTTTGACAGTGACAGTGATGACAATACAACACCAGACAGGATTTTTACCCGGCATGGGGGGATCTTCCTGGTGTACACTTCTTGCCCTTATGGTAAGGAAGATGTGACTTGTGACTTCAGGAGGGATGAGGTGATTATCCAGGTCCATGAGGGCTGCCTTTCCCACCTGAAGCCTCCAGTCCAAATCAGCACTCTGACCAGGGACTTCTCCACCCAGCTGGAGGAGGCCGCTGAAATAGCCAAACCAGAAGTCTTTCCAGGCTTCAGGCAGATGGTGGAAGAGAGAGTCAACCTAGCTGATGCCTGTGTGACTCTGGAACAAAAGCAAAAGTTTAAACAAGTTTTCTTGGATTTCCAAGATCTCTTTGCGGTAGACTCATATGACTGTGGTCGCACCGACATCCACACAACAACAATCCCCACGGACCCTGGCATGACTCCCGTGTTTGTGAAGCAATATTGTTTGCCTCTCGCACCCATGGAGTCCCTTACTGAAATAATTAAGAACCTTGAGTCCAGGGTAATAATCCGTCCCGTCCACAGCACCTTCAATAATCCGGTGCTGGGAATATTGAAGCCAAACGGCCAGTGGAGACTCTGCGCTGACCTTAGGGAGCTCAACAAATGGGTCCATACTTCCCGATGGCCTCTGCCCTACATTGACCAAAGCCTGGCCCAGATCCAGGGGTCACAGGTATTCACTGCAATAGACCTGACCAATGGATACTGGACTGTGCCTGTCAGTAGGGAGGACCAATACAAGCTGGCTTTTACCTTTGGGGGCCAGCAGTACACATGGACCCGGACTCCCTTCGGATACCTTAACTCCGGTAATGAGTTCAATATTTTCCTACATAAGGCCATGCCCGACCTGGGTGCAAGGGGTAACCTGGCTTATGTAGATGATGTCCTCATCAAAAGCTCAACTGTTGAGGAACACATAGCGGAGATCCGTTATGTTCTGACACAGTTGAGGGCCGCCGGAGCAAAACTTTCCTTTCAAAAAGCACAGTGGTGCAGAACCCGTGTTAATTTCTTGGGGCATGAGATTACTCCTCAGGGTCTCTGTCCCCAGGAAAAGAAAGTGGAAGCACTTCAGAAACTGAAAGACCCCACAACTCTGCGGGAACTAAGGAGCCTCCTTGGACTGACGAATTACAGCAGAAAGTTCATTGAGGGCTACGCAGAGATCACCAGACCCCTGATTCATCTCCTGAAGGGGGGGTCAAGTGGGAATGGGGTCCAGAACAAGCCGAGGCAGTAAGACAACTCAAAAGAAGCCTCTCACAAGCGCCCTGCCTAGCTTACCATGTCAGAAACAAGGAGTTCTTCCTGGAGACGGGGTTCTCTAATACGTGCTTGACGGCAGTATTATACCAAAAGCATGACAAGGTCAATAAAGTAATCTCCTATGCGAGCAAAACTTTATCCCCTGTGGAGGAAAAATTCAACGATTGCGAGAAGGCACTCCTGGCAACGGTGTGGGCATTGAAGAATTACCGCCCATTTATCCAGGGGGAACACATCATAGTGGAGACTCCACACCAGCCTCTGCAATATCTTCAAAGTGACAGAATCCGGGCCGGAAATGTGAGTAATTCCCGAATTACTTCCTGGATTCTGTCAATGCAAGGCTTTGCTGTGGAAGTCCGATATGGCCAAAACAAGAAGAGTCCCCTCGCGCAAGGTCTGGCTGACTTGCATGATTGTGCCAGAGAAAACTGTCTCGAGGACGAAAGTCTAAAAATAAAGGACAACATGGAGGCATACCTTAATTCCCCCCACAAAGTCTTTGAAGAAGACAAGTGTGAGGGAATGCCCACTGTGTATGTGGATGGATGCTCTTACCATGTTGACAACGACAGGGAGAAAGAACTGGTGGCTGGCGTAGGAAATGCATGGGTGAATGAGTCCCCAGAACCCTCCGCTGGATACAAAATTGGTCCCCGAAGTAGTCAGGTAGCAGAATTGATGGCTGTGCATCAGGCCATCCTCACTGCTGTCCAGCATCAACTCCACGAACTGGTCATAATCACAGATTCGGATTATGTACGGAACGGGTTCGTGGAGCACCTGGTTAATTGGAAAACCAGAGGCATGTTATGTGCTAACAACAAACCCTTGAAACATGGGAAGTTGATCCAAAACATTGATGATCTGGTCACCTCGAATGAGATGACCATCTATTGGAAAAAGATCAAGGGTCATTCCAAAGTAGAGGGACCAGACAAAACTGGAAATGACTTAGCTGATCAGCTGGCCAAAACCTTGGCCATCCAAGGGGATCTAATAGAGATAGAGTCCCTGTTGGGGGAAATCCAGGTCACTGCTATCATTAGGTCCCAGACAAATGCTCACAATGATCTTTCAACTGCACAATGGAGTAAGGAGACCCCTGATGCTGATTTGATTACCGCTCAGAAGGGGGATCCAATAATTGGTAAATTTTACCAGCACCTTGAAGACCCTGAGAACTTTCCCCTGACGGATACCGATTACACTGGGAAAGAGGACCTAAGAGTGTTGATGAAATGTCCAAAAATGTTCCGGATCCAAGACGGTTTGCTGGTAAGGAAATCCAAAGCTGGCCACGATCAGTGGGTGGTACCTACCTCATTCCGAAGCCTGATGTTAAGTCACGCCCATGATGCGGCCACCGCCGGTCATAGGGGGTTTCACACAACATTGGAAATCTTAAGAGAGGTTGCATACTGGCCACACATGGGGCAGGACCTCGACCAATACTTGAAGGGGTGTCTTGTGTGTGCACAATTTCAGCCATCATCCCTCACGCACCGTGCGCCTCTCCAAAAGAAGGGGATGACACTGCCATGGTCAGATTTACAAATCGACTTCATAGGCCCCGTGATTCGCTCTGCTAGGGGGAATAAGTACATGTTGACTGTGACATGCTTGTTTACCAAGTGGGTGGAATGTCTCCCAGCCCCAAATTGCAAGGCAGAAACCGCAGCTGCCCTGATGATTAACCACATCTTTTCCCGTTTTGGTCTACCTCAAAGGATTGAGTCAGACAGGGGTAGCCACTTCACCAGTGAAGTAATGACAAAGATGTGGGAGATACTGGGGTTCAAAAGGAAGTTGCATATTGCTTACAGGCCAGCTTCTTCTGGGGCAGTAGAGAGATATAACCGAACCATTGTGAGCATATTAAAGAAGTTTGTGGCAGATTCTGGGCCAAGTTGGGATATCCGATTACCTCTGGTCCTAATGGCCATCAGATCTACCCCTTCATCTGCAACCAAAATGTCACCATTCGAGTTGATGACTGGGAGCAAGATGGTGCTTCCTCAGCATCTGCTCTACAGGACCCAAGAGCAGACACTGATAAATGCCTCCACAACTCACGAGTATGTGGAGAATTTAAGGAAACACCTTCAACATGCTTTTGCTTATGCTCAGCGGAATCCAGAAAGATCAGCTGATAGCATGAAGACCCACTATGACCTGAAAACTTCCAGGAAGGAATATCAGGTGGGGGACCGGGTCTATCTATACAATTTCCAAAGGAACCAGGCCAAACAGCGAAAATGTTTGCCTACATGGAAGGGACCCTTTGAGATTATAGACAAAATCTTCCCTGTGGCCTACAAGATCCGCATCCCCAAAGGCGGTTTGGCAGAGGGGGAAGACAAGTGGGTCCACATAAACCAGTTGAAGTGTTGCCATCCCAGGCACACTCTGCAACAACTGGAGGAATCCTCTGGAATCCTAGAGGGTACTGTCTCAGATTAATTCAGTTCTAACTTAAAAGATCCTACATATCGCCTGTCAAATTCTGAGTTTCTCAATGTGGGTGTTTTCATTTTTGAATGCAAAAAGAAATGTGCATGTTCATATGTTTTGACTATAAATTTATATGCCACCCCACTATATCAATGGTGGGGGGAAAAATGTCTATGAATAGGTATTGCTGCTCTTCCTTTATCGTCCTAGGAGAAAGAAAACCTGGAGACGGGCCAAGGAGGACGATCCGGAGACCGGGAGCAGAGACGCGAGGGGCCCAGGGTACCGCCCAATATTCCCATCAGGACCGGCGATGAGAACCGATCGATTAGTACCGGATGGAGGAAAAGATGCTGAACTGTGCCATCTATTGGAAGAAGATGAGGAAACATCCCAGATCTTGCGAGTTCCATCAGTGAAACCGAATGGCCATCGCAAGAGGGGGGCTTGTGGGATGTTTTTACCCATGCATCCGAGCCCTACCTAAAAAAACTGTGCAGTACTGACATGGAAAACATCATGATGGCCAGAGCTTCCCAGAAAATGCACAGGGAAATGCATGAAGAATAGGCTGCCACTCATTTTTGCCGATGTTATGGGCACAGAAGGGCACTGCCTAAAACCACCATTGGACTACCCACACAGTAGTCTGAAACCATTGGGAATGGCAATGCTGATTGCCAAAAGCAACCTAGAATTGTGGGGAATTCATTTTCTTAAATCCCAAAAATGGGTGCATTACCAGTACTCACCACTATCAGAAAGCCGGCGTTTTAAAACAACACCAGACTTTTTTGTGTAAAACTGAATAGATGAACCCAAAGCATGCCAAAGAAAGACTTACTGAGAGGTGGATACAATGTAAAGTTATATTCTGAAGTGACTTGAAGGTTTATAACAAGACTGGCTGAGCTGTGGATTTCAGCAGTTCAAGTAAATTTGGACTGAAAGACACTAAAAATCTAAATGTTTAAAAGAAATGAGTGACCTACTTTTGAGTGTCACACAGGTTTCAATTGTTTAAATGTCATAGTTTTAAACTTAAAATCAGCATTCTAGCTGCATATGTAAAAATTGTCTTGACTTAAACTGGGGAACAAAAAGTGACATTTTATCTGAAACCTGGCTTAAGGAACTGAATTCTGCCCACCAGCTACCCCCGACAGGAGTTGAGACTTGCACAACAGCTGTGTTCCCAGGCCTAGCTGCCCTTTTGCTGCTCCCACCAAAAGGGATATGACACTTCTCTGATTGAATTACCTGGGCTCTGCAGGAAATTGAACAAAGCCCTGTCCTGACTCAGGCAAATGTTTTATTACGGGGGCCGTGAAAGTAGCTTCCTCCTGGAAGAAAAGGGGAGGAGCACTGCCTGTGAGAGCAAGCTGGCCTGGCAGAACTGGAAAAACCAGAAATTCAACCTTGTGCTGGGCGGAAACCACACCCCTTTGGGCCCAGAACATAATTCTAAAAAGATGAATAACTCATAGTACGGACTTGTGAAAATTATTTAAATGATACCATAATTCTTGTGATTTTTCTGCCCACATTTTAAGAGGTTTTTAGAACCGGTGGTATGATCTGGGGGCAAACTAGCAGTTAAGAGGGTATTACTTAAAATGTATGCATGTTAAAAATCTGACACTTCATCAATCAATGCCTGCATGCCTTGCACACATTTGGGTAAATTTGAGTAAGAATCTGATATTGGTAACTTGACCAAAAAGTGAAATATGTTGCCATTTCTGAATGCAAGCTCCCAGGAAGAGCAGATTTGGACAGGGTATACCTCCTGTGATATGTGATGGGTGCATGTAATTTTAAACAAATGTGTACCTGTGCAAATATGTCTTTTTGAGCAAATATAGATTGTGTGTAAAGTTGACAGGGGTGGGTTCTCTGTACCATAAACAGACCTCATCATGATGACACTTCATTTCATTCCCCCAATCAAGGGGAAGAGGATGGAGTGGCCAATGACAAGTGGAGAGGGGTAGAGCCTAGTGATGCTGCACACACACCCATTTTCAAAACACATAAAAGCAGACAGTCAGGACAGATAGGGACCTTCAAATCCATTTGCTGCGGGATGCTCTGCCAGGAAAATCCATACTTTACCTCCATCAACCTTCAGAGTGCCAACATAGAGACTTCAATCTATCCACATCCAGAGATCCAGACTTCAAATCTATCAATATCCAGACCACTGTTAGCAGAACCAGAGAGCTGACCCAGATCACTGTGAAGTGCCGAGACCAGACCAGAGTCCAGTCTAAAACCTGACCAGATCCGTGGCGAGGCCCATTTATTTCAAAAATATATTGCGAGTACCTAGCAGAACTGTGTAGAACCAATCTCTTAGTTAAAATAATATAATTCAATCTATTTTAATCTAAGTAGAACTGCCTCCTAACTGTCACCTGTCATTTTCTAGTTGCTAGCTGTCACTTGTCTTTTTGAACTTTAAAATTTCAAATCTGAAAAACGACCTTTACCATATCGCTCATATCTCCGTGACCGTTTGTCTTAGAGACTTGCAGTAACTTTCATCTGGAAGCTGAGATCCTAGGCTGTCCTAGGACCCCAAAACGATAGTGCTAGTCCTTGTAGTTCCTCTGTAATCGCGAAAAACGCACTCACAAATTTGCCGCGATTTGCAAATTTCTCCACGTGTGAAAACAGAAGCTTCTTTACTTTCCTTGCTAAAAATGTGTTTGCCTCGTAAGAACCATCCCTGAATCATTGCTAGAGTGAGCCTGGACTAATATTAACTAGATACCACTCACCCTGAACCTCTAGAGGGAATTAAAAGCATTTTAGCATATTTTTCACTTCATTGCCAGCACATATAAAAGCATTTTGGGCCTGTGTTTCAAACTTCTGTAGTCTAAGCTTGCTGGGGTGAACTGAATTACATTTGATTGCATTTCTGAAAACTGTGTGCTTCCCTTCCATTTCCTTGCATTGCATAAAAGGGGGGGTGAATTGCCAGAGAAAAGTGATTACATTGTTTTGTTGAAATCATATTGAGTATTTTCTGTATTGCATTTTTCATTCAACATTACATCCATCTGAACTTATATAAAGTATTCTCTACCACCTTATTCTTCTGTTCATATTCACACGTGTGTTAGTGCCAGACTATCCATTATTGATTACTGCTCAGATTAAGTGTGATATTCAATTATTAATTTATTATAAAGTGTGATATATATATATATTGTTTAAATTATCAAATAAACCTTTAAACTTGCAAAACAGAACTACTTCTTGGCTCACTGGGGTCAGGGGGATTTCAAGAGAGGGGTGTTATATAGGGGTAGTCATCCAGAACGCATGAACTGGACATAAAGGTCAATAAGGGTTTCCATTCAGTACCCCAGACTAGGCATTGACTTAGCTGTAGTGTTGAATTGAATCCTCTTACAACGAATCCTCACCAAACATTGCAAAAAATGTACATGGCCCACTCTGTTTTTTTTTTGCAAAGTTTACCGAGGTTTGGTGCAGGGGGGGAAGTTATAAGAGGGGTCCCACAATTTTGTTTTCCCATAGAGTGAATGGGGAGAAAACGTTGCTTATGCCTACGCTCAAACCGCTGGATGGATTTGCACCAAATTTGCGGCAGGAGCAGCGGCTTGGTCCCGAAAGCGTGTACATTTGGGGAAATCCGTCCAGTAGTTTTTTTTTATGACCAAAAAGTAGGTCTAAAAAAATGTGTGATATCCATGTCCGCTCTGCAGACAGGACACAGATTGGGTAATTGGCTTGCGTCATATACGTGGACATGCAACGTATTCGCTGATTGGCTGGGTTGAAGCGTGAGGTGCTTCGTATTGTTTTGATGCGTCCTCCATCTTGGATCTGTGGACATCCACGGACAGCGCGGCAACGAATGGGGGAAAAATACAACTTTGGGGAATGTGTTGGTGTGTAAGAGTGCTTGGGGAGGGTGGGGGAGTAAGAGATGGGTCAAATGTTGTATTGTTTAAGTGGCAGGCGCCCCTGATGTGTTCATCATGTCCGCGGTCACCGCGGCTGTCTGCGGACATAAAAAATGCAGTAGCCCATATAGCACAGTTAAAATGTTTGATTCTATGGGTGTGTTATGCTGCGGTGGTTCTGGCCAGGGCTTGGGTGCATGGCCGTGATAAAAGAAAAGTTCATGTTAGTGTAGTTAGTTCATAATGAGTTATTGCATTGCATAATAGACATTTCTGCATTATTTTGACCCTCATATTTAGTAGTTTACAAACCAGTGAACTGTGCAATTTGCTCAGTTTCTGTGTTTGTTTCTTAAATCATTGGGTCTGTGGAAAAAAAAAATCCATGCTGGATTAAAAAAAAACTTTTTTTTGTTATGGTACAATACATTTCTTTCTTTGTTTTTAGTGTTTATTTATTGTTTCTGGCTTGATGCAGATTGTTAGATACCTGTTGGCGTATTCTAACTGGTTATAGTTTTTTATTTATATTTTCAAGTTGCTCATCTTTCTGTTAGGTTGTTGCAGATTTTTGGGGCAGTTGGATACCTGTTGGCGTATTCTAATTGTTTATTTCTTCTTATATTTTAGTGGTATTGATTTATCTGTTTGGTTGTTGCAAAATTTTGTGGCAGTTAGATACCTGTTGGCGTATTCTAACTGTTTATTCCTTCTTATAATTTATTGGTATTGATTTATCTGTTTGGTTGTTGCAGAATCTTGGGGCAGTTAGATACCTGTTGGCGTATTCTAACTGTTTATAGTTTTCTAATTGAAGTTTCATTAATGTTTATGCACAGATTAGTTATTCAATTTTGATTTTAAGAATATTAAATAAGCGTTTATAAGATTTGCTGGTAATCTCTGCTTTAGAGTAATGGTACTATCATTACATTCGAACCATCCACAATTCTTTTTTATATATGCAGTGTAGTGACCTGCATTGGTTGTGGCTCCTGTAAGGTAGATTATAACTATTGTTGTGAAGGTTTTCTTACCAAGTGATACTTGGCCATGTGTGAATCCAGTCAGCTTGCAGTTGTTTTTGGTACCATCTGCATTGTAACGTAGAAGCATTAGTATTACGTATTTACTATGTGTTTGTATTTGTAATGTGGAGCAATTATCTGAATGGCAGGTAGTACATAATCTACCATGGTTTGCATTTTGTACAAGTTGCTGAAATGGAATGGATTCACAGTTAGGCATGGATACATACACGAAGCGTTCATTAGGGATTTGTTCCTGTGCGTTGCAGAGAGTGCATATATGTTTCCACATGTATGAAATCTGGAAGATTTCATTTATAGGTATGTTTTTGTTTTCCTGTACTTGTAGTAAGTACATTAGAAATTCTTTTGGATCTTCTTGTGAGTTTATAGTCAATTTCACCATTCCAGCACAGTAGTCCAATTCTTGTCTTATTCCCTGAACAATGTATGTGTTGTCAGGATTGTTGCTTGCATTTCTATGAAGGACTAACATTTACAAACATAGCAATTTACACCAGTTATATTTGAAAATTTCAATGGACCAGATAGTTCTGTGTCCAAGTCATTTCTTCGGAGTGTGTGTTGCTTCATTGAAGAAGTACCTGAGTTACTTTAAGTAGTAGTTTCTTCTTTGGTTGTAGTGATTGATGAAGTATTAGCTTCTTTTACTCTTTTTGGAGGATTTGCAGTGAGATCCTGTTGTATTTCTGTTTGAAGTAGTTTTCTTTTACAACATTTTGCTTTTTGTGGAACAGGAAAGGTTTTTAGATGGGGGTGTACAGTGAAGGTAGTCTATTGTAGTCTAAAATGCAAGGAATATCAGTGTTTACTTTACTTGCATCAAAGTTGATTAGAAATAGACGTCAAGTGTACGCAAGCGTGATAGTGCTACGTAGCTCATGCCTTCTTTAAAGACTGTGTTCCCAATATCTATCAATGCTTTATCTAGGGTAAGACCTTGTGATTTGTGAATGGTGACTGCGTATGCTAGAGTTATAGAAAATTGCTCTCTGTGTACATGCATGTCTTTGAAAAGAAGGAATTGAGCTGTTGAGCGTCCTATCCTTTTAACTTCTGAATGTTGTTGTCATGTGGGTATGTTTAAAGCCAACAACTGTACCAAGTGCTCCATTAACTAGTCCTTGCTCCACGTCAAGGTTACGTTTAAGCATTACTCTACAGTTTAAAGATAATTTTAATGTTTTCTCCAAACCATTATATTTTCCCATATGCTGATTGGTGATACTTTGGTTTGTCGCATTTGGTATATTTTTTGTACATCATCTATGGTGTCTTTAGAGTGTAATGGATGAATTCTATAATGGTCTAAAATATTGGATACTGTAGCAGGATCTAGAAGTTCAAATTGACCAGTTTCTGGTGACTCTTGAATTATTTCAGTGGTTTCCCTCAGGATTTCTTCAATATTAATTTCTTTGTAGTATTCAGTATTGTCTTTTAGATATTGCAAGGCTTGTCTAACTTTATGTAAGTCTACGAGTTGTTGCCAAATTATTTTGTCTTTTGTAGGTACACCATTTACTAACAAAATTAAAGATTGATCTATTGGACGTTGGACTCCCAGAGTGTGTACATTTTCTTTCAGATCTAATGGCAAATGAACTACTTTGCCACAAATGCCTTTCACTAATTCAGAGGGAGGTAATTTTGCTGTTTTTGGTTGAAGGTGTATTATTGCTTGAAATGGATGCACTGTTTGAATTATGATGCTCTCATATAAATTGAGTTGTTGCAAGGGTTCTGGTAGTGGGAGTAATTCCAAGTTATTTGTGATAGCAGATGAAGGAGTTTGGTTGTTGTAAAGTTTTGCAGTGCAGTAACTGCAAAGTATTATTTATTTATTTATTTGATTTGTATAGCACACATGCAGCCCAGAGGTATCGTGGCACTGTTACATGAAAATGTAGCAAAAATGTTGCTTTAGGTTGGTTACATGTGACCATGAGGTCTCTTAGTTGCAGGTACATGAGTAAAAACATACATACACGGATTCAAGCGGACAGCAGACAGCATTCAATTGGTATTGATATGAAGAGTTTGGTTTTGATTGCTTTGCGGAAGGCTTGGTGAGACTGAATCATTCTTAGGTGGGGTGGAAGGGCATTCCTTGTGAGGCGGCTATCGTGAGAAAGCTGGATCCCCCTGCACAGGCCTTTTTGGCTTTAGGCATGAGGATCAAGTTGGAGTACCCCTCCCTAAGAGGTCTTGTGGCGGTGTGCTTGACAATTCTCTGGACAAAGTATGGGGGAGCAAGATCATGAAGCCATATGTGTGCAAGGGAAAGTGTTTTGAAGATGATTCGCTGTTTGACAGGGAGCCAGTGGACCTGCCTCCTAATTTCAGAGATGTGATCTTAAGCTGTCATTTATTTCGCATTTGTTTTCTGCTATAAGGTAGAGAGCTAATTCAAACAATTTGAAATATTCATTGTCTTCTATTTTGTATGTTTTGTCTAAAGTTTTTGTGCCACTTTTATAAAAAGTTCTGCGGCAACACATGCACACATGGTTTGGTACTTCAGCGGACATACTTTTACATTTTAGTATTTCTTTTTTGTATATGTGTAGTAGAAGATTGCCATTTTTAGAATTGTTCCTAGTCTGTTGTAAAGCTATTGCATTTTGTAAGTGGCTTTCACTTCCAAAATATTTACTCTGGATATGCTCTATTTCTTCGAGTAAGTCTTTGGCTGTATCATGTAGACGCTTGTTATTTAAATAGCTGAATGCTAATGCTGGACTGTTAGCATAGTACAGTTTATAGACTAGATTTCTTATAGTTGAATGATGTGTTCATATCATTTTGATATGATGGAAGGTGCTTTTGCAATTAGGTCCTGAAATGCAGGCTAATGAATGTCCTTGTAGTCCTGTGTATTTGCGCACTGGACAGGTATCCATATTTTGTAGTAGTTTCATTTTGAATTTGTCTTTGCCTTTCAAATAGTGATTGAGGAACTGGGGTAAAGATTTGAAAGATTTTTTTCCATGTTACACATTGACGTGCACGGCCATTTGTACACTGGACGTTTTGGTTCAGTCGGATGGAGAGGTGATACTGCGTTTTCTGGGGATATTTTTGTAAGCAGCATTTCTTGTTCCATTATGGTATTATTAAGTTTTTCATACCCTCGTCCAGTGCTATATATGGCAATTGTGTTTGTATGCTTTTGTTTGTATGCTTCTTCATTGAAATATGGTTCTGTGCTCGCGGTGTGACTCCATTCGCCGCCACAGATATTTAAGAAGTTATTTCTGTTGACATTCTGTTTATTGAGAAGACTTTATTGTAGTTTAGTAGTTAGTTTTGGTAGTGGTTTCATTCTGTTTAACACTAAAATAAATAACTTCCTTTTGAGAAGGGTTGCACTGTCTATGAGAGCTTCTAAGATTAATTTTCTACGGTAGGTTTTAAGGGTTGTGCATGATTTCTCTCCTGTTTCTATAAGATTCTGAAGGACTCTGTGGCGGAACATTTTTTGTAAAATACTTTTTTTGGTATGGTTACTTGCCACTACATCAAGATTTATAGGAGCAGTGTTAGCAGTAGTGGTAGCTGAATTCTTGTTAATCACTTTCTGTTTCGTTTTACATTTTGAAAGAGGAGGCAACATTTTTGTGCTGGAAGCTTGTTTTGTTTCGCTTAATGCCTCTGTTAGGTCTTTTGTTTGAACTTTTTGTACAAATTCTGCTAGAGATGGATGCTTATTTTGGACACTTTTATTTTCATTTGCTCTACTTCTGTGTTGCTTTCTACGGACTTGCCTTTTGGTAGGCATTCTTTGGGGTCTGTTAAAAAAAGAAGGTATGGGTTGGGCTGTTCTGCAATGTATGTGTGCTGTGTGCATGAGTGTCTGAGTATGATGGTAAGGATGTATTTGGAGGTGTGTGATTGTGCATTGGGCAGCTACAACTAGTTGGGAAGGCTATTCTTGTATTTGTGTGTTACTATACTGGTGTTCAGATGACAGTAGAAAGTAAGCTAGTGGTGAGGAGAAGCACTAATACTAAATCTAATGGTATAGAATTAAAAGAGTCCTTTATTCTGCAATACTAACATTCTAGGGGCTGATTTATGGAATATGTGTTCCGAAAACCAGGGATTTGGGCGCCATTCTGCCTGCAAATTCCTGTTTAACAAATGGGGATTTGTGGGCAGAATGGCGCACAAATCCCCGTTTGTCGGCACACAAATTCCATGAATTAACCCCACAGTGTGTTTGAGTAACAGTTAGAATATTATGGTAGTATTGTACTTACTTTTTTTGTTTGGAATGACCAGGTTTTTTCTGAGTTGTTGTTTGTACTTCAGATGCTGCTGCTATTCAGGAGAGTGGTCTTCACTGCAATTGTAAAAGAAAGAATTTAGTAATTTTGTGTGTTTATAGCACTGATGTTAATTTAGACGTTGATTTTTATGTTTTTGTAGTAGTATTGTTGTTTGACAACTGAACATAGTTTGTGCATGCAGTTTCCTTTGACTATGTGCAGCCTTTATATTTTACAATCTGTTAGTTCAATATGCTTTGCAAATGAGTATAATACTATGGGGCCGATTCATGGAACAAACGTGCGCCGAAAATCTTCGCGCAAGCAGGCGCAAGCGGAAAAAATTCATGGAAATCCCTGCGCGTGTTCACCACGGGATGTGCGCCAAACCCGGGCATGGCACACAAGTCACTGCAACATCCCGAAAGGCGACACGCACAGTGAAAGCGCACAACCTCGGCGCATACACCAGAAAGTGGGCGGGACACCGGGCGTAACGCGCGGAATGGGGAACAACGCGTGAAAATAAGGGCGTAACTGGGGATGTACTGCAGGGAAGCAGACGGAACGCCCACACGCACTCGAACAACACGTATTCATGGAATCGAATAGGGCAAAGCCACGCACAGCCAAAGACACGCACAAGCTGAAACACTTCCGCCACACGAAGGCAGGCGGTAGAGTCCCAGCGCATCACAAAAGTGGCAACATACAGCAATTGGGCCTGTGCGAGCGGGGCACGTGTATTGCAGGGGTGCGCGGGAATCAACACACGCGATCGAGCGGGGTACGTGTATTTCGGGGGTGCGCGGGAAGTTACACACGCGATTGAGCGGGGTACGTGTATTTCGGGTGTGCGCGGGAAGTTACACACGCTATTGAGCGGGGTACGTGTATTTCGGGGGTGCGCGGGAAGTTACACACGCGATTGAGCGGGGTACATGTATTTCGGGGGTGCGCGGGAAGTTAAATACGCGATTGAGCGGGGTACGTGTATTTCGGAGGTGCGCGGGAAGTTACACATGCGATTGAGCGAGGTACGTGTATTTCGGGGGTGCGTGGGAAGTTACACACGCGATTGAGCGGGGTACGTGTATTTCTGGGGTGCGTGGGAAGTTACACACGCGATTGAGCGGGGTACGTGTATTTCGGGGTGCGCCGGAAGTTACACACGCGATTGAGCGGGGTACATGTATTTCGGGGGTGCGCAGGAAGTGAGATACACGATTGAGCGGGGTACGTGTATTTTTGGGGTGCGCGGGAAGTTACACACGCGATCGAGCGGGGTACGTGTATTTCTGGGGTGCGCGGGAAGTCACACACGCGATCTCATCAGGGTACGTGTATTTCAGGGTGCGGGGGAAGTAAACTACGCAACATCAGCAGGGTACGTGTATTCCAGGGGTGCGCGGGAAGTTCCACACGCAATTCCATCAGGGTACGTGTATTACAAGGGTGCACGGGAAGTTCCACACGCGATATCATCAGGGTACGTGTATTACAGGGGTGCGCGGGGAGCAGCACACGTGAATTGCACGTGTGGGTCTTCCCAGGTGTTCCCTCTACACCCTCCACGGCCCCTGCAGGTGGCTCACACCACAGGGGCCTACCCAGCACATGTCATGCAGGCACCCCATCCACCATGGCCATGCCCACCAGCCAACCCACATGTCAACTTGCACTACTGCCCACCAACGCATGTCCCCCTGCACCCCCAGCCACCAGGGGCACCCTCCACCAGGCCCCCACCCATGTCTCCCACCACCCCCACCGCCCAGCAGTGCAGGGGCAGCCTCCACCAGGCCCCCACCCATGTCTCCCACCACCCCCACCCCTCAGCCACCAGGGGCACCCACCACCAGGCCCCCACACAT
Organism: Ambystoma mexicanum; assembly: GCF_040938575.1. Classification (NCBI taxonomy): domain Eukaryota; kingdom Metazoa; phylum Chordata; class Amphibia; order Caudata; family Ambystomatidae; genus Ambystoma; species Ambystoma mexicanum. The sequence continues at coordinate 1,397,055,003 of NC_090922.1, forward strand.
GTCTCACACCACCCCCACCCCCCAGCAGTGCAGGGGCAGCCTCCACCAGTCCCCCACCCATGTCTCCCAGCACCCCCACCCCCCAACCACCAGGGGCAGCCTCCACCAGGCCCCCACCCATGTCTCCCACCACCCCCACACCCCAGCACTGTGGGGCACCTGCCAGCAGGCCCCCACCCATGTCCAACTCATGTTCCCCACCACCCCCACCCCCCACCAGTGCAGGGGCACCCACCACCAGGCCCCCACCCATGTCTCCCACCAGCCCCACCCCCCAGCACTGTGGGGCACCTGCCAGCAGGCCCCACCCATGTCCAACGCATGTTCCCCACCACCCCCACCCCCCAGCAGTGCAGGGGCAGCCTCCACCAGGCCCCCACCCATGTCCAACTCATGTTCCCCACCACCCCCACCCCCCAGCACTGTGGGGCACCTGCCAGCAGGCCCCCACCCATGTCCAACTCATGTTCCCCACCACCCCCACCCCCCAGCAGTGCAGGGGCACCCACCACCAGGCCCCCACCCATGTCTCCCACCACCCCCACCCCCCAGTCACCAGGGGCAGCCTCCACCAGGCCCGCACCCATGTCTCCCACCACCCCCACCCCCCAGCAGTGCAGGGGCAGCCTCCACCAGGCCCCCACCCATGTCTCACACCACCCTCACCCCCCAGCCACCAGGGGCAGCCTCCACCAGGCCCCCACCCATGTATCCCACAACCCCCACCCCCAGTCACCAGAGGCAGCCTCCACCAGGCCCCCACCCATGTCTCCCACCACCCCCACCCCCCAGCAGTGCAGGGGCACCCACCACCAGGCCCCCACCCATGTCTCCCACCACCCCACCCCCCAGCAGTGCAGGGGCAGCCTCCACCAGGCCCACACCCATGTCTCCCAGCACCCCCACCCCCCAGCACTGTGGGGCACCTGCCAGCAGGCCCCCACCCATGTCCAACTCATGTTCCCCACCACCCCCACCCCCCAGCACTGTGGGGCACCTGCCAGCAGGCCCCCACCCATGTCCAACTCATGTTCCCAACACCCCCACTACCCAGCACTGTGGCCAGCACTGTGGGGCACCTGCCAGCAGGCCCCCACCCATGTCCAACTCATGTTCCCCACCACCCCCACCCCCCAGCAGTGCAGGGACACCCACCACCAGGCCCCCACCCATGTCTCCCACCACCCCCACCCCCCCAGTCACCAGGGGCAGCCTCCACCAGGCCCCCACCCATGTCTCCCACCACCCCCACCCCCCTGCAGTGCAGGGGCAGCCTCCACCAGGCCCCCACCCATGTCTCACACCACCCCCACCCCCCAGCCACCAGGGGCAGCCTCCACCAGGCCCCCACCCATGTCTCCCACCACCCCCACCCCCAGTCACCAGGGGCAGCCTCCACCAGGCCCCCACCCATGTCTCCCACCACCCCCACCCCCCAGCAGTGCAGGGGCACCCACCACCAGGCCCCCACCCATGTCTCCCACCACCCCCACCCTCCAGCAGTGCAGGGGCACCCACCACCAGGCCCCCACCCATGTCTCCCACCACCCCCACCCCCCCAGTCACCAGGGGCAGCCTCCACCAGGCCCCCACCCTTGTCTCCCACCCCCCCACCCCCCTGCAGTGCAGGGGCAGCCTCCACCAGGCCCCCACCCATGTCTCACACCACCCCCACCCCCCAGCCACCAGGGGCAGCCTCCACCAGGCCCCCACCCATGTCTCCCACCACACCCACCCCCAGTCACCAGGGGCAGCCTCCACCAGGCCCCCACCCATGTCTCCCACCTCCCCCACCCCCCAGCAGTGCAGGGGCACCCACCACCAGGCCCCCACCCATGTCTCCCAGCACCCCCCACCCCCCAGCAGTGCAGGGGCAGCCTCCACCAGGCCCCCACCCATGTCTCCCAGCACCCAGCACCCCCCAGCACTGTGGGGCACCTGCCAGCAGGCCCCCACCCATGTCCAACTCATGTTCCCCACCACCCCCACCCCTCAGCACTGTGGGGCACCTGCCAGCAGGCCCCCACCCATGTCCAACTCATGTATCCCACCACCCCCACCCCCCAGCAGTGCAGGGGCACCCACCACCAGGCCCCGACCCATGTCTCCCACCACCCCCACCCTCCCAGTCACCAGGGGCAGCCTCCACCAGGCCCCCACCCATGTCTCCCACCACCCCCACCCCCCAGCAGTGCAGGGGCAGCCTTCACCAGGCCCCCACCCATGTCTCACACCACCCCCACCCCCCAGCCACCAGATGCAGCCTCCACCAGGCCCCCACCCATGTCTCCCACCACCCCCACCCCCAGTCACCAGGGGCAGCCTCCACCAGGCCCCCACCCATGTCTCCCACCACCCCCACCCCCCAGCAGTGCAGGGGCACCCACCACCAGGCCCCCACCCATGTCTCCCACCACCCCCATCCCCCAGCAGTGCAGGGGCAGCCTCCACCAGGCCCCCACCCATGTCTCCCAGCACCCCCACCCCCCAGCACTGTGGGGCACCTGCCAGCAGGCCCCCACCCATGTCCAACTCATGTTCCCCACCACCCCCACCCCCCAGCACTGTGGGGCACCTGCCAGCAGGCCGCCACCCATGTCCAACTCATGTTCCCCACCACACTCACCCCCCAGCACTGTGGGGCACCTGCCAGCAGGCCCCCACCCATGTCCAACTCATGTTCTCCACCACCCCCACCCCCCAGCAGTGCAGGGGCACCCACCACCAGGTCCCCACCCATGTCTCCCACCACCCCCACCCCCCCAGTCACCAGGGGCAGCCTCCACAAGGCCCCCACCCATGTCTCCCACCACCCCCACCCCCCAGCAGTGCAGGGGCAGCCTCCACCAGGCCCCCTCCCATGTCTCACACCACCCCCAACCCCAGCCACCAGGGGCAGCCTCCACCAGGCCCCCACCCATGTCTCCCACCACCCCCACCCCCAGTCACCAGGGGCAGCCTCCACCAGGCCCCCACCCATGTCTCCCACCACCCCCACCCCCCAGCAGTGCAGGGGCACCCACCACCAGGCCCCACCCATGTCTCCCACCACCCCCACCCCCCAGCAGTGCAGGGGCAGCCTCCACCAGGCCCCCACCAATGTCTCCCAGCACCCCCACCCCACAGCACTGTGGGGCACCTGCCAGCAGGCCCCCACCCATGTCCAACTCATGTTCCCCACCACCCCCACCACCCCCACCCCCCAGCACTGTGGGGCACCTGCCAGCAGGCCCCCACCCATGTCCAACTCATGTTCCCCACCACCCCCACCCCCCAGCACTGTGGGGCACCTGCCAGCAGGCCCCCACCCATGTCTCCCACCACCCCCACCCTCCCAGTCACCAGGGGCAGCCTCCACCAGGCCCCCACCCATGTCTCCCACCACCAGCACCCCCCAGCAGTGCAGGGGCAGCCACCACCAGGCCCCCACCCATGTCTCACACCACCCCCACCCCCCAGCCACCAGATGCAGCCTCCACCAGGCCCCCACCCATGTCTCCCACCACCCCCACCCCCAGTCACCAGGGGCAGCCTCCTCCAGGCCCCCACCCATGTCTCCCACCACCCTCACCCCCCAGCAGTGCAGGGGCACCCACCACCAGCCCCCCACCCATGTCTCCCACCACCCCCATCCCCCAGCAGTGCAGGGGCAGCCTCCACCAGGCCCCCACCCATGTCTCCCAGCACCCCCACCCCCCAGCACTGTGGGGCACCTGCCAGCAGGCCCCCACCCATGTCCAACTCATGTTCCCCACCACCCCCACCCCCCAGCACTGTGGGGCACCTGCCAGCAGGCCGCCACCCATGTCCAACTCATGTTCCCCACCACACTCACCCCCCAGCACTGTGGGGCACCTGCCAGCAGGCCCCCACCCATGTCCAACTCATGTTCTCCACCACCCCCACCCCCCAGCAGTGCAGGGGCACCCACCACCAGGCCCCCACCCATGTCTCCCACCACCCCCACCCCCCCAGTCACCAGGGGCAGCCTCCACAAGGCCCCCACCCATGTCTCCCACCACCCCCACCCCCCAGCAGTGCAGGGGCAGCCTCCACCAGGCCCCCACCCATGTCTCACACCACCCCCACCCCCAGCCACCAGGGGCAGCCTCCACCAGGCCCCCACCCATGTCTCCCACCACCCCCACCACCAGTCACCAGGGGCAGCCTCCACCAGGCCCCCACCCATGTCTCCCACCACCCCCACCCCCCAGCAGTGCAGGGGCACCCACCACCAGGCCCCACCCATGTCTCCCACCACCCCCACCCCCCAGCAGTGCAGGGGCAGCCTCCACCAGGCCCCCACCCATGTCTCCCAGCACCCCCACCCCCCAGCACTGTGGGGCACCTGCCAGCAGGCCCCCACCCATGTCCAACTCATGTTCCCCACCACCCCCACCCCCCAGCACTGTGGGGCACCTGTCAGCAGGCCCCCACCCATGTCCAACTCATGTTCCCCACCACCCCCACCCCCCAGCACTGTGGGGCACCTGCCAGCAGGCCCCCACCCATGTCCAACTCATGTTCCCCACCACCCCCACCCCCCAGCAGTGCAGGGGCCCCCACCACCAGGCCCCCACCCATGTCTCCCAGCACCCACACCCCCCAGCCACCAGGGGCAGCCTCCACCAGGCCCCCACCCATGTCTCCCACCACCCACACCCCCCAGCACTGTGGGGCACCTGCCAGCAGGCCCCCACCCATGTCGAACTCATGTTCCCCACCACCCCCAACCCCCAGCACCGTGGGGCACCTGCCAGCAGGCCCCCACCCATGTCCAACTCATGTTCCCCACCACCCCCACGCCCCAGCAGTGCAGGGGCACCCACCACCAGGCCCCCACCCATGTCTCCCACCACCCCCACCTGCCAGCACTGTGGGGCACCTGCCAGCAGGCCCCACCCATGTCCAACGCATGTTCCCCACCAACCCCACCCCCCAGCAGTGCAGGGACAGCCTCCACCAGGCCCCCACCCATGTCTCACACCACCCACACCCCCAGCACTGTGGGGCACCTGCCAGCAGGCCCCCACCCATGTCCAACTCATGTTCCCCACCACCCCCACCCCCCAGCACTGTGGGGCACCTGCCAGCAGGCCCCCACCCATGTGCAACTCATGTTCCCCAGCCAACATGTCATCACAATCTAGATCCCTGGTCCCTATGGTCAGCCTCCAAATGCAAAACACCCACCCGAGTATTGCATCCACCCACTCATAATTTGCAATTACATCACAGAACACCAATTGCAAGTTCCGAAACAAACACATTTCCCTCACATACACCCAATGGGTGTCAGTGAATCTCAAAACCAATATCATGAAATGCATGAAACCAATGAGATACCACACATTGAAGTTCACCAAAAAAATATGTATTAAAGGAAACATAAATAGAATAAAAAATGAAGAAAAAAAAACGTGAATGTACAAAAATGAAAAGAAGCATGTCCGTTAAAAAAAGCAAAACCAAAAATAAAATTCCAAAGTAATGTTGTCCAAAGTCAATGTCCACAAAACAAAATCCAATGGGAAATAAAAAAGAAAGCCATTGCTCCATGGTTAAAAAGGGAAAAAAAATACAATCCAACTGTGAACTATGTACATGGGAACAAACCAGGATCCATTATCCCAACAAAATAAAGGAAACCTATCTAACTACACTAACTAATAAAATAAACTATATACAAAAATGTGGCCAATGTCCGAAAGGTCCAAATAAAATAAAAACAAAAATGAAACCTAACACTACCTACATAACTATGTACAAGGGCAGCGGGCTAGTTTCACGGCTCACTTGTCGATGTCCCGGGCCAGGGCATCATCGAACTCCTCCTCAATGTCCCGGAGGCGGTCCTCCTCCATGGCCCCGAGGGTCCCCAGGGCCGTCGACGTCTCCACCTCCAAACCCCTGCGGATTGCCTCGAGGCACTCGGCCCGCCTCAGGGCCCTCCGCATGGAGTTCTCCGCCCTGACCATCGTGAGCCGTGCCTCTTCCGCCCGCTGCCGCTCCGCATCTATGGCGTGGCCCAACCGCTGCCACACGGAAGACACTCTCTGTCCTGGGTCCTCCTGCCCTCCGGCCGATGCCTGCCCCTCCGATGTTGAAGGCCCCGAGCCTTCATGGCTCCCACCACGTTGCTGCTGCTGCTGTGCTTCTGCCCGTGCACTGCCTCCTGCTGCCTGCACATCCTCCGCCGGCTGGGGTGCAGTCGTTGATGTGGCCACCCCTGCTGGACGTCCGACTCCCGACTGTGGCAGGGATGCCTCCTCCACCAGCCTGGCCGCACCGTCAGAGGCAGCTCCACAGGGCACCCAGGCGACTGATGGGTGGGAAGATGGCACAGAGGACGACTGGCGCGTAGGGGGTCCAGTTGAGGAGGGGGTCGGAGCAAGCCCCATCAGACGGAGGAATCCGGCCTGGGTGACCTGTCCCAGCAGGCTGACGTGGTCAACGAGCCATTCGAGATGACGTGCAGTCTCTTCATGAAAAGACTGCAGGTCACCTCGCATGGCCCATTGACGCAACGCCACACCAGCCAGGACAGGCTCAACCCGGACCTGGATAGCCACGTCCTCAGGCAGAGGAAGGCCAGTTGACATGAGCTCATCCCCTGCCTGAAAACGGGTCTGGACGTAGTCATCCCTGCTGGTGCAAGATGATGCAGGGACAGGATCAGGGACAGGATCGCACACAGGCACCTCCGCGGCGGCCTGTGCTGCCTCCTGTCCCTGGTCCTGCACTGCACCACTAGCACCAGTGGGATCCCCACCTCCAGACCCCGTCTCTGGTGCTTGCACGGCCTCCTCCTCCACCAAACCCCCCACCAACCTGGATGACTCTGTGCCATCTTCCCCTGTTGGGCCCTGTGGGGTCCCAGCTGCCCCTTCTGCTGCCGAGGAGTCCAACTCCAACCTCCGCCTCTTGGACCTCCCCCGGCAGCTGCGGCCTGGGACGCGGCACCGGACTCCTCACTCCCTGATGAGATGACAACATGGGAGGGGAGCCGGGCCTTGCGTCTCCGGCTGGCGGTGGGATCCCCGCCGCTGTGCTCCACAGCACCTTCTCCGCCCTCTTCATCAGTTGATGCTGCAGACAAGGAGAAACAAAACACAGGCATCAGGGCACTGTACAATGGACACATACACACATGACAGTTGTACATGAGTGGCATTGGCAAACCTCAGACATGTCATCACAATCCCCAACACACATGTCATTACAACTCGCACACATGAGCCATACCACAGCCATATCGCAACTGCCACCACCATCCATACACATACAACAGCATGAGCAGCCAAAGGTGAGCCAGACATCACATGCAACACAGGAAGTGCACCACACATGTACACACACCACCACACTTGCATGCATGTGGACACCTCTGCCAAGTGTCGCACTGTTCAGACGGGCATCCATGTCACATCTGCCAATCAGGCTTCCACATACCGCTGTCACATGCATCCATGTTGCATCACTGTTGCACTCTTGTCAAATACACACACATGCACATGTACACAGTGCTGATACATGCAGCCGAAAACAACATACATGCGTGACATCACGGACATGTCTACTTACATACACATTCATCCAAACAAGTGTGCCCACACAACTGCATTTGGCATGCAAGCCTACACACACAAGCACCATCCATGTCTCACACATAACAGCCCTCGCATGTGTCAGTCCCACGACCCTGTACGCCCCCACCCATACTCGACCCCATACAAACAGATGTGCAACCTGCACACTACTGAATAATCACCACACGCACTGCTCACAATCAGGATGCATGTACACTCACCGCTCGACTCCAGACGGGTCTGCTTCTCAAGGACCAGGACATGGAGCGCTGGGGATATGCATTCCAGGACCCTCATCTGTTCTTCCGACAAGTGGCCCCGGCGCCCCTGGGCATCTGCTGCCTTCAAGAGGCGCCGGGCCTTGTTCAGGGTCCTGGACCTGAAGTCCTCCCAGCGCTTCTTGACATGTTGTAAGTCGCGGACTGCCACCCCTTCCGCGTTGATGGCAGTCACGATGTCAGTCCAGATCCGAGTCCGTCCTTCCTTGTCGGCGTTGGAACTTCCGAAGAGGGCATCATACTGCCCCAGGACTTGCTCCACCAGGACACCAACTTCGGTGGCACTGAAGCTGGTGCCCCTCTGCCTCTCTGGCCGGGGCTTGTCAGTGGTCCCAGATGGTATTTGCCCCGACATGACAACCCCAGAGGCAGGAGTGGGTGGGCAACTGGGTCCTGGGGCTGGGCTGTAGAGCGATGGAATCCCAGTCGGGAGTCTTCGGTTCCAGCAGGGGTGGTCACAGCAACAGCACCCCTGGCTGATGTGCAGGCAGCAAATGGCAGGGCACGTGGGCAGCAGGCAGTCAGGCAGAAGCAGATGGCAGGTGGGAGCGTGCTTGGGGCTCTAGGGGGCAGTAGTTCGGCCTTCTGGGCAGGAGCGTGGTCTTCCGTGTGCTTACGCGTGGCCAGCTTGATACAGAGTGATTTGGCACGTGAAAAATCTGCACGTCAGCGTGTAATTCGAAGAAAAGCCCTTAGCGCGTAAGCGCGTCTGCACGCATACGCATTTTCATTGGACAGAAGGCCCCTCAAGCGCAAGCACCCCTGTGACGTGACGCGTACAGACGTGCATGGGCATTTCAGCACGCGTGAAAAACTGCACGTCCGCGTGTAATACGAGGAAAGGGCCCATGCGCGTAAGCGCGTGTGGAAAACTGCACGTCCGCGTGTAATACGAGGAAAGGCCCTTAGCGCGTATGCACGGCAGCACGCATATGCGATTTCATTGGACCAAAGGCCCTTAGCACGTGAGCGCGTCTGTGACGTGACACCCGCAGGTGTTTCCCTCATTGCACGTGATGACAGAACACACGTGGATTTCCACCAATCGCGTGTGAAAGTTCCCGGCACCCCGGAACACACGTACCCAGGAGATTCGCGTGTGGAACTTCCCGCGCACCCCGAAACAAACATACCCAGGCCAGTTGCGTGTACGCTCACTCCCCTCCGATCACACGCGATGACACTCGGACCGTATCCGAATACGGGAAACCTGCGCACGGCAAAAGACGTGCACAGGCGTCAACGCGTCTGCCCACACGAAGGCAGGCGGAGCCGTCCCCGCGCACAGCATAAAAGTGCGCGCAAACAACAAACGCGTATATACAGCTACGATGAATGCCCCATTTGTCGCTGCACTGATCGTGGGACACCGCAGGAGGAGGAGAATAGCCAGGGCACGCATTTTCGCACCACGGACAAGCCTTTTTGGGATGCCTGACGACCAGGTCTATGGCAGGTATAGGTTTCCACCCCATATCATCCTTGACCTGGTCAGGGAGTGGGAAGATGACCTCACATCCCCCACCCTTTGCTCCCAAGCATTGAGCCCCTTGGAGAAGCTGCTCAATGTCCTGCATTTTTTGGCCACTGGGTCATTTCAGCGGACCACTGCCATAGTGGGGGGGTCTCACAGGCCACGCAGTCACGCTGCCTACACCAGGTACTGGCAATCATGACAGCGCACCCCTCAGTCCGCAGGCACATATACATGCCCAGAACACCCGCAGAAAGGCAGGCCGTTGTCCTGGATTTTTTCAGGGTGGCACACTTCCCCAAAGTGCTCGGTGCCATAGATTTCACCCATGTGGCCTTACGTCCACCTAGGGCCATTGAGCACATCTACCGAAACCGCAAGCACTGGCATTCCATCAATGTACAGGTGGTATGTGATGCAAAGGGAATCATCAGCTCTGTCTATGCAAACTACCCTGGCTCCACCCATGACAGTTTCATATACAGAATGTCCGCCCTGAGCCGGGCCCTGGAAGTTGGGCAGCATGGCGACACATGGCTCCTAGGTCAGTACAAATGCCCTTGCACATGCATGCAAGTCACACACAGACAAATATCCAAACCCTAATAATCTCAACTATTATCACCTCCCCAGGGGACAGTGCCTACCCTCTGAGCAACCACATGATGACGCCAATCCGGAACCCCACCACACCACCCCAGGTAAGATACAACGCCGCCCATATTGCAACCAGGGGCATAGTGGAGCGCACATTCGGAGTGCTCAAGTCACGTTTCCACTCCCTTGACCGCTCTGGTGGGCAACTACTCTATGCACCACCAGTAGTGTGCAGGATCATTGTGGCAGCATGTGTCCTGCACAATGTTGCAACACGGCAGGGTGTCCCGGTGGACATGGTGGTGCCCCCACATCCCCAACCACAGGCACAGGCGCTGCTCATGGGAGGGGACAGGGCACGTGGCGAGGAAGCCCGGACCCAGCTTGTGGCCACATTTTTCACCTAAACTCCCACCCCTGCGGAGTGCACACAGGCCTGGCACATACCAGGTGACAATCGATGATGACAAAGAGACAGTTAACTGTCACAACCCTACCACCCTGAGATAGTTGCCATGGAAGTGCCACATCGTCTGCATCCCTAGCTACTTAAACACAAGCTATCCTGTGTGACCAAATGGCACACATATGACATATGACATGATATGGGCCATGCACAAGTATTCCAAGGCGCAATGAGGCAGGGAGGGGGGAACAAGGGAACACAGAGAACGGTACTACTAGGCCAGGTGTCATTGAGATTGTGCAAGTGTAGGGGTAGGGGGAATGGGAAAAGTGCAAGGGGAAGAGTGGGGGGGAGTCCAGTACAGGGGAAGTAGCCCAAAAAAATAATACATAGGTCGCCTGGTGGCAACTACAAAGGTAAGTGCAGACAAGTGCTGGGAAGGGAGGGCTGTAGGGATAGAGAGACAGTACTGCAGTGCAGGGGTTGCCAGGGAGGCAGTGCAAGTGGAGAGTGGCTGGGCCAGGGACCGAGGTCAGTGAGAGTGGCCCAGTTGCAGCTCCTGTGCAGTTCCAGTGGAGAATTCTGCAAGGGAGAGGCAGACAGTAAGCAGAAGCAAAGAGGAAGGTCTTGAGGTGCTTCCAGAACTGGAGATGATTCCCCTCAAGTTCAAGTCAGGCCGGAAGTCTGTTCCAGGGGGAGGGCCCTGCTGCGGAGAGAAATCTACCCCCAGCTAGTTGCTCTGAGAAGCGGATGACCCGGACATGCAAGGTGTGCATCACACACACATGCAAAACAGGCCATGGCCATCACTGTCATGTCACTCAAACCCTCCCAAACATCAACATGACATGGCACGCAATACCCATACACCAAATTCAGTAACGATAAGGTACCCATTGCCATGTCCTAAATGTACAGTGGCATCGGACACTGCTGCCTGACCCGGAATCAGATGAAATGATAGACCAACAAAATCTCCCACCCAAAATAAGTTATTTCCAAATGCATTACAACAGTCGTAGATGTAACATCACAATGAATGCCTGTCTACATGCACATTATGCATTGCAAAATCAACACTGCAGCTCATGTGTGCAGTGTCCTACTCCTGCATCGCACTGCTCAGCGCACAGCACAGTGAACAGCCATTGTGTGTGATGCACACCCTGAGCATCACGTCTAAGTGACAGACCACGTCAAACATCAAATTAGGCATGTACTGGATCCATGATCGGTCACAGAACATGTGCTGCCGGGACACAGTGGGCACCAGAAGGCAAACAGTGTACACGTGGATATGCAAGGGTGGGAGTACATGCAGTGCATCAGAGTGCAAGTGTGTGGTTCTGCAAGGACATGCACTCCACATATGCATGTGCACTCAAGTGACCATCAGTGTTCCCTACACATCACATGTGAACATCCACCATGTGTACACCCCAGCATGTCAAACCACAACTATCCCCTCGCACCTGAAAGGAAAACACAACACATGAACAGGCATTGATCAGCAGAACACAACATGTACATAGGATACCACCATTACTATGTCAGAGTTCCCATCACACTGCAGGGCAAGGCAACTATCAACAACAACCCCCCCTCCCTCACAAATGACCATGACCCACTAACAACTGCACCTGGGTCATGGAGCCTCCAAACCTCAATTCCACCTGGCCACAGGATCACCTTTACCCTTCGTCACCATCTCCCACCTTGTGTGTAAAAAGATGCTTGAACCCTCAGAATCCACACTCATTTCCAAAATCACAAAATCCAAGGCATAAAAACGAACCCGAACACCCTCCAGTAGATGACTTGACGTAGCAGTACCTCACAAAGGCCAAGTACTACCACAATGATGCAACAACCAAGGTAGCACAGCAAAACAATGTCACGACAGGATGTGAGACATGTGTGGTACATGACATAGGATGATGCACCATGAATGGATGTGTACTGTCACAGGTCCCCTGTACAGGCGCGGGAGTGTCACGAAACAACCACCCCCACCAAGTCCCGGGTGCCTGCAAGGTCAAACTCACACAGGCCCCTGAGACCCTGGTGGGGAATGAGGTTCAGGGATATGCAGTCGGGACAGGTGTTGACACACTGGATGACTGGAATGAGTGGCAGGAGAGGGGAGGAGGAATGACACATGAAACTAGGGAATGCACGAAAATGTACAACCTGCATGAACACATACACAATCCAAACAAACTTGGACATCATTGTCATGGCCTTCTGTAGTCCAGGCGCAGGAGTGGTACGAACCAACCACCCCCTCTAGGGTTTTGGCGCCTGCAAGTTCGGGGCTTACACAGGCATCCGCAACCCCAGTGGGGAAAGAGGGTCAGGGAACGTTGCTTGGATAGGCACAGGAAGCAGGAACACCGGGTAGAGGGTACAGGTTTCAAAATTGCATAGGATCACGGGTGATTAGGGAGAAAAAAACATACCAAATTGAACCACACATATATCCATGCATCAGTACACTCCCCAGCAAGCCTATGCAGAGCAGTTCGTAAGAAAAACAACAAGACACTTAGCTCTGGTTTTGAGTGCTGGCCTCCTGCCTGCGCACTCTCAGGTCCGGTTACAGGAGCACTGCAATGCTGCAAAGAGAGCCACAGTCAACAACCTGTATGTGCCAATTACACAAAAACACAACACCAAACATGCCCCATAGCAACAAACTACTCTACAAACAGACAATCTGTGGTTGATGCTTCGTACCCATATATAACATCACCCCTGTGACGGGTCATACACAGTCAATGCAGTAAGGCAGCCGCTGGTGGGTGCGTGGCAAATGGAACACCAATGTGTCACAATTCACACAACATGCAATGTTCCCTGGGAAGCAGACAGACCCATATAGCAAGCCATGACTACAGAGCAAGTTGCGTACCACCATGACCGAAACAAAGTTGGCAGTGCATTTATCATGAAGTACGTGGAAAAGACATGCACTGCACCCGAGTATGTCCCTTGCTGTATGTCCCTGTGAGCTGCCCCTTTCCATGTCTCGGAAGGCTACATGGTTGATACAAGTGCCTCAATGGAGCTTGGTGTACCGGAGGGTATGTGCCACTGCCCCTGCATGTGTCCCAGACAACCCTACTATCAACAGCCATCAGTCCACAAACACATCTGAGCTGCATTGTGTGCTTTAACACCAATATTCGTCTAAGCTCACCCTCAGTGCTGTGACTAAGCCTGCATGTGCAACTCGCCTGGTGCAAGCTTTGCTGTGTCGTGGCCCCCCTGTGATGCTCACCTTGCCTGGAGTTACTCGGAACATGTCAGCAGTTCTAGGATGTGGGTCTGCAATCACTGTGCCTCTGCTTGTGCACACATGTGCATGTGGGAACCAACAAACGGGTCCAGAATTCCGTCGTCCAATGGGCCATGTCTGCTGGCAAAGGTGCTCTGGAGGCTCATCCCCCTGCAGAAAGGGCATGAAACACATGATTAATGCTTCAAAGTCATCTGTGTGTGTCTCATCAGGCATCTCATTACTTGACCATGTCAGAGAGTCACATCACAAATCACACCATCAGTCCGTCTTTCACCTCCAAAGTGTGGAACACTATCTACAGCATGATTTGCAACAAGAACATGTACAGGAATGATATGAAACATACTACACAATGCATAGCAATCAATGTCCACATTAATCATGACACACCCCATCTAGCAAAAGCTGAACAGTGGACAATGACACCTAAATCATCCCCACTAGTGGTGTCAACACAAGTCACACAGCACCAGACATGCCACAGATATGACAGTCCAAAGCCCTTGTGTAAAATGCTGTAACACCGAACCATCCTTGCGAGCCCATGGATAAGGGAGGCAGGAGTGGCATATGTGAGTCAAGGACCCCAAGCAGCAAACACATACACAAGACAACCATGAAGGGCCCAGCTGGAACAGACAGTGGATGCCTTCAAAAGCCACAAAGCACCGCACCGTCACATGAAAGCACAATAGACTAGCAATTTTAAACTAAATCAACTATTAACTAATTACACTAACTATGGAAAAACTACATTACCTATTTAAACTAACTATCAAACAGAAACTTAACTAACTAAACTAAAAGAAAAATAAAAAATGGCCACATACGACCCGGGGGGGAGGGGAGGCACCCAGGAGGGGGGAGGTACAGGGTGCTGCTCAACATCCACATGCGATGATGCTGAGCCAAAAAAAAATCCTCCATGGGCTCAACGCCTGCACAGCACGACCTATGTGGGAGATAGATGGTCGTCCGAGTCTGGCTCATCCTGGAAAGGAGGACGTGGCACAGTAGCCTGGCCACGCCTAGCCGCAGCTTGCCCCTCGTCGGCAGCAAGTCTGCCGGACGGGTGAGCCTGGTTCTGTGTGGCGATGTGACATAGGTCTGCATGCAGAACCTCCCGTGATACACGTGCTTCCTCTTGCAAGGTAGCACGTGTAACACAGAGTTCCTCCTGCAAGGCCTGGCTGGACAACCGCTGCACCTCCTGGCAAGCCTGTAGCTCAGCCGAGATGGTACGCTCAAGCTGTGCAAACCTCTCCTCTGCCTGCTGCCTCTGGGACATCATAAGGACACCCAGAGTGGATCTGAGGGAAGCATACTCCTCCCTCAGGGCATCCATGTGCGCCTCTGTGTGAGCAGCAATTGTTTGATGCAGAGACGACATTTCAGCCCAGCCTGAGCGAGCGGGCCGTGGACCGTGCCGCCTGCTGCTGGAGAAGCACCTGCCTAGCAGTGGGGAGCACAGATCGGGCCACACGCTCCATGCTCTCAGCGATGTTCTCCATTGCTGCCCCCTGCCGTTCGGAATTGGCAGTCATATCTTGCTCCCACTCAGTATACAGCGGTTGCGCGCGGTGACCTGTTGCCGGACTTGACCCCTGCGGGACCCAAGGACCGGGGGTCCTCGCTGTGTTGGCACCGCCTGCGGCTGCACGACTACATGCCCCCGTCAACGTGATGTCCCAGGCACATCAGTGACTGGTGTGGAGGGTGACCCTGCGTCCCGATCCACCACGGGCGGAGGAACCAAGACTGTCTGATCCCTCAGTGCAGGTGTCGCAGACAGAGGAGTGTCCACATCAGAATCACTCACCCCTGACACATGGACTTGATGCTCATCCAACTCAACATGGACGTCAGAGTCGTCATCAAGGCTGGACTCATAGGCAGCCAGAGACAAGATGGACTGCAGCACTTGGGGGTTTTCGTGGCCTACCACCCCACGACCCCCACTAGTGCTGGGTTGATGTGGTGTTACCAACCCTGTGTCTGGCATGACAACACCATCCTCCGCCTCCATTGCGTCGTCACCTGAAAAATAGAGAGAAAAAGGTAAATACACATGTCAGAAGCACACGACACACACACACACACCGACAGCAAAGGCATCCGGCAGACATGTGACACACAACATATGACCTGGCATGCATGCTGGGTATACTTTGAATAGCTTCTGTGATCAGACCTGTTGAAAGGTTGGAGTTTCCATGGAAGTGGGTCTATGCAGTGCAGAAAATGTGTACGCCACTCACTACCTACATGTACAAGCACTACATGGTGTGTGCCAGGAAATGTGAAGGCAGTGCAATGTCAAATTCAGACATCACGTGCATTGTGCATTCAATGTGTACCATGTCTAGAAGCCAAGCACCCCTCCACCCCAGTACCAAAGCAGGGATGCCTAGTATGGTATCAAAAGGCTGACCATACACCTGTGTATTGACAGGCAGTGTTGACTGGCATCAACAGCTTAATGTGATTCAAATTACAACACTGCAAATGATGCTGGGACAGTGGGCAGGACACATGATGGAAACTCCGGAGGCCGCCCACGTGTGAAGAAGACACAACAAGAGTTGGACAGAGTCATTGGCCATTGAACAGGCTGAGGCCTGTGAGCCACACAGATTTTCAGAGCCTAAACATGTGTGCAACGCAGGACTGAGCCACAGTTGACATGGGAAGGCTGATGAGATGGCAGGTAATGTATGTAACCAAGGACTTATATTACAGTGATCATCCAGTCAAGGACACATAGGGGCATGCGTGCAATGCACATGGAGCATGAATGGGCACTCAAGTCCCTGCGGGACATCTGACCCATGCACAGTACAAGTGAGATACCCTGCATCGAGTACTAAGGCTGTACCACACGGCATATGTCTGGCAGATTCTACGCTGGAAGTTAGCATCTACACAGGACACATGAACAAGAAAGTACACATTGGCAAGATTGAAGCAGACCAGTGCAAAGGTGGAACTGGGGTGCAGAGTGGCGGAGGAGGGGCAAGGGAGCATGCCTACATGGAGTCCCGCATGCAGGCAGCGGAGACATGCATGACGGTAGCATTGCATTACTTACACATCAGAACCATGTACACGTCACATGTAGCAGCAATCATGCACAACACATCCCACAAGTGAAACACACACGTCCTCAACAAACACGCATCAACACTCACTGGACTGGGCATCAAAGTCCAGCTTCTCTCCCACTCCTTCGACCAATTCAGGTGGTATGAACTCCGCAACGAGAGCCTCATGCGGAGCGAGTTCTTCCTCCTCTGGTGCAGGCCCACCGCCAGTCACCAGAGTTGTAATTTGAGGCACGCTTGGCCTTAGTGCTGCGCTTGATGTCATTCCAACGCTTTTTGCACTCCTGCGCCGTGCGCACCTCATGGCCGAATGAACTGACATGTTCCGCAACATGCTTCCAGTGGGTGTCACGTTGGGCAGCCGTAGTCTGACTATTGGCACCCACTAGCATGTCACGGCTGTGGCCCCGCACGTAGTCCACGAGGAAGTCCAGTTCCTGCTTACAGAAAGGCTTCTTCCTCGACGTGCAGGAGGTCGTGGCTGTGTGTGGGGTCCCAGCCTGTGCTGCAGGTGCAACCTTCCTCCTCTTGGACTGTGGCGCAGACCCTGGCTGGCTAATGCCGCCCTGACCAGTATGGCCAGTGGGTTCGGTGGATTGAGCCAAGGGAGTGGCAGGTGGAGGGATGACCAAAGGCCTGACTTGTGTCAGTGGCAGCTGGGTGCCCACTAATGGACCCTGCGCAGCAACATCAGCTGTGGCAGGGTCATTGACCGCAACTGTCCTGGTTGGCAGACTCACAACCGGGGTGCTGTTGGGTGCATCTGCCCCTGCACTTGCCAACACCCGGCTGTTCGGGGCAGCAGATGACATGACTGCCCCAGGGACACGTGTCTTGGTCTGAGCAGTCTGGCCTGCCCCTATGGTTTCCCCCCTGGCCTGTTGGAGATCTACCAAGGGCTCTTCAAGTGCCATCGCAGCCTGCGCTGGCAGACCCTGAGCCTGGGTGGCGGTGCCCACAGCTGCACCTGCAGCTACCACTATCCTTGGGCCCGTGGCAGTCGATGGAATGGACTGCCAGGTCATATGGGTGCCAGTGCCAGATGCAGGAGCTGCATCCCCCGGAACCACAGGGGGTGGTGGCATGGCTGCACCAACACATGGCACAACATTGTGCTCAAGTGGCGCACCCCTGCCTCTTCCCCCTCTGTGGCTGCCCTGGTCACCATGGCCACGTCCCCGACCACGCCCGCCACGAGGAGTACGCCCAGCTGAGGCGCCCCTCACCTTTGGTGGCCTCCCAACCATGGCACAGATGTAGTAGTACTGGCACAGATGGAGTGGTGCCAATGGGAGGTGTACACCACAATTGACCTGGGCAATTGGGGTCAAGGGGGTGGGAAGCAAGATGTTAACAGCCCCCCTGCACCTGCAAGGCTGTATGTGACCCCGGTGATGTGGTGACGGGTCACGCAACGCTCAGGCACCCCAAAACTGCAGTCAAACTGTGCACGCAACCCTGCAGCCTACGTGCGTGGATTCAACCTCCCGCAGTACGCGGTGGCACCCAGTAACACGAATAACGCGTACGCGTGGGACACGCAGGCTACTATGACATCGAAAATGGGTGCGATACACAGGGGCACCCGCAGTGGGAAAAAGAGCGTGTTTGCGACTCACCGTCTGACTAGAGCGATGCAGAAAAACACGCGTAGCCAATACCCCCGCCAAAAGAAGAGATACGTCCTTGATAGCTGTGAAGTTGTGATGGCGCGCGAAACAACAGGAAGCAGCAACACACGTCGGTCTCCACGAAAGGCACGTACAGCGAACTGCTGGGCCCGCTCACCTTTAACCCGTGCTGAGGGAAACACACGCGCGCGTCACGTCACTTACGCGCATGGGCCCTTTCCTCGTATTACATGCGGACGTGCAGTTTTTCACGCGTGCTTACGCGCATGGGCCCTTTCCTCGTATTACACGTGGACGTGCAGTTTCCACGCGCGCTTACGCGCATGGGCCCTTTCCTTGTATTACACGCGGACGTGCAGTTTTTCACGCGCGCTGAAATGCCCATGCACGTCTGTACGCGTCACGTCACAGGGGCGCTTGCGCTTGAGGGGCCTTCTGTCCAATGAAAATACGTATGCGTGCAGACGCGCTTAAGCGCTAAGGGCCTTTCCTCGAATTACACGCTGACGTGCAGATTTTTCACGTGCCAAATCACTCCGTATCAAGCTGGCCACGCGTAAGCACACGGAAGACCACGCTCCTGCCCAGAAGGCCGAACTACTGCCCCCCAGAGCCCCGAGCACGCTCCCACCTGCCATCTGCTGCTGCCTGACTGCCTGCTGCCCACATGCCCTGCCATTTGCTGCCTGCACATCAGCCAGGGGTGCTGTTGCTGTGACCACCCCTGCTGGAACCGAAGACTCCCGACTGGGATTCCATCGCTCCACAGCCCAGCCCCAGGACCCAGTTGCCCACCCCCTCCTGCCTCTGGGGTTGTCATGTCGGGGCAAACACCATCTGGGACCACTGACAACCCCCGGCCAGAGAGGCAGAGGGGCACCAGCTTCAGTGCCACCGAAGTTGGTGTCCTGGTGGAGCAAGTCCTGGGGCAGTATGATGCCCTCTTCGGAAGTTCCCGCGCTGACAAGGAAGGACGGACTCGGATCTGGACTGACATCGTGACTGCCATCAACGCGGAGGGGGTGGCAGTCCGCGACTTACAACATGTCAAGAAGCGCTGGGAGGACTTCAGGTCCAGGACCCTGAACAAGGCCCGGCGCCTCTTGAAGGCAGCGGATGCCAAGGGGCGCCGGGGCTACTTGTCGGAAGAACAGATGAGGGTCCTGGAACGCATATCCCCAGCGCTCCACGTCCAGGTCCTTGAGAAGCAGACCCGTCTGGAGTCGAGGGGTGAGTGTACATGCATCCTGATTGTGAGCAGTGCTTGTGGTGATTATTCAGTAGTGTGCAGGTTGCACATCTGTTTGTATGGGCTCGAGTATGGGTGGGGGTGTACAGGGCCGTGGGGCTGACACATGCGAGGGATGTAATGTGTGAGACATGGATGGTGCTTGTGTGTGTAGGCTTGCATGCCAAATGCAGTTGTGTGGGCACACATGTTTGGATGAATGTGTATGTAAGTAGACATGTCCGTGATGTCTCGCATGTATGTTGTTTTCGGCTGCATGTATCAGCACTGTGTACATGGTCATGTGTGTGTATTTGACAAGGGTGCAACAGTGATGCAACATGGATGCATGTGACAGCGGTATGTGGAAGCCTGATTGGCAGATGTGACATGGATGCCCGTCTGAACAGTGCGACACTTGGCAGAGGTGTACACATGCATGCAAGTGTGGTGGTGTGTGTACATGTGTGGTGCACTTCCTGTGTTGCATGTGATGTCTGGCTCAACTTTGGCTGCTCATGCTGTTGTATGTGTATGGATGGTGGTGGCAGTTGCGATATGGCTGTGGTATGGCTCATGTGTGCGAGTTGTAATGACATGTGTGTTGGGGATTGTGATGACATGTCTGAGGTTTGCCAATGCCACTCATGTACAACTGTCATGTGTGTATGTGTCCATTGTACAGTGCCCTGATGCCTGTGTTTTGTTTCTCCTTGTCTGCAGCATCAACTGATGAAGAGGGCGGAGAAGGTGCTGTGGAGCACAGCGGCGGGGATCCCACCGCCAGCCGGAGACGCAAGGCCCGGCTCCCCTCCCATGTTGTCATCTCGTCAGGGAGTGAGGAGTCCGGTGCCGCGTCCCAGGCCGCAGCTGCCGGGGGAGGTCCAGAGGCGGAGGTTGGAGTTGGACTCCTCGGCAGCAGAAGGGGCAGCTGGGACCCCACAGGGCCCAACAGGGGAAGATGGCACGGAGTCATCCAGGTTGGTGGGGGGTTTGGTGGAGGAGGAGGCCGTGCAAGCACCAGAGACGGGGTCTGGAGGTGGGGATCCCACTGGTGCTAGTGGTGCAGTGCAGGACCAGGGACAGGAGGCAGCACAGGCCGCCGCGGAGGTGCCTGTGTGCAATCCTGTCCCTGATCCTGTCCCTGCATCATCTTGCACCAGCAGGGATGCCTACGTCCAGACCCGTTTTCAGGCAGGGGATGAGCTCACGTCAACTGGCCTTCCTCTGCCTGCGGACGTGGCTATCCAGGTCCGGGTTGAGCCTGTCCTGGCTGGTGAGGCGTTGCGTCAACGGGCCATGCGAGGTGACCTGCAGTCTTTTCATGAAGAGACTGCAAGTCATCTCGAATGGCTTGTTGACCACGTCAGCCTGCTGGGACAGGTCACCCAGGCCGGATTCCTCCGTCTGATGGGGCTTTCTCCGACCCCCTCCTCAACTGGACCCCCTACGCGCCAGTCGTCCTCTGTGCCATCTTCCCACCCATCAGTCACCTGGGTGCCCTGTGGAGCTGCCTCTGACGGTGCGGCCAGGCTGGTGGAGGAGGCATCCCTGCCACAGTCGGGAGTCGGACGTCCAGCAGGGGTGGCCACATCAACGACTGCACCCCAGCCGGCGGAGGATGTGCAGGCAGCAGGAGGCAGTGCACGGGCAGAGGCACAGCAGCAGCAGCAACGTGGTGGGAGCCATGAAGGCTCGGGGCCTTCAACATCGGAGGGGCAGGCATCGGCCGGAGGGCAGGAGGACCCAGGACAGAGAGTGTCTTCCGTGTGGCAGCGGTTGGGCCACGCCATAGATGCGGAGCGGCAGCGGGCGGAAGAGGCACGGCTCACGATGGTCAGGGTGGAGAACTCCATGCGGAGGGCCCTGAGGCGGGCCGAGTGCCTCGAGGCAATCCGCAGGGGTTTGGAGGTGTAGACGTCGACGGCCCTGCGGGCCCTCGGGGCCATGGAGGAGGACCGCCTCCGGGACATTGAGGAGGAGTTCGATGATGCCCTGGCCCGGGACATCCACAAGTGAGCCGTGAAACTAGCCCGCTGCCCTTGTACATAGTTATGTAGGTAGTGTTAGGTTTCATTTTTGTTTTTATTTTATTTGGACCTTTCGGACATTGGCCACATTTTTGTATATAGTTTATTTTATTAGTTAGTGTAGTTAGATAGGTTTCCTTTATTTTGTTGGGATAATGGACCCTGGCTTGTTCCCATGTACATAGTTCACAGTTGGATTGTATTTTTTTTCCCTTTTTAACCATGGAGCAATGGCTTTCTTTTTTATTTCCCATTGGATTTTGTTTTGTGGACATTGACTTTGGACAACATTACTTTGGAATTTTATTTTTGGTTTTGCTTTTTTTAACAGACATGCTTCTTTTCATTTTTGTACATTCACGTTTCTGTTTCTTCATTTTTTATTCTATTTATGTTTCCTTTAATACATATTTTTTTTGGTGAACTTCAATGTGTGGTATCTCATTGGTTTCATGCATTTCATGATATGTGTTTTGAGATTCACTGACACCCATTGGGTGTATGTGAGGGAAATGTGTTTGTTTCGGAACTTGCAATTGGTGTTCTGTGATGTAATTGCAAATTATGAGTGGGTGGATGCAATACTCGGGTGGGTGTTTTGCATTTGGAGGCTGACCACAGGGACCAGGGATCTAGATTGTGATGACATGTTGGCTGGGGAACATGAGTTGCACATGGGTGAGGGCCTGCTGGCAGGTGCCCCACAGTGCTGGGGGGTGGGGGTGGTGGGGAACATGAGTTGGACATGGGTGGGGGCCTGCTGGCAAGTGCCCCACAGTGCTGGGGGGTGGGGGTGCTGGGAGACATGGGTGGGGGCCTGGTAGAGGCTGCCCCTGCACTGCTGGGGGGTGGGGGTGGTGGGAGACATGGGTCGGGGCCTGGTGGTGGGTGCCCCTGCACTGCTGGGGGGTGGGGGTGGTGGGAGACATGGGTGGGGGCCTGGTAGAGGCTGTCCCTGGTGACTGGGGGGGTGGGGGTGGTGGGAGACATGGGTGGGGGCCTGGTGGAGGCAGCCCCTGGTGGCTGGGGGGTGGGGGTGGTGTGAGACATGGGTGGGGGCCTGGTGGAGGCTGCCCCTGCACTGCTGGGGGGTGGGGGTGGTGGGAGTCATGGGTGGGGGCCTGGTGGACGCTGCCCCTGGTGACTGGGGGGGTGGTGGTGGTGGGAGACATGGGTGGGGGCCTGGTGGAGGCTGCCCCTGGTGGCTGTGGGGTGGGGGTGGTGGGGAACATGAGTTGGACATGGGTGGGGGCCTGCTGGCAGGTGCCCCACAGTGCTGGGGGGTGGGGGTGGTGGGGAACATGAGTTGGACATGGGTGGGGGCCTGCTGGCAGGTGCCCCACAGTGCTGGGGGTGGGGGTGGTGGGGAACATGAGTTGGACATGGGTGGGGGCCTGCTGGCAGGTGCCCCACAGTGCTGGGGGTGGGGGTGCTGGGAGACATGGGTGGGGGCCTGGTGGAGGCTGCCCCTGCACTGCTGGAGAGTGGGGGTGGTGGAGACATGGGTGGGGGCCTGGTGATGGGTGCCCCTGCACTGCTGGGGGGTGGGGGTGGTGGGAGACATGGGTGGGGGCCTGGTGGAGGCTGCCCCTCTTGACTGGGGGGGTGGGGGTGGTGGGAGACATGGGTGGGGGCCTGGTGGAGGCTGCCCCTGCACTGCTGGGGGGTGGTGGGAGACATGGGTGGGGGCCTGTGGAGGGTGCCCCTGGTGGCTGGGGGTGCAGGGGGACATGCGCTGCTGGGCAGTAGTGCAAGTTGACATTTGGGTTGGCTGGGGGGCATGGCCATGGTGGATGGTGTGCCTGCAGGACATGTGCAGGGTAGGCCCCTGTGGTGTGAGCCATCTGCAGGAGCCGTGGAGGGTGTAGAGGGAACACCTGGGAGGACCCACAGGTGCAATTCACGTGTGGTGCTCCCCGCGCACCCCTGTAATACACGTACCCTGATGGAATCGCGTGTGGAACTTCCCACGCACCCCTGAGATACCCGTACCCTGCTCGCACGGCTCAATCGCGTGTGGAAATTCCTGCGCACCCCTGAAATACACGTACCCTGCTGAAATCGCGTGTGTAACTTCCCCTGCACCCTGAAATACACGTACCCTGATGGAATCGCGTGTGGAACTTCCAGCGCACCCCTGGAATACACATACCCTGCTGATTTCGCGTGTGAAACTTCCCCCGCACCCTGAAATACACGTACCCTGATGGAATTGCGTGTGGAACTTCCCGCGCACCCCTGAGATACGCGTACCCTGCTCGCACGGGCCCAATCGCGTGTGGAAATTCCCGCGCACCCCTGAAATACACGTACCCTGCTGAAATTGCGTGTGTAACTTCCCCTGCACCCTGAAATACACGTACCCTGCTGATATCGCGTGTGGAACTTCACGCGCACCCCGAAATACATGTACCCTGATGGAATTGCGTGTGGAACTTCCCGCGCATCCCTGAGATGCGTGTACCCTGCTCGCACGGGCCCAATCGCGTGTGGTAATTCCCGCGCACCCCTGTGATACACGTACCCTGATGGAATCACGTGTGGAACTTCCCGCGCACCCCTGGAATACACGTACCCTGCTGATTTCTCGTGTGAGACTTCCCCCGCACCCCGAAATACACGTACCCTGATGGAATCGCGTGTGGAACTTCCCGCGCTCCCCTGAGATATGCGTACCCTGCTCGCACGGGCCCAATCGCGTGTGGAAATTCCTGCGCACCCCTGAAATACACGTACCCTGCTGAAATCGCGTGTGTAACTTCCCCTGCACCCTGAAATACACGTACCCTGCTGATATCGTGTGTGGAACTTCACGCGCACCCCGAAATACACGTACCCTGATGGAATCGCGTGTGGAACTTCCCGCGCCCCCCTGAGATACGCGTACACTGCTCACACGGGCCCAATCGCGTGTGGAAATTCCCGCGCACCCCTGAAATACACGTACCATGATGAAATCGCGTGTGGAACTTCCCGCGCACCCCTGAAATACACGTACCCTGCTCGCACGGGGCCAATCGCGTGAGGTACTTCCCGCGCACCCCAGTGATACACGTAGCCCGCTTGCTGTGCTGGTACTGGGTTAGCGCAGCCCTTTGCGCTGGATTGGGTATATTGATGGCTTTTCCCTGCACGAGAGGCGTTCTTGGGGGCGTAACTGGCGCTGCTGCAGGGTCGCTGCACCACTGTGCGCCACGGCTGGTTTTGGTGGCTGGAATCCATGAATACGCTGTGCGCGGAAATGGATTTTAGCGCACGCAGCTGGCGCAGGGATTCGCATGCGCACACTGTATGCCAGCCGCGTGCGCCACTTGTACGCTGAATTCTATGAATTACCCCCTAAGTGTATGAAACTCACTCAGTTTCTTAAGGCTGTGTTATTGGATGTTAGGAGATAAAAAAGAAGAAATAATGATATACTTATTTTGCAATTTTTATAAGGTAAATGGCAGAAACTGTATAGAAAAGCATGGAATGTATGCATTTGTGAAGGTGTGGGTAATAAAGCAGAAGGATGTGATGTACAGGCAGTGGTGTTATTTCAGCTGGGAGCTTTTCAATGATACTGTCTATCTGTGTGAGTGTATAAAGATGCATGAACTTATCCTGGCTGTGTGTAATTTTATAATACACTACTAATTGTTTTTCTATCTTTTAATATTATAATTTTTTAGATAGGTGTGTGTGTGTAAAAAAGAATTTAGATAGCAGACATGTTTTGAAGTGACAGTTGATTATAGCAGATGGGAAAAATAATAGTAAATTCATTTTATAGGTAATACAGGTTTAGTGGCAGTTACTCTATTTATATGGATTTATAAGAGTTGTACATGTACTGTGCATAAAATATGCATACCTGTAGTTTGTATTCATGCATGTGGATATGCTTGCAGCTGCAAGTAGAAATCCTGTAGACTTGTACAGTTGTTTTTGTAGTAGGTGCTTTTCAATGATATGAGACTTGTACTCAGAGTGATCAACAGTACATTTGAAGTGCTGAACTATGAGGATGGAGTTAGATATAGAGGTTTTGTGTGTGATTGGTGGATGGTTGTGTGACTGCTTAGCTGTATCCAATGAGGGAATGGCACAGAGAGTGAAGTGGAAATGGTAGAAGATCTGTCTTAGAGTTACATGCTCCCCTGACACCGCGGCTGTCCGCGGACAGGGCATGTTACATCCGGGGTTTTCCAGCAAATCCAGCATGGAAAGGGTTTTGAAGGGATTAGCCAATCAGGTGTTGAGGTTGTGGATTTGTGTTGAAAGAGGCTGAGTGTAATGAAGATGGCAGAGGTGGAGAAAGTCAGGGTGTTGGTGGTTTGAGATATGTTTGTGCATGGTTTACAGCAGTATGCTCAATGCAGGCATGTGGCAAACAATTTTGATGTTAAAGGAGTGTAGGTGGTGTGGAGCACTGTGACTGATTGCAATGTACAGGGAATTGTACAAGTTTGTGAAGATATGAGCAGGATGAACAGTCCACATGTGGATGTTTTGCACTGTGCTGCGTTGCATGTGGGCTATGTAGTGCCCCTACTTTGTTGGCAGATTTGGAACACTTGGTTCAAGCAGTAATGAATGTCCTTCCAAATGCCCAAGTAATTTTTTCTGGATTAGTACCTAGGGCAATATGGGACAATAGTTCTGTTTTCTGTCCTCAGCAAATCATTGCTAGGTGTGCAATCAACCCAGGCATGTTTGCTTTCATGCTTAGAGCTGGTATGTTCTTCTGTAATAATGAGAATATAGATTCCAGTAATGCTATTTATTTTAAAGAAGATGTCATTTCTTTATCTTTCATGGGAAATGCCATGCTTTTTTAAAATGTAAGGGTTGCTATGCAGAAGCTTATTTGAAGATTTTAGGAATAAAGTAAGAAAAAAAAATACAAAATAACAGGTGTCTGTCAAGCATCTACAAAAAAACCCAAAAAACTGCTCTTTTCAGAGCCAACCTCAAAGGGGAAATGGGGCACACTATTTAAATTTAAATTCACCATGCTCAGATTTTCGATATTTCCACGGATATGGCAGTTTTCCACAGACAGCGCGTATTACATACAGAGATTTTGGGGTGGAGAGGCATGCAAATGAGAAAGAATAGAGCAAGGGATTGGTCAATAAAGTGTACTGGTTGTGTTGTGTAAGGAGAGAGTTTGTCAGAAAGTCTTTTTCCTGAGAGAAGAACAGATAGCTTTGGCTGTGTGTTTTAGAAAACAGATTATCTGGATTTTGGGAGACTCATGGATACATTGGTTGGAGGTGCATGCAGAACGCTGTGGAGTAGCTGCAGATCTTGGATTCCCTCATGTGGAGTGCACTGGCATGGAGTGCGTGGAATGAAGTGGCTGGACTTGGTACCTCTCTGTGCTAATTTGGAGAGACAGCATCATCCAGACATAATTTTAATTAGTTGTGGAGGGAACAGTTTGTGACATGTGTCTGGAATTTCTTAGCAATTTGCAATGAAAGAAGGACTTGCGAAAGGTCATGGACATGTTTCCAAATTCCCAAGTAATTTTTTCTCGTATTGCGCAGAGACAAATGTGGCTGCGTTCTTCTTTGTTTGGTCACAAATGGAGAAAGCGAGGCGCAATGTCAATAAGGATGTTTGTGCCTTTTTAAGAGATGTTGGCATGTCCTCTTTTCACAATGAAAATATTATGTTTCTTAGCACATACATTTTTCTCAGAGATGGAGTCCATCTTACTTATGCTGGCAATCAGATTTTTCTGAGAAATGTACAAAATGCATTGCAACCTTTTTTTGAATTACAGCCATCCATTTTGCAGTAGGTGTTGACCATTTGAAGTTTTTCAAACACACAAAACACCACCAAAAGGCTCTTTCCAGAGCCACCACTTCCTCCCATAGAAAAGTGCAATGGTTATGATAGGGCAGCACCCCAAAAAATAAATGTCCGCGAACTGTCCGCAGACTTCTAAAAAAATGCACAGGGCTCTGCATATTTATTTGTCAATTCTATTTTTAAACTGTGAAAGGCGGCTCTGAAAAGAGCCTTTTTTTTTGGTTTTTGTTGTTTTATATATTTTTTGTTTTTTTACACATGACACACATGGAAAGGAGGGCAAAGGAGGGTAAAGAAGGGACACTAACCACGGGGATAAGAAAGGGCAGCTGGAGAGAGCAAGATGTAGGGTGGGCCTTATTCAGGTAGTGGGTAGACCTTCTCGTGCTCTTTGACCACAGTCTCGAAAGCACTCCGAAGATTCTCCCCCCTGCAGAGTACTGGGTCGCAGTACATGCACAATATTGTGACCCTCAAAAGGTAAGGGTCAACAGCATCATGAATGGCCTGTGAGGCAGCTGGAGGGATGCGCTGTCCCACAGGAGTGCTCTTGTAGTGACAGGAGTGGAAACAGAGGATGTTGTAGAGGAACTCAATCTACAACGTTTATCACAAGATACAACCTTGCGAATAGCCCCACCGTGCAACGACCTTAGGTGTTGCTTCATTGATGTCGTACCAAAGCTGTACGAACCAGGCCTCCCACGACTCAGCATCATGTGGCACATATTGTAGGTGACCTTATTCGCACATGCTTTTGGCACTCCACCAAGAGTGGTAAACAACCACCACACCGAAGACTCATGGCGAGTGCTGGTAGTAGGGACTTCCACTACCTCATCCTCTTTATCCTCTTCATCCTCCGCCTCTACATCCTCACACCTGTTTCCCTATGCAGGCCCTTGGGGAGGTGGTGGTGGTGGAGGGGGTGGGGTGGTGCTGAGGCAGAAGTAGCACCAACAGGAGCAGCACCAGCCATGGATGCCATCAGATTTGATCAAGCAATCACAGCAAGAGCATCAAAGGCAGCAAAAGCAGGTCAATCTTCAATAGTAGAAAGACAGAATGAAGATGATCTCTGGGGTGTGGCCTTTTATAGGGGTGCAGGAGCGCACTCCTGTCCGCGGACAGATCAAACACCCAAAAAAGGCTCAAAAAGTTCCAAGAAATATGTAGAACGGTAGGGACATTGTCTGGGACATGTGCAATGGGGAACTTTTACTGTAAAATACTTTGGATTGTCACAAAAAGTACTTTTAAAATGTTTGGGGACCTGGACAGTGACCGCAAATCAGGACACATGCTCAGCGTGGGTGCGGTCACATGATGACGTTGCGGACGCGTCGCGAATGGGACGGCTGTCTGCATGACCCCAAATGTGCAGGGTGCTCTACGGACAGTGTTCGGGTCCTCAAACTAATTAAAAGTGCGACACATGTGCCACGGACAGTTACGGACAGACGCGATGTTCGTAGGACCTAAGTGTGTAGTGTGCATGTGCGTAGATGTTCTACGGACAGTACGAACACTCTCATTATAATCACAAACTGTTTGAACAGGTATTGTGTCCTTAGGACACCTCCATTTTGGTTAATTACGGACATCCCGGACACCGAATGTGTTCTAAGAACAGTTCCATCTTGCTTGCAGACAGTACGGACAGGTATAGTGTCCTTAGGACACCTCCATTTTGGTTAATTGCGGACATTCCGGACACCGATTGTGTTCTAAGAACAGTTCCATTTTGCTTGCGGACAGTACGGACAGGTATAGTGTCCTTAGGACAACCCCATTTTGGTTAATTGCGGACATTCTGGACACCCGCGCTGTCCGCGGACACCCCAACTGCCTTTTAAAAACAAATAAGACACAAAGGACTAATTATAACACACATAATATTATTTTTTATTATATATAAATATAAAATGAATGAAAGAGAGAGGGAAGCAGAAACTGACACAAATACAGGGGAATCAGGGGTTTGGAGAGGATGGATGGGAGGGGATGAAGGGATGGACGTCTCATCATAACGTTTTTCTAGGTACTGAGGGTTTGGGAATAGTTGACTGGGACATGGAGAGGGGGACAATGATATTTAATTTTTTCTTTTATGTGGTCCTCCACAAAATGTTTTAAAAGATTGAAATTTTCCATAGGCATATCCATTTTTTGTTCCATGCGCTGCAGAGCATTTTCTAATATCTTTTCTAATGTGTTTTCTATTATTTTCACTGTTTGTATGGTCTGTTAAAAAAATGTTTTAAGTACAGATAAAGTAATGATTATTCATTTGCTTATATAGAGAGAAGTGTCTACCATTAGTATCACTGTCTTCAGTCATTCCTCACATGGGAAATTTTCTTCAAGCCATTCCAAAGTACTGGAAATTTCTGTGTAAAAAAAATATTACTTTTAGTGTACCTAATACAGAAAGTTTAGAAATATATAAGAAAAATGAAGTTTACTTACTAGTTTCTGGTACGTTTTGTTGTTACTGTTGTGTGGGTCTACTGTTGCTTCTTGCTGTGCAGTTTCTGTGAGGTCATTATATTGGAGGCATATCTTTTTTGTTTTGGTATATTCCATTTTAGTACATGTTCTATTTAAATAGACGTTTGATGTGTTACATATGTAGGTTGCACTTCTTATTTATTATCTCATGTAATGTGTTTATGTGCTGCTTTTTGAAGGTTGTCAGTGTTTATATGGCATGATAGAACAATCTAAGTTACCCCCTGAGTTTTTAGGTAGTGTTGATGTTGTCCACGTCTGTCCGTGGACATACGCACAGTCCGCAGACATTAAAATCACTAGCGAGGGGTTCAGTATATTCTATGTTACATGTATATAAAGTAAGGGAATCCTAGTGAACATCTATTAAATTCACACTATGTATATGTGTATTCAGTAAAAAAAAATTGATAAAGGGAGGTTATTGTTAAGTTGCACTATTAAAAACCTATGAAATTCAGTAAAAAAAACCTTGTTAAAGGGACATTATGGTTAAGTTGCGCTACTAAAAACCTATGAAATTCAGTAAAAAAATGTGTTAAAGGGACGTTATGGTTCCAAGTAAAAAAATAGAAAAACCCCTGAAATTCGCTAGTTATGGTAAGCTAAGCAACCATAACTTGCGCCGCCAACGTGCATTGCTAAGATTAAAACCCAGGACATCAAAGATGACATCACAAATAACGCCTGTTATTACAGCTCTTAGAAACTGGAGGAGTCTGGCATGAAGCACTATACACTAATACAATATTATGTTTATATACCGGGTGTAGGATGGTGTTATGGATGGCATTTAAGGCTGCATTTGACATAGGATATCAGCCCCTGTTTGGATAAGCCTTACATATGGTCACTTGCCAGGCGTAAAAAGGCACTATTAGGCCATTCAAAGGTGCACTTATGCTTACTTATCTATTATTGTTTCTAAATCGGACATACTAAATGCTTCTAATTATTATCGCAGCAGCCAAATAATTATTGACACACCCTACTTCTGATGTACACAGTAGTACGCGATGTGTTTTCATATTAGCGTTACCAGATGTCCTGCTTGCTATTGCTGTTGGTTGCCATAGAAACACAATCCACCCATTTAACATCCATTGAGCCAGCTGTGGAAATCCATAGAGGGGAATCTACCAAGTCATTGCATGCTAATTTTATATTAGAATTCGTAGCTGCAGCCCCTGCCCGAATGGTACAGAGAAGGCTGTTTGGCATCCTTAAGGCTAGTTAAGGATATATTGACACTGCATCATCGAGTCCCACTTCCACACCGACTTACCTCAGCGCCTGAGCTTTTTTGACAATGGGCCTCATCACGAGTTGGGCGGTAACGCCGGCGCTATTAGCGCCGGAGCTAATAGCCCTACTGCCAAACCCCCTGGCGCTATTAGCGCCGGATCACGGGTTTGGCGGAAGGGTTATTGCCCATTCCCCATTGGGCCCATTTGGGAATTCCTCATTCCCCATTGGGCACAATGGGGAAAATTCACTCTATTACCGCCGGTGGATTTCCTGCCGGCGGTAATCGCGCCGAAAATCAGCAATTTTGCCGTGGATTTCCCCCCAGCTCAGAGCTGGGGGGAAATCCGCCAAAGCCATGATCTGACGGACTCTTAAATGCGGCGGTAATAGCGCTACTGCCACATTTAAGGGTTACCACCAGACTCGTGATGAGGCCCAATGTCAGAATATTCACAGAAGCCACGCTTGTCTTTGTGTTGGGATGATAGCTCAGGGTCAACGTGCTCGCCTTTGATTCGAACAACGCAGGTTCGATCCCCGAGTCAGTGCATAGAAACCTCTGGTTATTAAGGCTGTTATAAATAACCTATTACAATTACCTCTCCCTAAACAATGAGCCTATAACGAAGGGCTTTAGGTATTGAAAGTGGTTTATCACTTATAAAAAGGACGTGTATCAGTTTAATTCAAAGCACTGAATGTACACTTTAATTTAAGACGGTGCATGTACAGTTTGAAAGAAGGAATCAGGGATGTTAAATGTTACGTCCCCTGTGTTCATCTCTCCTACCAGAACCCCTTTATCTCTCCTTAGCCCCATAATTTCCCTCGGCATGCCGCTGCTCAAAGCGAATGTGGCACATGTTAAGCTGCCCATTTTTAACAGGTTGGTAAGAGTAAAATTTTAATAATAATAATTTGCATTTATATAGCACTAGGATAGGCATATGAGCGCTGCTTATTACCCACGGTGTGTGGTGCTATTTAAAATATTTCATTTGTGTACTTGGGCACAACTACCAGCATTGTTAAAGGTGGCCCGACCCTCTCAAAATACGCTACCCTATACTTTTAGCCCCTCCAAATATACACTCCCCGCCCCACTAACGGTTCAGTGATTGCACTAGAATGAATGCATAGGAACGCATGCAACTTAAACAGGACAGCCCAAACCTCATAACCAGGAGTAAATGCTGCCCAAAAGAGTATATATGCTCCAAGGCTTGCAGACATTTTATTGTTAAGGTGTTGGTTGTGATCATTGAAATGTGCCAGAACCCAGTGTACATTACGTGCTCAGAAGGATTTAAGCTTAAATCGTTAATCGTTGTTTTCTGAAACATAAAAAAGGAGTCATTCTGATGTTCATAAAACGCTATTTGATTTTAGGCAGAGCAGCAAGGTGCTAGTTATCCCTATGTCCTTTCTCACAAGTTATTT
Organism: Ambystoma mexicanum; assembly: GCF_040938575.1. Lineage (NCBI taxonomy): Eukaryota > Metazoa > Chordata > Amphibia > Caudata > Ambystomatidae > Ambystoma > Ambystoma mexicanum. The sequence goes on from NC_090922.1 coordinate 1,397,087,645, forward strand.
ACAGAATGATGGCAATTTACCTACTGGGGCTCCTTTCAACAGCACTGGTAGAGAGTGTGAGACAGGCAGAGAGAAACATGTTTGCACTTCCCCATGCCTCTACACCTGCAAAACCTCCTACTTGTTTTGTCTGGGCATTTATATAGCGCTGCGAACCCTCAGGTATCTGAGCGCTGCTTATTTCCCACAGTGTGTGGTGCTCATTTATCGACCTCGGAAGGGTGAAAGGCTGAGTTTGGCCCCGCCGGGATTCGAACCTGCGTTAGCAGGCTCTGCACGATGTCAAAGCGAGCGCTCTACTCGCTGTGCTATCTGACCGGCTATGACCAGTTGTATGCCTGCTTGAGATTTGCATGGAGGTGTAAAGCTAATGGGTTCCTATGCAGTCTGCTTGCATTTAGCTCCTGCTAAAAGTAGGTGGATCCCACGCCCCCCCTTGCAAATGTAAGCTACACGGTTTCATTTGCAGGCAGCTTATACATTTCCAGACAACATGGAGAGTCACATGAAAGAGTATAGGTGATTTCGGCTACATTCACTCTCTTTTTGCACTCCGTTTTGTAAAAAATGTTATTTGCATGTAGAGGACCCACTAGAACATACGTGTTAATGCTGATGGTCACCTGCATGCATTTACCACTTTTAACAAAATGGTTGAATAATTTATATACCAAGTGTGAGTTTTATTTACAGACAGAAGTTTATTTACCAACTATGCGAGCATCATGTGTGGGGTGCATTTAAAGGCCCTCAACAGAAGCCCCTCTCACTTGAACAGCAGAATTTAAACACTGCCACCAAAAACGGCCTTGTTTGGCTTTTATTTCATCTGAATGACACATATTTCTACACTGCAACGTAAAACGGCACTGCTTTGCTTTTATTTCTTTTGAATGACGAGAAGTTCTACATTGCAACCAAAAAACGGCCTTGCTTTACTTTCTTTTCATCTGAATGACCAGAAGTTACACACTGCAACCGAAAACAGCCCTGCTTTACTGTTATTTCACATGAGGGGCAAGAATTTCAACACTACAAAAAAAAGGCTTTTGTTTTCCCTTTCACATGAACAGCAGCCCTTTAAACACTACAGACGAAAAACGGCTTGGCTTTTTCTTTGTGTTCATGTCAAATTAAAGAACATAGGACAGTTTGTCAGCCTTATGGGCAATGCTGGCACCCTCTTGGGTTAGTCTTTATTTACACACGAGGAGAAAAAATGGGGGGAACGGAGGTTCTATTTAGGAGACAGAAATGCTGCAGCTTTGGGTTACCACAGAGTCTGATCTGGGCAATGAAAAAATCTGAGAATAGAAATCCCTAGGTTGCGCTTCTCTGAAGATAATTAATTCAAGTACAAGAATATTGTGTAGTAGATTTAGGTATTTAATGTGTAACAGCAAAACAAATAAACAAAGAAGGATTTTCCATTTAGGGGGACAGACGATATAAAAAACTGAGGGAGTTGTAGTTAATTCACTGTTGCAAAGAGAAAAGAAAAATTGGAATGAGCGAAAAATAGTTACACAAACTGGTCAGTTTGAGACTGAATAGTTAGTCTAGGTTCCTCAAATAAACGACATTTTTACTGAATTGTTCTCTATTCAATGAAGATCTAGTTCTTGTAGAGGGTCCTACAGTTGGTTGTTGAGTGATCCTTTTGAATTAATGGATGCCTGAATTCTTTGTCCACTGATTAGTAAAAATAAGAAGTTTGTAAGAGATCCATAGATTTGTTGATGAATGGTTCTTGTGATTGATGAATGCCTGAGCACGTGTTTCCCCACTCCTAATTCGGAGTGGTTCTTCAGGAGGATAGTTGGTATTAATTACCAAGGCTCCACTGGAATTTGAGGATATAGTGGTTCCAATAGTGGTCTCTATTTGAGTTGATGGTAAGTGATTGCTTGCGTGGATTGCCTGAAAAGAATAAGGTTTCAGGGTATGAAGATATGCACACTCTCTACTTGAATGTGTAAGAATACAAGGCTCTGATTGAATATACTCACGTTAGTTGTGTCTATGTAATTTAGGGGTGGTTTAGAACAGATGGTTCAACATGTAATACTTGGTGCCGTAAGCGCGATATCTCTGAAAGAGATGTGAAAAACAATGTGTCTATTGAATTATGCTAGGGTGCTTAGAATTATGGCAGAATGAAGTTTACATTTTCAGTTGGAATACAAAATAGTTCCAAAAGGTTTCAGAGAAATGGAGCACTCATAATATTGGGTAACCATGAGGGAGCATTGTCCTGCTCTTGATATGGCAGCACCCTGTGTTGGGCTGGCAAGCTATTGATTCTATTAAAGACACAGAGGCGAGCATTATCCCGCCCTGCGGGAATATGCTTACCAAGTGAATTATATGAATTATATTACTGTTTATGTCATAATAAGTATGTGAATGTGTATGAAAGGAAGAAGAGCGTATTCCCTCCCCCTAATATTGCAAATCTCTTTTTGCTTAGGGGAAGAAGAAAAGAATCATCGAGAATAGAATACTGGGAGAAAGTTAAGAGTTCTGAGATGAGTACAGATGGAAAATCGAGTCGAAAAAGCAGAGGATCGAAAAAGAGATGGTTTCCCTGTGGATATATTTTTGATCACTGAGTTTAGTTCTAAGACTTTAGTTCACGTTGAAGGGCGACTGAAAAAGAAGAGGACGGGACCTTGTGGGACAGAGACTTGTAGGGGAAAGGGGACCCGGATTTGGACAGTGAAGTGGAGGCTAAGGACTACCAAGCAGCATAGCGTCATGGGGGCTGTAGTATGCCTGAGTGTTGAGTCTGTTATGTTTTTATTTGTTATTTGCACATGTTCTACCAATAGATTTGATTTTGGCCGCTAGCCATGGCCGAACCTCCCTGCTTATACTCCTGGGCAATATCCTTAAGGAGATAGTCACAGGGCACCAAAGACCCATACCAACCCCAACAATAATAGCACCCCTGACAGGGCAAAAGGAAGGACCCTAACCCATAGAGAGGCTCCCTCACAAAATAATCACTCGAGAGAGAGCCATGCCAGCTACTTGTCCAGTTACAAACATCTAGTGTGGGGAATGAAAGCAGCACTCACTTTAAGGGACCAATGTTGCAACCTTCCAGTGTCCCAATTGGCGAGGAACCACATTTGTTTCTGCAGCATTGAAGTCAGATGGTCCATTTTGTAGTATGTTACATGCACACTGTTCCAACGTTGCACTCCAACACAGAGCAGTTGGCTCACCTGGCAGCACAGCAACACAACAGACAACCCCCATTCTCCCAGCATCACAGGGGCATACAAACCTGTGATGAAAGAGGTCTCAATAGAACAAAGGTTTTCCCACATTTATTAAAAGGTTTACCAGGTTTTGATGTATATGCTAGGAGAGCGTAGAGGCCCATTCTCACACACACTAATAGGATCCACACATGGGAAGAGAGCGACTTCATGCATATTAAAACACGTTATGACATCCAAGGGGTTGGCAGGCCCTCCTATGGACACAGTCAAGTGACTTGACAGGGGGCTAACCTTACACCTTCCAGGCCATTCACCTAACATCACATCTCTCATGACACCGGTATTCTCATTGGCCTTAGACACTGTCCTTAGTGTAAAAGAAAGCCAGATATGTTTGGCTGGGTGGATTAGGAAAGTAGGGACTGGAGGAAAGAAGTTGTTGGAAAGTGGTGAACGAGGAGTATTGAGAAGAGAGCAGTAGAACAGTGATGCAGGATGTATGCAGTGAACATTACCATGAGGTGATTTGTTTCGGAGTGGATGAGGTACAGTAGAGATGAGTGATTTAGGAGAACGTTGGAATAAGAGGAAGCTACTGCCAGGAGTTGTAGAGTTGTTGGGGTAGAAGATGCAGACCAGAGGTAGAGCATACATTTGGAGGAGATTGGAGGGAGAAACCTATATCAAGAAGGAAAGGAGTTAGCAGGGGAGAGAGAGCTGTGAAGAGTGGTGGAGGATTGCCGTGATCTAGGAATAGAGAAGGAAGGCAGTTTGAACCAAAAGAACCCCCAGAGAGACAGCTGGTTAGATTGACGGAGGAGGTAAAGGCCCTTTACCTCAGAGGCAGAGAGCAGCAGTAGTGAAAAGAGAACCAGAGAGGGAGACATAACAGTCATAGCAGAGAAAGATAACAAGATACTAGGTACCTCATCTAGAAAAAGATCTGAGGCAGAATGTATAAGCAGTGAGAGAAGGTATGAGGAGAAAGGCATTGGTGTGGTCTCTCTGGGATCAGAGGCATACTGCAGGAGAGGACGCCACAGGGATCAATACTTCAGCATATCCACAGCAAATTAGGAACCCTAAATCCCTGACTCAGACCATTGACAACAAACCATGAGGCAAGGGAGTACTTCCACCACATATGCCTTCTGAAGGAGTCCTTCCATCCTTTCCCAAGTCTGAGATATATTGACCACAGGGGCATTAAGCACTGTACTAATTCACTCAGTGTTCGGGAACCCTGCAAAATCTACAACCCAAAGGCAAAGGCCAGGGTTGTCCTTTAAACATTCAAGCCAGACTAGTCAAAGGATAGGGATGGACAATTTGTAACAAACTGTATCATATTTTGACATTTCCTAAACCTGTCACTAACGGGCCAGAGGACACAGAGATGGGTTACAGCTGAAGTAAGCTGAATGAGTTTCTTTTTGCTCCGGCTTTCACTTGTGCGTTATTGTATACACTTAACTTACCTACATTCACATTAATCCTTGTACAAAGCTCAATAAAAGTACTTAGTTGACATGACACCAACCTAGTATTGTCTTGTGTTACTCACAAATCAAACTCTGACAACAGGCAACAAATAAGACTGATATGGTGTGATCACATGAATGTACATTTAAGGCAACGCATCATATTGTGTTTGTAAATAGCATTGTGAATTATTTTGTACTGTTTTATTTTACCTTGAGCTGTAAACCTTCCAGTGTAAACTATTACTTGTGCCAAGCATATGAGCACCACTGAGTACCAAACACTTTATACAGTCATTTGGTTTTTCTAGAAATTGAACTTTACTCTTTGTTCACAATTTCATTTAATAATCATTGACATTTGTGTTAGTCCTTAAGAATCTTTAAGCCAGCTGCACCTGATTTGGGGAGAATGGGTTTATCATAAAAACGTGAATAAACTGTAAAATTGTGGGCTGTTAGGTTAAGCCGTCATAGAGGTAGGGACCTAGCACCTGTGAAGAGGCGGATGCTGGGCAAAGAAAGCACCTGCTTCCCAAAGGAGTTAGCATCAACATTTAAGGTTACGGCAGATCTCGCTTTAATCTGAAATAGGGTTCCTGTCTTTGTTTTTGACTCTGATTTGGAGTGTTACTGAGTCATTTCCCAGCACCTTTTCACAGAGCCCACAACAGCTGGCCAGGGCTCAGTGTAGAAAGTCTTGATCTCAAGAGATTAACTTTGACACCTTATTCCATGGGAGAGGAAGAATTTCCAAGATGGTTTGTACCCAAAGCAGACTAATGCACCCAAGAAAGCAGGTGCTGCTAGGGCAAGGAAGGGATTTGTGGTGATAGTACCTTAGCTCTATAGAGCAGGGTTGTCCAACTCCCGGCCTCAAAGTCCCGATCCATGCCAGGTTTTCAGGATACCCCTAATTAATATTCATGACATAAATGTGCATACACTGATTCCAAATCTTTGCACATTTTTCCTCGAGGCCTGGAGTTGGACAACCCTGCTTTAGAGGGGAAGAATAAGTGTGGACCTAAAACAGCTTGGGAGTTCATAGTCAGGAAATAACAATTTTGGATTTTCCTTAAATGCTTTACTGCTACTCTGCACTAGAGTAAATCATATTGATGCAAGGTCCTTTTGGAAGTGAGGCAAGAGAAGGGAAGTCACTACACTTGGAGAGATTGCCATTGAATCCTAGCCTGAGGCATGGAATCCCTGATTCCCTACTAGCAGTAACCTTTGAATGCAGTGGGAGCCCCCCACTCTCATTGGCTGGTGATTGGGAGAAACAGTGCGGCTTAAGGTGCCTCACCACATGTCAGCTATTGGGGTAAGTGCAGAATAGAGCCTTTGGCTCTTAATTGTTCTATTTCCTAGAGCCCCATCACCAGGTCCAGAAGCATTAATTTGGACTATTACTGTTTAAGAATCCTAAAAAAGAATGCAAGCCTGTTTTGTGATGTAGATAAGTTGAGATGCCTGAACCAAACTGAATTTATGTTCTAGACACCTGTAGAGAGAAATGAGCCATACCGACTCAAACGACCTCCTCAGAGCCACAGCACGATCAAGTCATCCACTTTGTTTACGGATGGCAAGATCCATATACCTTCTAGCCATCTCACCACCTTCAAATCACAGCTCAAACTGGTTCCAAGCATTAAGAAGTGCTGTGTGAGGCTGTCATGTCTTTATAACAAACTTTAAGATAGTGAACAAGTGGACTAGGTGCTCTTTGCCAGGTATTCTGGGTACCCTGGCTTTACCTTGGGCCGTAAGGGCAGGTTCCGATCCACGTCTCTACTTTACGAAAAATATTCAAGCGATTATTCGCTTTTTCTGTTTCCCTTTTCCTTAAATTATTTACCATTTTTTTTATATGATATGATATGATGTCATTTAAAACGCGCCTGTACAAAAGTGTTTCTAGGAGAGACACGACAAGGAAGAGGAGGCAAGGGAGGACAAAATAAATGATCTTACACAGCCTTGTGTCATTCAGATCATGCAAGTGCCTGGGGGAGGCAATGTGAGAGTGCAATAAGCAAAGCTGAAGTAAGTGCCGCCGGGGTGGCCCGTTCTTAGTAAGTGCAAGCAGGCAGGGGAGTGTAGGGTTGCAGATACAGTCCCTAGTGCACGGTAGGCCCTGAGGCAGTGCATGGGGCTACTGGTCGTGAAGGGGCCTGGTCCCCATAAGGTTCAGAGGGAGGTCCTGTTCTGGATTAGTTGCAGAGGGCAAAGAATAGCATCAGGCAGATTTAGAAGGACTCTGTTGACGTAGTCCAGCCTAGAGAGAACCAGGACTCTGGAGTCAGTGAGCTTCTGGGGGAAAGTGAGAAAAGGAAGAATACCTTTGAGGAGGTGTGCAGCAGGTAGTGGGACATCTGAGAGACGTCCGTGATATGAGGAGAGAAGTCCGTGATATGAGGAGAGAAGGAGAGGGTGGAGTCGAAGATGACACCAAGGTTTTTAGCCTCACAGGAAGGCGAAGGTAGAGGGCCCAAAGAGGGCGGCCAGAGTGAAAGAGGGAAAGTGGGAGCAGGGGTCCCAATGAGAAGGATATTAGTCTTACTGACGTTCAGGCAGAGATCGTTAGAGACCCACTATTACTGAATCGTGGATAGACAATCAGAATGAGCGAGAGAGGAGAGGAAGCTGAGGGAAGCCTGAAGCAGAGCTGAGTTAGGAGAGAAAGTAGAGACGAGATGGGCCAGAGATGCCAAGTAAAGCCTGGAGAGCCAGGGTGAGAGGTTAGAGCCCTGGGGAGCACCACATGTAGAGAGATAGGTAGTGGAGAGAAAGGACCCCAGTAGGGCCTGGGAGTGTCGATCGGAGAGGAAGGAGGTCAACCAGGCTAGGGCCTGATCTGTGATGCCCAGGTTATCACAGAGATGATTGATCAGAGTGAAGTGGTTGACCGTGTCGAGAGCAGAAGAAAGATCAAGGAGGATGAGGACAGAAGGAAGGCTAGAGTGAAGATTTGAAAGCAGGTCTTCACGGCTGTTCAGGAAAACAGTTTCTTTGCTTCTGGCTGCTCTAAAGCCAGACTGATGGTTGTGGAGACAACCAACAGATTCGGTATGGAGAGTAAGCTTGGAGATGGCCATCTTTTCCAGGTGTTTGCCCAGGAAAGGAGTGATTCAGATTGGGCGGTAGTTTGCCCAAGAGGAAGAATCGGCAGAAGGCTTCTTCAGGAGGGGGTGCACATGGGAGTGCTTTAGGGGGTAGGGGAAGTTCCCATGGCAAAAGTGTGATTGCAGAAATCGGCTAGGGCTGGAGCGAGGGTGACAATGTGGTCCTTGATGGCTCTGGATGATCAGGGGAGCACCTGCTTGAATGCTACTTTCATAGATTGGACCTGTCTAGAAACATCCTCATGAGTGAACAGAGGAAAAGAGGAGAAAAGAGGAGTAGAGGCAGAGGTGGCCAGAGAGGGGCGAGAGAGGCAGAGGGAGAGGAGCAGGAGAGAGAGGACAGGATGTCCTGAGTTTTAGTGGTGAAGTGAGATGCCACCGCCCTGCAGAGGGCTTGGGAGGGAACAGAAGAGGTGGAGACTACAGCAGGCTTGTCCAGCTCCTTGCAGATTTTGAAGAGTTTGGCTGTTTTGTTATAGGCCGCAGAGACACCAGCTTGGATGTAGGCTCTCTTCTTGGACAGGACAGAGAGTCTGTAATGCCTTTGGAGCAGGCGACAGGCCAGTTTGTCAGAGGATGTGCCTGGTGCCCTCCACTTCCTCTCGGGTACCCTGCACTTGTGTTTAAAGGTGGCGAGGGGTGTGTCATACCAAGAGTTGAACTTGGAGATGGGATTCAAATGGATTCTCATGACAGGAGCAAGGATATCAAGAGTGTTAGTGATAGAGAGATGCAGGTTAGAGAGGGCTGTGTCAGAGTGTAAGTCAGTCGCAGGTGTAGGAGGCAGCGAGAAAGTAGCAGTGAAAGCCACCACTGACACACCATGGCTGGACGGGCAAGTAGGTGGGTGGCAGTGCTGGGGTTGGCTTCACCTGGGGGCAAAGAACATCAGTTGGGAAGAGAGAAGAAAGTGGTCAGTCCAAGAGAGAGGAGTGGTGAGAGTGTTTGAGAGGGGGATGTCAGAGGAGATGAGAACATCCAGGGTGTGCCCGGTGCAGTGTGTTGGACCAGAGGGTAGAATAGAAAGATAGAGAGAGTCGCAGTGATTGCGAAAGAGCCCAGAGGAGAGGTTGGAAGAAATCCAGATGGATATTGAGGTCTGCAAGGAGGAGATGTTGAGAGGTAGAGGCAAGGAGAGAGAGGGAGGGGTCAGACCACTCAGAGAGGAATATGGCAACCTGGCCAGGTGGCCTGTAGATGGTGGCCACAGTAAGAGAGAGGCCACGAGAGATAGAGAGCCTGCAGACCAGGTATTCACAGGAAGAGTAGGTCTGCAGAGGAATGACGGAAGGAGGGATCCACTGCAGAAATATCAGAGTTTCTCCACCTCCTGGATGGTTGGTTCTGGATTCAGAGAGGAACTTGGAAAACATTGGTAAGGTGAATGTCAAAACTTGTGACAGAGCTGGCCTTGAACCATGTCTCAGTGAGACCGAGGATATCCAGATCAAGATATTCGAGGAGTGGCAGATGTCGGGGGAGTGTTTGACAGCAGAGCAAGTGTTGAAAGTAGCAACGTGGAACAGATTGCCACATTTGAAAGACTTCTGTGGAGGGGTACAGGCATACAGGCAAGAGATACGCCCTGCAGAGGTGGTAGAGGGACCTCCTGAAGCACAATTCCCACATTACCGGTCTGTCTGTGATATATAGTCAGCCTCACCAGTTGTGTGTTTTTTTATTGCAGGGGTGGGTGAGTGTTTTTAGTATAAGCTTCGTTGTAAAGGGCCATGCTTGGACATTCCTTTTACCTTGGCATTTACTGTAGTTATTGTTTTTAGTGCTTCTGCTGTGAATTCACATCTCTAGGGAGAATAGTATGTGGCCATGATGTAATTACAGAGGTGAAAGATGTATACTACATAGTGTAACTATTATGACTGAAATACCCTTGTGCCAATTAGAGATACATGTTGGATTTTATCAGTGTGTAGAGCCCAACTATCACTGCTGGTCCAAGACAATCAAGTGACGGTACGGATCCTGGAACCAAGAATGAAACAACCACACTGCACTAACCACTAACACCCTGCTCTACGCTCCTCTCCAGCATACACAACACATACCTCACATGACCTAACACGCCAGCACTACCACGCACAAAAACCCAACCCACGCATCCACCAAAGGAACGTGCTGCCACAAAGAAACAACCCAGGCACTGGACGATGCCCCTCCGTACACAAAAACCCCAGTGTGCATAATGCAATCGCACTCAGAAAGTCGACACACACAGATGCCAGTTTCTCCTGTTTCTGCAAGCACCAACAGAAGAGCACAAACTCTATCCTATACCTCTTCCCTCACTAACCTACCCCCAGCCACTTTCTTACTGAGCCACGTGAGCACCTGGAGACCTTGCAAAGGATTGCGGTGTGCAGTATAAATCAACTTAACATACATAACATATCCATTTGGTTCCATTTGCGCAAGAACGTGGTAGATTGTTTGAAGAAGCTAATGAATTTATGAAGAATTGTAAAGCTTTTTATTTTTACAAGGCTGTATGACATTAAAGACTGCTGGGATTATTTTCTGGTAACTGAGCCAATTAAAGCATAAAGCATAAAAACGTTTACAAGTGGTTTTCCATCTCAGATACCACTCTAAGCCTTTTTGTGGTTTTTGCCGGTGGAGCTGGGGTCCCAAACACAATTGCTGTTTCTGCCTGTTCCATACATTATGCCAACCAAAACATCTTGGCACTTATCCTGTAAGAGTCGTTAATAGGTGGCAGGGACCTCTTACAAGTACACATGCATGTAGAAGGGTTACTGTTGGCAAAAATGTTGGTCATTTGCACAGTGGAGTGAGACAGTGAAGAGCAAATGGCAGCGTACAAGCATGGCAGGCAGCATTTACAATGGACCGCTATGGGATGTGTCTGATTTTTGCTGGTGCATAAAGCCGGCAGATCGCATAGGGATCCACAGCATTTGCATCGCCATGACAATCCATGCCAGCGCAAATGCTGGGAGTAGTTGTATGGCGGAAAGGATGGGAATCGTTGAAATGCAAGTTGCACTCGCCTCGGCTCTCCGCCATACAAATGATTGACAATTGGGCGTAATGTTAAGGAAAGACTTAAAAGACTGCAGAGCCGAAAATGGGCCCAATGCATTTATGCTGGCATATTTTCCTGTAGGCACAAACATTGGATTTATCTGGAATTCACCAGCTTTCTACACTTGCTCACAGCATGCGGGTTTCATTTTCACTACCAAATGAAAAAACAATGTGTAAAGGCAATTACACCTGCTTTTACACCTCTTTTTGCACTTTGTAATGAAAATAACAATTGCACCGATGGGACCTTTTTGCACAAAATGCAAACCATAACAAGGTCCTTCTGTGCAATTTAAGCATTAAGGGAAGTGACCTTCTGTTTCTTTGCTATTGACTTAGACAATGGTCATCATTTATTCCTAAGCAGTCTAAATTATAGAGCTCATGAATATAGGGTCCGGAAACATCAAATTCCAATGTGACATTAATACATATTACAAATGACGCTGCCCGTCTGTGAAGAGTTTACTCTAGCTGTATTTACTACCAGCTGCTTTCACTTAGTCACGATTGGTTCCTTGGAATACTTTTGCACAGCCTCTGGGAACCAATAGCCTTCACAACACCACATTATGAAACCAACACATCCCACTCAACAGAGTATAAACTTGTAAGAACTGTCCTCAAGCTGTGACATCTCCAGAGACTGTCTCCGCAGTGCCCTGGACAGGAGTGGGAGTTGTACATACCACATTGAAAATACTGTTTACCATTAGTTCAATTTGCTAAAAGTTTACTTTTGTCCTGTGTACCATTTGGTTCCTTCAAATAATGCACACAGTATTCTTTTATTTCCTTTATTAAACATAAGATGCTGCAGCCCTTCATATGCTGATAAATGGAGAGTGGCATTATCGAGATCGAGGCCTTTCTACCCCTTCAACCCCTTACATTCTACTTAAGCTACCCTCTTACCAATCACCAAGCACATAGAAGCGAGCTATTTATCATGTCAGCACTGTAATGCCGGCTAAAACAAAATTCTCGCCTCGGCTTCCATTTTATTGAGAAACGCCTTTATTGTAGCATTGAAAGGTAATTTGTTACGGATCAATTAGTCCACACCAGCGCGACATCTGTAGATGATAGCGTGGGAAGTGGACAGTTAAGCAGTTAAGAGTGTGGAGATTGCCATTAAGACTTATTGATTGGTTTATGTTCTCTTGAACATGAAGCTCGTTTCACTTTTGAACCAGCCATTTTGAAGACTGCCGAAAATGCCAATTTTAAACAAAGCTTTCCATTACTGTAATAACAGGATGTTTACGCAAGTGTAATGAAACTGAATCCTTGAAAAAGATATGTCAGCATGTGCAATGATGGAATATCTAATTTTAGTGACAGAATAAGATCTGCTGAGTGGCTGTGTGGTGGGGTATTGGTATGCTGTGGGCACTGCACCTCTGTCAAACACACCTTTCTCCCCCTGCATGCTCGCTTGTCCACACCGTTTTCAGTTCTCCTCCCCAACACATGCTTTGTTTGCTATGAACTTCAGATGCATACTCTTTGGGCCCAAGGAGACAGGAGATGGCTTTGAGGTGCTGGTGCTGGAAGGCTATGATTACGACAAACTGACTATTGCGCTGAAGGAGTACAGGTATGAGCTGTGGCTAAAACTCCTACTCCGCTCCACGCTACTACTAAACCAACAATCATGAAGCCTGATAGGTACAGCTCCTTTGACCCCCTAAGGTAGAGTGGGCCAAGGGCAGGCTATACCCTTTAGGAAAAATGGAAGCTAGCACAAAAGCAGATCATACAATAGTACAGCGATACCAATATTAAGGAATGTTCAATGAAGGTTATAGTAACATAGGATACTTGAATTGAACTAAGAGTACAGCCACACTGAACCAAAAACACAACTCTGTAAAGCAAATGCAGATTTGTGATGTAAGGGTACACTCTGGGTCTGGGTACCTTCAATATAGCAGATCTCCACAGATGCAACGGATAGAAGCAGCACCACAAACAGTGCTTGCCATATAGCCCTGAAGAAAGTGGCACAATCTTTTCAGTCCACTGAAAACGGTAGGCTCTGTCCGGTCTTTTCAAAAGCGTACCAATGATATGGTGAAAAAACTGTACATAGATCCTTCCATCAAACACAGGAAGGCATCAGATCAAAATACAGTCTGAGCATAAAGAAAGTTAAATCAGACTATGGATTTCATTGGGTTGTACTAATATTGGCAAACTACAATCCTGTCGAGAACCACACGACACGGAACCAGCTCAGTTGTGTGTCCCTTATTACAAATGAGGACACAAGCTGAGCAGTTTCACCTAAATTAAGGGAAATAAAACCCTGTTTTTATATCAAAAAGACCGCTCTTGTAATCTAATCGGTCAACCTTTTATTATATCTGCCGAACAAAGGTAACAAATAAAACATAGAAACCTTTTTCATTTGCTGGGCAGACGACACATGCACAGATGGTCATGGCATGCGCCTATTATTTTTTCAAACAAACAGGTCGTCCTGTTTGAGTGTGTTAGAAGGTTAATGATAGGGCAAGTTCCTTTCTTGACTATCCCCTAAACCTAGATAAGCGGAGCAACCAGTACAATAGAGGGCTAGTAATTCACAAGGGCTTAGCTTAGCATGGTAAAAGGGCAAGTTAGACTAGGGCCACACTTTGTGCCAATATAAGTTAAGTGAAATGATAAATGCTGAAGACGTGAATGTGTTACAATACTGACTAGGGAGGTCTTCAGGCCAATACCCCAAACAGTCCCATATGTGTATTTTTTGGTCCTTCAATAGATTGAGCCCATCCTTGTCAAGACGTTTCGAGATGGCAGTTGTTGGAACAGTTGAATCGGTTCGAGACGATCCGTTGCTGCGGTGCAGTCCGGTAGCAATGATCTCCTGTATACGGGTGAAGAAACCAAGCAGGTGATAAGTCGAGGACGCATCTCAAATCAGTCAAGTCGTCTCAAAGATGCAAACAATGCAATGCAGTTCTTCAATGGCATTTGGAAACTTCTAGAGTGCAGTCAGCTTATGGGGCGAGGCAGTGACTCGACAGCAGATCAAAAAGAGAGTGTCAAAGGCAACTCTACGTGATTGCAGCAGCTCGAAAAGCATCCCAGTGATCGAGTTGGCTCAAAAACAGATTGAAGCTGGAAGGTAAGTCCTTTTTTCTACACTTTCCACATAAGGTTTTTAGAGAGCACTGGCAGGGTTCTGTCACCTCCAGTGATCAGGTTCCTGGCTACCAGTATGCTCAGATGCAGGAGGCCCTGTCCAGTCAGCAAGTCACAACAAATGTCCCTCAGAGATGGCTTGAATCTAAGTCTGTGACATCACCTTTATACAGAAGGCGTAGTTACCGACGGTACTCCCAACATAGTTTTAGATGTACTCCTTATTCAGATGCCCAAAAAGGGTTCTGGAGGTTGGGGTTTCACTGACCTTAAATAGGCAATCTTCTACAACAGATTAGTTAGGTTCTTGCATTTTTTAAGGGCTTTAATCCTGAGTGCTGTTTCAGAATAGTTTGCCTGGTGATGTCATAACCAGGATCAGGATGCTTCTCTGCTGGCAGTGAGATGTAGGTACATGCAGGAAATTTGGGAGCCTAAAAAATCCAAAATGGTGGGATCCGTATGTGAAGTCATGCCTCTCTCCTGGCTACTCTAACTTCACTCCCTTCTCCTCTCTACCTACATCAAAGATTGTTGATTACCACACAGTTCTAATTTTCCTTAAGCCACACAGAGAGCCCTGTGTAGCTCTGGATACATTGCAGCCTCCTCAGGGCAGATCCTTGCTTCCTGGAAGGGGGCACAACTTTCTCAGGAAATACAAAGGCCTTTTCTGGTGCAGAACCCAAATTGTCTGTTGGTGTAAAACTCAATCCCAGACAGTGAATGCATATGAGGCCCTGACAGGCCAGTCACTATAACTCAAGATGACAGTAAAATAACAGAAAACAGTTTTGGCCAGTATAATTCTGGATTCCCAGGGCTTCAGGGAACTCAATGCATTTAATAAGGCACAGAAAAAGCTTAAAAAACCACTTTGAGCCCATCAGAAACATTACCTCTGAGCAGCAAGCATTTCTTTCCGAGGACACAAGAGGCACATTAACCAGTGGGCAACTCCATTCCTGCACTCGGGACCCTAAACCACTCATGCGAGTTTGGATATGACTACTTCTCTCATAGGTGATCAGCTGGTTAGATGTACCAACGATCCGAAGGTTCAGGAGAAACTACTACTCAAGGACATGGCGCTGAAGGAAGCTGCAGAAACAACCAGAAGTGTTGAAGAAACAGCTAAGTACATACAACACATGAGAAGTGATACGCAGGAACATCCAAACCCCACTATCTTTGCCCTCTAAGGAACCAATAGGCAAAATGTCAAAAATGGATCGAAAGAAACATAAAGTTGTTCCGATGTGGAAGCAATAGACAGAACGCCCTATGTAAATGTTTGTTGGCACGGAATGTGGTATGTTTGAAGTGCAAGAGGAAGGGTAATTTTGCACATATGTGTAAGACAATACTGTTAACAACATAAAGAATTCTCACAGAGATGAGGGGCAGGACCAGGAGTCCCAAACCCCAGACCCCGCATTCGGTGAAGGCATATATTTGAAATAATGGCCAAATGTGGCGACAGAGAGGGTTTTGTGGACATTTTTCAACTGGATGAAACAAATTTTTCGATGAAGGTGGATTACGGTTCACCATGGACAATAATCACAGGAGTGATATGCCAAGAACTACTGCACACATATCTGATGCAACTATTGTAACATGACAACTTGCCTTATGCCTATTGTGAAGTAGAAATAGAACTACTAGGAATGTTCAAGGCTGGCATAAAATACAAAATAAGGAGATGCACAGCATGGGTATATGTGGCCACCAATGGATACTCACTATTGGAGACACAAGCAGAAATAGCCATTCATATTGAAGCAGGAGCAAAAGAACCTGTGACTCTTGACAGAAGGGGAAGATAAATGGGCAAATAAGTACCCCGATGTTTTCACAGAGGAGCTGGGAGAGCAGAGATATTTTGTTCATACATACAACACAGGGATAATGTGAGCCCTGTGGTACACAAAGTAAGGCCAGTAGATGAGAGGAAGTTTAAAGGAGGAACTGGACACTATGCTGCAAACATGCTCATTCAAAATATTGAGATTTTAGAATGGTTGTCTCCTGTAGCTTTGGTCACCAAAAGCAATGGTAAACTTAGGATGTGCGTAGACCTGAGAGACTTGAACAGAAATTTTTGGGTTGACAGGCACCCCTTACCTAATATTTCAGAAATTCAATTCTGACCACTCTGAGGAAAGTAAAGCTTTCACCGTAATGGATCTCTCAGCTGACTACCACCAAGCACACTTATCAGATGAATACTAACACCTAACTTCCTTCATAACCCCAGAAAAGGCATTCAAGTTTTGCAGACTGCCATTTGGGCCAGCTTTGTCTGTGGCAGTGTTCCAAAGAGTGAGGAAGAAAGTGACTGAAGGGTTAAGAAGCATTGTAGTGTTCCAAGATGATGTGTTGGTGTTTGGCGCCTCAATCAAGAAACATGACCAGGAGCTGAATGATGTGCTAGAGAGGTTCAAGTAAGCAGGATTAACAATACAGAGGAACAAATACAAAATATACTTATAAACAAGATTGAATATTTAGGGCACAAAGTATCTGTTAAGGAAATTAGACCAAAGTCAAGGAGCAACTCAGGTTGTTACTGGGTTTGGTGGAGTAATACCATAGATTTGTAAGAGATTTTGCAATTAAATCCAAACCATTGAGAGCACTCTTAAAAAAGGGACAAGGTTTTAATTGTCAGGACAGTACGAGAAGGCATTTATAAAGATCAAGAATGACACTGTCAATGCACCATCTTTGGCGATTTTTCAGTCCGGGCTCTGCACCACATTGACAGTAAATGCCAGTGGTTTGGGGTTGGTGACCACATTGCATACACCCCAGGACTATGGCAACTCCTCCCATCAGCACCAGACTCTCCCCCATGCTCCTGCAATTCAGCAAAGAACTCAAGACCCACCTCTTTAGAGAATCTCTCTGTCTCAACACCTAGGCCATCACATCAACCCTCACACCACCTGAATCGCTAGATGCAACATACCTCTCTCCTCCCCACTACACTGTAATGCTGTAACCCTCCTCTGTGCCCCTCTGTATCCCACCCTTTGCTGTATATCATTTCTGTTGTTACCTCTGAAAAGCGCTCTGTTATGCATTGGTATTGTTGTGTACCTCTGTAAAGGGCTCTGTTGCTTCTGAAAGCCAGGTCTGCACTGAATACATACATAATACCACTACTACTACTACTACTAATAATAATAATAACAATAATAATAACATTAATCATTATAATTGTTGCAGTTTCAAAGGAAGGGGAAATCACGTGGCTCATCAGGGGATTTTAGGAGTGAATTGCAGAGAGGAGATTGAGGCAAAGATATTGATGGTCTAACAAACATGTAAGTGTGGAGAGACGAGTTAGGCAAAGTGAGGCGTGTCTTTATAGTGATCAGCCCAAGGTGGTTCTAGAGACACCAGTGTTACCCATTGAGGTGATTTGCCAATCGTGGACAAAGGAGGTGGTTGATTTAATGGTACCCATTCAAGGGCTGGGATGGTGTGAAGAGAAAAGTAATCCAAAACCCATGCAATTAAAATAATCCAAGAGACCAAATGATCAGTTTACCATTTTGCAAGGAAAAACAAGCTTTATTACATGCATAAAGGTCTCAGATGGTCCCATGTAAGCGAACTCACATGGAGCTTGTCATGCCCTGTATTTGTCTGGACAAGGCAATGGCCTTATGTCTCAAGCATTCCACTTGATCACTCTTCCTGGGTTGATTAAAGAAAGCAAAGCCCAATACTACCCAGTTTCCAGTTAAATTTGGTTATTTTCTTGACTGATGCAATTTTCATTATTTTTGTTTTTGTTGGGTTAGTTTGCAAAAAATATCTGTCTGCATAATTATCAAAGCAGGTGACAGGCCTATGTAATCCAATGGGCGTACAATCAATTTAAATGAAAATCATAAGCATACGCAGAACAAAAGAAGCTTATCCCCGTAATTTTGGGGGGGGCATAAGACTGTACTAAGCTAATTCTCAACATCGGACACATAAGGGTTAAAAAGACTAAGGGTTAATATAGACCCTAGCTATAGGCCCAAATTAGTCGGTATTTTACAGGAAAGATTGCCATCCTGAACTAAGCGTGCACAGATGTTATAATTGTTGCAAACCCCTAAGGAGATTCCAAAGCCCATTAGGTATACCCCATTTGGATAATTTGACCCATAAACGGCTATGGTCTAAGAGGTCAAAGGCTGAGCTGAGATTGATTGACGCAACCTAGATTGAGTCATATGTTTTCTTTCAAGCAGGATCCTGCAAACATTTTAACCTAAAACCGTTAAGTACTCTACCCTGCCTCTTGCAAAACCCAGTCTAAAATGTTTTAATTCTCCCCGATTCTGTTGCCCAGGCATTCAAATGTGTCAGGATGATGGACACGAATATCATGCTATCCCTGTCCATCACCATGATCGGCCTGTAGTTTATCGGCTCTGTTATCGGCCCGCGCTGTGTATAGGGACGGCATAAAATGTCTCACAAGAGGAAGGGAAATTACCAGTCTGCACTAGATTCTGGAAATAAATATACAAAGTGTTAGCCCTGCCTTCCTTGTCTGCTTTGAACAATAATGAGTTCCAGAGCCCATTAGGACCAACCGCACTGGATGGGCTAGCCCTATTTATTTTTTCCATGGTATCATCTTTATCGAACTCCAGGTTCCACTCCCTCTCAGACAAATGTACAGTCTGTTGAACCCGAGTGTCCTCTGACACAAACTCCTTTTTAAAGTAAATATCTGTAAAGTCCGTCACTCATGTGTTTTCATACATGGAATTCAACTCTACTATCGACTGTGGAATCCCTACTGAGTGAATTAGAATCCAAATGATAACTGCATCTTTCCTTTTTTAAATCCCCAACATGAATTCCCTATCCCTTTGCAGCCTTTGGGCACGATGGGTTTTAACCAAATTTCTATACACTTGTTTAATTGTGCTAATCCTTTGAATATGCATTTGAAAATCCGATAATTCTCGATTTGTCTTCTTAATATCCAGTTTAATTAATGTTTACCTGTCACAGTGGGATGAGTCAAAGGCATGAAGATTTTGTTTAGGAATCCTCAAAACCTAATTACCATGTTATTACAAGAGAGGACATGCAACATTTTAGCAAAACAAAGGGTGTAAACCAATATATATTGTAAATGTATTAGCCTTCGATTCCTATGTGGTTATTTATTTATTTCCATTTGCAAAGCGCGCAAACGACCCTTAGACATCGTGGCGCTGTTGCAGTAAACTTACTTAGTTACACAAGCTGTACAGAGTAATGACAGTGATGATAGTAGTAGACATACATGAAAACAGGCATAATTTCAGGAAAATATGTTAACAGAGGTTGGCAGTGTGTTCCTTGGTTACAGTGGAACAGTGTGAAAAGCTGTTGACCAGTTACAGTTTAGGTAAACAGTTTAGTTTTTAGGGTTACATGCCGCGTGTTTTCTAACTCCTCATTCAATTTCCCCATTGTTTTGAATTACATTTAATTCTGTTAGCCCCAGGAATAACTACCAGGTTAGTGAGACTATTTGTCTCCTTGTGCAACCATCCTAGCTCAAATTTAGCCACAAGCAATATTGTTATAAATGGATGTCCATGAAATGACAAAAAAAAAAAACAAAGTTGAAATGACCGCGTTTTTTCGTTTGAAAAACAAAAATTACTTCTGGGTTTTTTCACTTTTTTTATAATGTGGGGGAGACCCCTGCAACCATCTACCCACTTCCATCCACCTCAAGTTATACCCTTAACCCATCTCCCATCTATTTCTTTTTTAAATGTGCACTCATTTCGAAAAAATGTGAACAAAAAAATCTCGGTCATTTCTACTTCGTTATTTTCTTATTGTTTTTTTCTACAGATACCGTTATAAACATTTGTTTGATCTTGAGTGGCAGGCCATATAGAGAGAATGGACTGTAGGTGAGTCGGTGTGGATACTAAATCCCAGGATAGGTCACAAATGACAAGGAGACAAATATTTGAGATCCTAGAAAATTACGGCTTTACACAATGGAGTAGTAATTGTGGAAGATGTTGAGGTATGGTCCATGGGAAGATTAGAACATGTGGAGAATACAGAAGGAACACAATGCCCAAACAAAATACAAACAAGTATCTCAAAACTAAGTTGGCTGCCTATGCTCCAGGTCCTGCTCTCAGATCCCAAGCTCAAGGCCAGTTATCAACTACAAGTTACAGGAAAACAAATGGACTAGGCAAAGCCTTCCACACCATAGTTGCCACCATATGGAATAATCTTCCATCGAGCCCTCTAACAGCATCTTTTGAAAGAAAGTTGAGACACATTTGTTTCAATAAATTTAACCATAGTTAGACCCTGTTCTCTTTTTATGTAATTTTCTATGAAATGTGTTGTCCTATGGCCTTTATGTTTCAGAGTCTTTGTGTGTCTACGTTCTTGCGCCCTGATGCCTGTGGGATCTGGCGCGGTACAAATAAATACAAATTTAAAAAATGATGGGAACGGAAAAGGGGAAATAGGTGAATGTCAAGTGAATAAGGTGTGTGAAGATTAGCTGAAGTGAATGAGTGTCAAGAAGAGATTTCACCCGAAACAAGACATTTGTTTTGTAAACTAGCTGTGGGCAAGTCATACACATATAATAATGGTCCATTCATTTAAATAGTTCATTTTAACAGATTTAGTGCTTACGTTGTTGCTTGTTAACTGCTGTTCTTTTGCTTTTGGAGTGATGTGAGGAGGAGATGTGTTATAATGTCATGTAGCTTGTGGATTGTAGATGGTTGGGGGTTGGAATGTGAGGGGGGCAGAACACTGAAGAGGACTGTCAGAGGTTTTTCCCCCTGTGGCTGTTGTGCAGATAGAATAAAAGAGCTTTCTTTTACCCTTACCTGGTCCCTGCACCTTAAAACTTCTGCAGCGGATTCACAGCTCTAGGGTGTACACCCTGCCCTGGGGCGGTGATGCCATCATAGAGTTGAAGAAGGCCTACTCTATAATGCTACCTGTTTAACTTTTCAAACTGAACCCCTATATGCCAAATAGTCATTACATGTTTGCGCATTGTGCTTAGAAGAATTTGCTCCCCCTTGTACTTCCACTCAGCAGAAAAGGATTTTGTCCATGTGTAGAACCCTAATTTATTATTTTATTAAGTTGTTAGCTTGGGAAGAAAACCTTTAGCCATCACACCACACAAAGAAAAGGAAAAACAGAAAAAGAAGAACACTTCAAAATGCATAACAAATTTATAAGAACTCTTCATCATTTGATAACAGTAACAGTCTCCTTCAGTAAAATATCCTATTTCATGAATGTTATTCCATTTCAAGCTTATTACCTCATGCCGTTAAACACCCATTAATGCAACCTACTATACCGCCACTCCAGAACAACACATCTCCCAATTATGATATCAAATGTTTTAAAAATCGAATTGTAGCCAAGATTGAATACAAATGATAACCACTAAAAATCATTGCCCAGCAAGTTTCTGAATCTAGTCCATTATATGGGTTCAAAAATGTATCAAAATAGGGGCTTCTCCTTTCCACAAGGGCTACAGTGTAGAACCTGTATCCACCTGGTTCTTCTTTATACAAGAATGTGGTCAATTGTTAGTTTGCAGAAGCTATTTTGAAGAATTTTAAGACCTTTTATTTTTGCAAGGTTATATCAGATTATATACTTGAGGGGTCTCTTTTTAAATCACCAGCAGCAACTGCAGCATAACCTAATGTGTAAAAGGTCCACAAGTGGCTTTGCACCTCAGATACCATTTAAGGCCCGGTTTGTGCCTTTACACCTTTCTTTGCACTTTGTAGTGAAAATAACAATTGCACGCAAAGGGACCTTTGTCCCACCATAGTGCAAACCGGAATTGGGTCACTTCCGTGTAGTTTAACCTTTAAGATAAGCAATCTTCTATTTCTTTGCTTTTAACCTAGGCAATGCTCAGCATTTATTTTTTAGCAGACTAATCTATAGAACTAATAAATATAGGGTCCTGTAAACTCAAATGACAATGTAGCATTAGTAAATATTACAAATGACGCTGCCTGCTTGTGAAGCGTTTACTCCTCACTGTATTTACTGCCATCTGCTTTCACTTAGTCACGATTGGTTCCTTGGAATACTTTTGTACAGCCTCCTGGGAACCCATAGCCTTCGCACCACCACATTATGAAACCAACACATCCCACTCAACAGGGAATACATGTGTAAGAACTGTCCTCAAGCTGTGACATCTCCAGAGACTCGTCGCCGCAGTGCAGGACAAGAGTGGGAGTTGTGCATACCACATTGAAAATACTGTATACCATTAGATCCATTTGCAAAAAGTTTACTTTTGTCCTGTGTAACATTTGGTCCCTTCAAATAATGCACAAAGTGTACTTTTATTTCCATTTTAAACATAAGATGTTGCAGCCATTCCTATGGTGATAAATGGAGACTTGCATTTTCTAGATCGAGGCATTTCTACCCCTTCTATCCCTTACATTCTACTTAACCTTTCCTCTTACCACCCACCAAACAGATAGAAGCGAGCTATTTATCATGTCAATGTAATGGCCACCAAAACAAAATTGTCGCCCTGGTTTCCATTTCATTTAGAGAGGCTTCTGTTCTAGCATTGAAAGTTAATTGGCGCAGGATCAATTAGTCCACCCCAGCGGGACATCTATAGATTATAGCGTAGAAAGTGGACAGTTAAGTGTGTGAAGATTGCCATCAAGACTTATTGATTGGTTTGTGTTCTCGTGAACCTGAAGCTCGGTTCACTTTTGAACCTGCCATTTTGAAGACTCCCGGAAATGTCAATTTTAAACAAAGCTTCCTGTTACTGTAATAACAGGATACTTACAATGTTCCTAATAAGAGTAATGAAACGGAACCCTTGGCCAGACGGTTTTCAGTCCACCTCCCCAACACACACTTCACGCTTTGGACTTCCGTTGTGTGGGTTGCAGGGGTTAGAGGCCTCGGTCCAATGGTGTCAGGTTTTCTTGGTTAGGGGCTGGGTCCAGACTGATGGGTTGCCTGGGTTAGAGGCCTGGGTCCAAGGGTGTCAATGTTAGTTCTCCTTCCATGGTACTTGGAAAAGTGAGCCTACTGTATTCTGTATTCTATGACTTTTATGTAGTCCCCATCTTCATTTAGAGGTTCTTTGCATATGTGGCTTGTAGTGTGTATTGCATGACATTTTTGGAAGACTGGTGCCTCTTACGTGAAAGCCCAATTTTACTCTGCATAATTGTACCTGCTCTGAGAAGGTGCTCTTTTATAAAGTAAACGTTGGTGCAAAAACCATTGCAATGTTCTATAAGCCTCCACATAGGTGTCATTGGTTGCCATAAAAGTCATGCTTTAAATCATGATAAACAATATGTTGCTTAAAGTCCTCACAGTTTAGAGGTTTTACGTGAATGGTGGTTAAGCCTGTGTTTGGTGTCAGAAAGTCAGAGGGACCAGAAGTACAAAAGAAGGGGTACCCTATAGCCGTTTAACACAGACATAAACCATGCCAAAATGGATTGTAGATAAAACACGTTTATTGTTTCATTACATACAAAGTTCATTATCAGACCATGGGCCTCATTACGACCCTGGCGCTCCCCTAATGGTACAGGACCGGCCCCCTTCATTACGGGAGCACCGATTACAAGCTTCCCTTTGCGGGACCCGGATCAGACGCCTGGTAAAACCAGGTGTCCTTTCCGGGTCCCGCGAGGGGAAGAGGGAGGTAATAACGGGCCAGTTGCCATTACCTCCCTCCCCATTCCCATTGAGCCCTCTGGGGGCTGAAATGGGAAAGGGGAATGGTTCTTGCAAGGTGGAATTACCGGGTTTTCCTATGTCGGAATAACCCGGTTAGTCCTCATTGCAGGAACCCGATAATGGAGCCCGGTTTGGAGGCAGCCATGGAGCTAATAGCATAGCAGCTAATAGCTCCATGGCTGCCTCCAAACTCGTAATGAGGCACAATGTCTGTCTCTGGGACAACCATTGCCTCAGTCATTCCTCTCCCGCATGTACTCTACATCTGTAACATTCAGCGGAGTGTGCGAGAGTGTGTTGCCTGTGACTGGCAAGTTTGTCTACCATTACGACTACTGGAGGCTGAAGGCGGAGCAATACTTCAAAAACCCCCACTGCTACGGAGCGGAGCGGAGCGGAGCGTAGCGGAGTGTGCGAGAGTGTGTTGCCTGTGTTCCCTGGGACTCCCTGGGGCCTCGAGGGGCTCGAAGAAAAGGCAGCTGCTTGCGAATCGAACTGTGATCACCCGTCTTCTGCAGCTACCCTAGAACACGGTAAGACCTAGGGTAAGCGGGTAAGCGATCAGGCGTAGGCTGCCCTCCCTTGCGCGGGGCTGATCACAGCACAGACACACTCAATTCCGTTAAAACACCAATAATGTCAATGACCGTGAGGGGCGTCACAAATAAAGCAAACACACGAGCGCAAGCCAAACGAGGGCTGAACACAGTGTGTATGTTAAGTGCAAATGAAAATTCCAACGGAAAAATAAGACTTACAAGGCATACCTTTGACACTGCCGCCACGGATGAGGATGAGGAGGGTGTGTCTCCCCGAGAGAGAGGAGCTGGGAGGATGTCCGCTGCTTCAGCTCAGCGGACTCGACTCGGTGACGAGTTGTACAAGTCTGAGACGCCCTGCAGGAACGTGGGGGCGGTTCAGCTGTTAAGAGAGAGAGGCACTAACAATGCAAATGAAACTATAGACGTAAGAAGTGACATCGAAAGTGAAAGTGAGCTAGACGAAGATGAAGATGAAGAGAAAGAAAATGATGGGTCTACTGTGGAAGAGAGGCAAGATAATGGAGATCAGCAACCAAGATCCTCAGCGACACAGAACAGTAAACCTTGCGTGACGCCAGGAAAAGGCGAGGGGGCCCTGGCAGAAAGCGCGCGGGAGGTGAATGGAAAGTGGGAGGATAAGTGGACCGGTGATATGAACACTGAAACATGTGCGGTAATGATTCATCAGGTTGAGAATGTGCAGTCTGAGAAGTCTACCACTCTCTGTACCACTCCTTGTAAGCCGTGGGATGGCGAGCAGACCCAAGATACTGGTCCCATGCGACAGCTCACGATTAAAAACATTACGAATTATCAAAGACCTTTGAACTCAGATGAACAACGAATTTCGAGTTCATCACTAAAACTATTGGCATGGCTAAAGGTGGCAGAGATGCACAAACCACCTCTAGTTAAATCAAAAGCAAATGAAGGTCCTGATGACTCTAATAGAATGGACAAAATGGTTGAGACATGGTCAACCCAAGATGAATGGAGGAAAAAAACTGCATCACAAAACACAGGACCGAAAATTAATACAAATCCAGGAGAAAGAAGAAATTCATTAGGGATTGCAGACCAAGTATTAAAAGACTTGGCAAGGATGAATGCCAGCCTAATACAGTCAAGCAGATCTTCACAATTAAGCTCTAATGGGGGTAGCCCACGACTTGTGGAGATCCAATGTCCTAAACATAAGAGCATTCACAAAGTAATGAACCTCGAAGCAAATTCCCCAGCATTCGAATCCAGAAATGAAGAAATCACGGTATCTCAAAAGAGGAGTCGAAGAAGAGAAAGCTCTGAGAGTGATGAGGGAAATGTGGATAAACGATACAAAAGCAGAACCCAAGGAAGAACCATAGGTGTTCAAAAAAAACCAGAAGAGCTGCCAAACCACCGAAAAAGACAAAATGGTGTACTTCCTTAACTCCAGAGTTAGAGGGTGAGGACGAGGCAATAACCCTCAAAGACCTAAGACGACGGAAGTCTAATGAGTTACTTCCGAAGGAAAGAAATGACCAAGAAGATATCGCGCCCCACATTGAGGCAACAATTTCAAAGTTGAGTCCTATTTTGATGTCAGCTACAACAATAGCGGTAGCCTCGTTGCTGAAGTTGTTTGAGAATCTGAATGAGAACTGTGAGACCAAACGACTCTGATTGCCCTATTGAACTCAAAAATGATAAAACTAGAGACTGACCTAAAGGAGATGTCATCCGAGATTTTGGCATCGAAAAGAGGGAACGATATTTCGATAACAGCGTTGAACGAATTGTTAAGAAACAACTCAGAGGATAAGAAACTCTTGGCTGAAGTGACGAGACAAGCCCTCACGCTTCTCCAAAATGAACGAGAAGGAAGGAGTGAGCAAAATGAAAAGCGAGCTCCTAAGAAAGATCAAACGAGCACAAACCCAACGACCAATCTGGAACCATTGGAAATAAGTGAGATTCCTAAAATAAACAAACAACATCTGGAGAAAACGAGAGAGGCTGAGAAAAAGGGTTCGATGCAAAATTGCATTTACGATAAGGTGCTACTAATAAGTGCCGAAGATTGTGACCACGACAGGCAAGAAACCCGAGAGAATGAGATAAGTACGAAAGAAAGGTCATCTAAATCGACTACAGCAATGGCAGCGCTCGAAAAAGAGGTGGCAAGGACTAATTCCCAAAAGAAATTAGAAGCCGTCAAAGAACTAGTCTCCTCCGATCCAGAGCTACGAAGCAATCAAAATTACAATGAAGGAAATGGAAAGGCAGCAACAAGTAATGCAACCTCTATTACAACAAAAAATATGGATGGAGAGTGGATCAACATATTTGAGCAATCGAAAGCTCCATTGGGAGTGAGCAAAGGGATGAAGACAAACAGAGACAATACAAAACCAATAGATTGCAAAAGAAAAACAAAGAACCAACAAGCCAAAAAGAGTAAGAATACTCGTAGCTCAGCAAATTTCTTTAGGAATATTAAAGCACTAAATATAACAGTGAATAACTCTGAGCAACTGGCATTGAAAGGGGAAAAAAAGAATGATGATACTGTACTCGTGGATGGAAAGGCACAATCAGAAATTCGGAACGAAGAAGGCAACTCCCAGGTGGAAAGTATAGCCAAGCTAACTTCCGACAGTGACGATGAAGAATTGCTGAATATCTCAACTTACAGCATATCTGATGGAGATGAAAACAAAGAAGAGACCACAAAAGGGAATGCCAAGGTAACGAATGAAGCCAATGGGCAAGAGGTCCGCGGGCCTACGGCAATTACACCAAAACCGCATGCCCAAGAGTGCGAGAACGACAGAGAAACAGAAATGACAAGCAAAAGAGTGATTTTGTGGCCGGAAACTCCCAAAAAAGCTTTAGCTATAGCAAAGAAAGATGATAGAAATGCTGAAGACCCTCTAATCTTCCTTACTTTGGAAGAGAAAAGGCAAAAGAGTATGCTGAACCCAAAAATCAACTTGATGAATAAGGAAGAAACACAAGACTCATTAACAAATGAGCGAGAGAACCACAAAATGGAACTAGAGGTCCATAAAGAGAAAATGAAGAAACCAGCAAGAGCTGAACTGACGAACAAGGAAAGCGTTGAAGAGCTAGCTAAACCATGGAAAAACACCACAAAAGGCGAGGAGAATGTAACAAACCATCAATATAGAATACTAGTGGAAAAGATAGTATGTAAAAAAAGTGATATGCCTCTGAACCGATATACCATTCTACAGATATTCCAAAAAATACCAGTGCTTAGAGCAATAAAGAGTCCACGGATAAATCGTGTAGAAAGTATCCTTGATATGAACCAGAAATTTGTGATGTTACATATCAACGACAAAAAAGACGCAGAATTACTCATGATGAGTGAAAGACAACTTCTGGTCGCGGGATACCAAGTGTATGAAGTTGACAACACACTAGATAAAGGTTATGAAAAAACAAAAGATGTAAGAGCACTGAAAATAAAAGAAAAAGAGTTGCAGTCAAATAAAACATTAGAAAACAGAGCAACTCAAGAGTGCGATTACGACGCCAAGCTAACCTACGAAGATAGCAATGCAGAAAAATCACGCTTACCTGACGAGATAAGAAAGAAGAAAATCAAAATAACAATAGAAAATCGGGGTAAACCAAACAAGGAAAGAAGCAGCGATTCATAACGAAACGAGGGGGAAGGAGATTCTAAAAATTGGTCCTGGTTAGCAAAATCGTTAAACAATGTAAAGAAGAGCTAATGCCACGAGGAGATAACGCAGCTAGTGATAGCTTTGTGGAATACTAGAGGATTTTCACATCTCCTAAGTTCCCCTCCTGCAATCTTAGAAAAGGCAGATTTGATATGCTTACAAGAGACATGGATCACCACCATGCCATGTGTGGATGGATTCGAAGTAGCAATAAATCCAGTAAAACAAAAAAAAGGGCAGCCAATGTCAGGTCAATTGACTTTAATTAAGAGATCAAGCGGTCTAAAAATCAAATCGACCCGCATTTGGTCACCTTTCCTGCAGGAAGTTTGTTTAGACCAAGTAGACCTGAAAGAGAAGCACTTCCGCCTCGTGCACATACTAAATATCTATTGGAATTCAATACCAAATTCAAATCAAAAGCTTGAGGATGATATCATTTAAGCCATCGATTCCATTCTGACAACTGATTCGAAAGCAGTAATTGTGTTGTGTGGAGACTTCAATATGAAGTTAATTGAATTAGATCAACAGAGAAACACAAAGTCTGACCGTAAAAGATACAAAAATGATTGTTGGCTAGAAGAAATGTCACTTAGAAATCTCTCAATGCTCAATGGAGCGACAAAAGGAGACATTCCAGCAAAGCCGACATGGGAAAGAGGAAATCAGAGTTCTATACTAGATTATATCTTCGTCTCTGAAAACATACTACACGAAATAATCTCTTTCAAAGTCACCAAAGACAAGCAAAGCGACCATAACATCATAGCGACAGAATGGAAATGGATCAAAGTTAAGAAAAGAGAACAGTGGTGTTGTGACATCTCAGTGGGTCCAGGGCGAAATAGATTAAGGCTAAAAAAAACGGACATTAAGGAGATATCTGACCAAATGCAAAGATGCCAAGTAAAAAGTTCAACCGCTGGAATTGAATATCAACAATTGCTAGAAATCTACAAAACTGAAAATAAGTTTTGTAAAAAGACTCAAAACTATAGAAGGCACACATACGACCCAGAAGTAGCGAGAAAGAAGAGAGAACTAAGGAAAACCCTAAGAGAAATTCTTGCGACAAAAGGAGAAACGAATCAAGGCTCAATAAAAAGAGCGAAGAACCAATATAACAACTGGTGTAAACACCACAGAGCAAAGATGGAGCAAAGAGATGCCGAAATAATGCTGAAGGCACTGAATCAAAGGAACTCCCGAGGCTTTTGGGCCCTAATAAATGAATCAACAAACTCAGAAAAAGCCATGATAAAGAATATGGTAACAGAAAATGACTGGGAATGTCACTATAAAAACCTATTCAAAAGAAGAGAAAGCACAGGTAAAACTGAGTCCCAAACACAAGTACCATGGGATATTGAAATAGACAAAGAGGACATTCGAGCTACAATTAAAAAGAGTAGCGCATCTAGAGCGGCAGGACCCGACGGTCTTTCCAATGCCGACTTAAAACAAAATATTGAAGAATGGTCCGAATTCTGTGACATCTTATTCCAGGCAATAATAAAAGAAGGAAGGATCCCTACAACCTGGAAATTAGGGATCATTGTGCCTATATTCAAAAAAGGCCTACGCTCTGACCCTGCAAATTATCGGCCCATAGCCCTCCTTGACGTTGTAGGAAAAGTGTTTGCAACCCAACTCCTTAACGAACTAACAACCTGGATTAACCAAGAAAAAATATATGATGAGCGACAGTCCGGGTTTGTCAAAGGAGTAGGATGCAGCATGAACATTCTAATACTAAACTTATTGAAAATCGATGCCATACGAGCAGGTCAGAAAATCTACCTAGCATTTATTGACATGGCAAATGCGTTTGATGGAGTAAACAGAGAAATCTTATGGTACAAATTAAAAGAAAGAGGGTGTCACGAGTGCCTAATTGCTGCCAT
Organism: Ambystoma mexicanum; assembly: GCF_040938575.1. NCBI lineage: Eukaryota > Metazoa > Chordata > Amphibia > Caudata > Ambystomatidae > Ambystoma > Ambystoma mexicanum. Next base: position 1,397,117,624 of record NC_090922.1, read on the forward strand.
CAAGGAACTTTACTCAGACACCTACATTCAAGTACGGTTAGATAGTAAAGGAAATTTATCTAAACCAATCCCCACAGAGAGAGGTGTAAAACAGGGTTGCCTATTAGGGGCGACCCTATTCAACTTCTACATCTCAGAAGTGGAAAAAGCTCTGGCAACTGTAATCTCATTCCCACCAAGCATTAACGGACTACAGCTACATCACATCCTATATGCCGACGATATGGTGATCTTGGATCGCACACCTATCGGTTTGCAGCGCAAACTAACAGCATTAAAGACCTATACAGAAGATCTCGGACTAGAGATAAACGTAGCTAAATCGGAAATCCTAGTCCTAGAGAATAAAAGAGGAAGAAAGCCATTGAAATACAGTACAAGCTAGTTCGTAGGAAAGACAAAACTGGAGAAAGTACATTATACAAGATATTTAGGTACACTAATCAACTCCAGTGTTAACGACAAACCCATGATGGAAAAAATCTTAAATAGCTGCAGGCAATTTACTACACAAGGAATCGTAATGCAAAAGAAATTTGGGAAATTCACGTGCGAGCCTGTGAAGAAATGTTATCAAAATAAAGTGACACCGATATTAACCTACGGGGCAGAGAATATGTTTGGCTGCGACCACAAGATATGGGCCAGATGCGAAGGATTCTTCTGGAAAAAAATCCTCCAGATACCTAAAAGTACGCCGACATCTTGTGTCCTATATGAAGTAGGGATGTCCACCCTGAATGCGAGGATCATATGGAATAAACTAATGCTCTTCAGGAAAACTCATGACGAAGCAAACTTGCCAACGTTCAAAATCCTGATGGGAAAAGAAATAGGGAAAAAATCAGCCCTAAGAGATTGGAAGCAACAGTGCAGAGAGATCCTCAACCAATTGGGCACGGATGAGACCACACTCTGGTCCAATCCAGATTCTGTAAAAAAAAAATTGCTAGATCTCGACTGGATCAAAATTGGTGAGAAAAGAGAAGCACAAAAATCCATGCTAAATCAGCCTAAAGAAGCAAAAAAACGGAACACACTCCAGAAATATCTGGTTTCATCACCATGCAAACGTGTCCGAAGACTCTACTTGAAGTTTCGCTTGAACATCATAGAAACAAAAGAAATTCTGAGGACCAGGCGCTTAATCCCACAGGGAAATGTACTATGTAGATTTTGTGCGAAAGAAGACGAAAACTTAAAACATCTTGTTCTAAAATGTTCCGAACTGAATAAGCAATGTGAAAACTGTTTAGGTAAAGTGATGGAAAACTATCAGACGCTAACCACTGAGGAGTGGTGGAGGTTACTACACCTGGCCGAAAGTAACTCAGTGCTGATTGCACTTACGCGATTCTTAGACATATTACAGAATCAATTAGAAATGAGACCTATTATTCCCAAAGGCAAACCCGATTCAGCAACAAATCAAAGGAGAAAAACTTGCACAACGAAATCATAAGCAACAACATACAGAGGAACTAAAAAAAATAGTTGCAACCTAGTGACAATGTACAAGGTCTAAGACCAAAATAAGGCTAAAGAGATACTGCAAGTTAAGGCAATAAGCTTTGTGACCCTCCTTTTTTAGTATGTGTAGTTCTCTTTTTGTTTTGTGTTTTTTCTATCTTTTTAAGTAAAAAGTTCTTTTTTCAAAAGTTCATTCAAACTAAATGAAAATAAAATGAAAAAAAAAAAACATTCATACACATTCACAACAACAACAAAGAAAAAAGTTTTAGTTATGTGGCTGAGTTGCCAGTTCTATTGTGCAATCTGTCTCGAAATCAAGACCCTATTTCTTTTACTAGGCGTAACTTATATATTTCTTCTAGGTGTACACCATGTTGTGTACTGAGTCAATGATATTTGGAGTGAAATTAATATCAACAATAGTCTCCTTCACAGGACAAATACAGGTGGAAAATTGTCCGTTTTTGGTGTCATCAACTCGAGTTTCGGCTCTTGTGGTCCCCAGGCGAGCCGTGGGACCAGCCTCATCAGGACAAGAAACAATGGTGGGGCAGGGAGGACCTCTAGGCACTACAATAAATGAACAAAGGAAAACTAAGTTGCCAGACATGGTTGACAATGTGTACAAAATCATGTAATTAATTTAATCACATGATACTGCATTCCTCATAATTAAATGTAAAGGCTAGGGCAATTAATGACACAACCCAACAACCAGGGCCAGTGCGGCCCATCCGCCCTCAGTGATCGCGGTGTCAGAAATCGAAAAACAGAAGAGCAAGCAAGGTGTGGGCTAACCAAATTAAAAAAACATGTCACGCTTGTGTCATGCATGGTGCCACATTAGCCAAGTATGGGAGTGACACATTTGTCAGTGCCTTGTGTTCGCTCTCAGGTGCACAGTGAGGATTTGCCCAGTGGCACTGGTGTCAGAGGGGGCATGCACTCAGGTGCGCAGAAGAAAAGTGACTTGGTGAGGGCGAGACTGCATACCTGTATTCTGGATCCTCTTGTGTGAGAGTCCACAGGAGGAACAGGGTGGAGATACTTTGTATGCACAGCGTGCAAAGTCACGTTGGTAGGCTGGGGCTCGTGGAATTCACTTCCTGGGTCAGGTAAGAACCAGAGAGGGAGGGATGGGGGAGGGTCGGGTTGGGAAAGGAGGAGAAATTAAAGGGAAGCAAGCAGACAAAGGGAAGGGAACGGTGAGAGGGGGAAAGAGGGGTTGTGACAAGGAAGGAAGATTCGTCAGGGTATCGCACCTGGCGGCAACACGATAACCATCGTGAACGTTAGAAAAAAACGGCTAATGAGCCGCAGGTGTTTGCTAACCTCAATTAAGAGTCTGTAGCCTGTTCTATGTGACCAGTGTAAAACGGTGAGTACATTCAAGGCATGAACAGTTTATGCCTTGGATGTAGGCCAACACTTCACACATTAGGGACCACAACAACGAGCTCCAATGTCTATACATGTGGTATTGCCATGTTTGTGATTACATGGACATTTGATGGTGGTACTTGGGCATGATGTTAGTACCTGGCCAAACGATGCCAATGCCAGCTGTAAAATTGCAATGCCTGCCGTGTCATGTTACATATGATGTTGTTAGCTGAGCAAATCATTTTAATTGCTAGACAATGATGGTACCCATACGATGACAACAGCTGATTATGTGTGTAAGGATATGGTCATATAGTGTCTTTGCCTGGAAAATGCCTAGTGAGGAGCCAAAACTGTTGGCTTTGCCAATGCTCGTTTATATGTGTTTGGTAAGTCATTTGCTTGCTCGCTTGAATGCGGCCCATGCTTCTAAACTGGCAAACAAACTACTCCAATCAGGCGAGTAATTTTGCTCACCTTTAAAATGCATTTTTTTTCCTTTCATCTTGTTAAATTATTCCTCTTTTTAATTGCAACTCTAGCAAGGCAGGAACAGTTTTCCCTAATGTGTCATTTCCTAACTTTCGTCGTTCCAGAATGTTAAAGCAGAAATCATTACATGTGTACTGTAGAGCAGGAAATGTCAACAGTGCAAATGAAACATTTTCAGAAAGTATCTGGGAGGCTTGAAGAAACTCTAATTGAGAAGAACATTTATTTATGTGTCTGGTAAAGAGCAGTGTAGTAGCTGCAGCTGGTCCAGTGCTGTGTTTCCTGCTCAGCTGCAGGCCATCCTGGTATACTCTGCTTTGTGTTGATAATGATATCATTTTACTGGTAATGTCTGATATTTCTATCGTGTCTTTGATACACAAGTGTCCTTCAGTGTGCAGAAGTTGATTAGCGCCCACTCACGCCTCCAGATATGATTTTGCACAGTGAATATTTTGTACACAAGTTTGCGAAGTTGGGAAAAACAGTTTTTAGGGATAAAACATGTGCCTGATTCACAGAGGCGTTTCATAATGGAACAATCCCATAGGAAAATGTTCTGTGAATAAGGCCCTGGTATCTCATTCCCAGTGGGTGTTTTTTTAGGTAAATAAAAACATATGTTATCTCTAAAATACATAATTTTTGCAATACATAATTCAATGCGATTAGTAATTCAAGTATATTCAAATATGAGTTTGTTAAACTTCCTCTTCAGTAATAATAGTAGAGCGACTATTACCAGTTTTGGTACCACTGAACCAACCATATGTGTGGCGGTATGTGCTTGGGAACAGAGGAGTGGGGGCATGTGTCAATGACCAATTTGTTTACATTTGAGTTTGTATCCAAGAATTTCAAAACACCACCTGTCTTATCCTCAATGACCTAAATATCAATCAATACAGCCATTGTTTTCTATACTCTTTTTTTTTTTTACACTTTTTGCATTTGGTTTTTGGGGGTCTGCAGATTGCTAATCTGTTGAGCTGCACCAAATGCAAAGATCTGTTTTTCTCTTCTCATGCTGTCAAGCCATGGCGGCTTGCTACGAATTCGGCAGTAGTGGTAAAAACAGGTGGTATTTGCAATGATGCATGCCTTTGCCCAACATGCACTTTATGAGTACGGAGGTATTCACCTTATGTAGTATTGCTTAAATGCTGAATTAAACGCTGCATGACTGCGAGGCAGAATATCACCTGAAAAAAAATGCTTTTTGCAACCTCCACCCAACAGGTGGAAGAACACATGTTTGCATGTGGAATTCAATGGAGGGGACTAAAAATGCGTATTGTAAACCTTGCCATGCATATTTTATTTATTTATTATTTGTACAGCACTTATATACAAGTGAAGTGCCTAAACAGTAAGAGCATGAGCATTGATATGCAGGCATTTTGATTCCCTATTTCCAAAATGCAAAATCCTTTTAATAGTTGTTAGTGACCCCTCTGAGCATCCCTTCCCTAGTAGGAAAGCAATGGTGCCTACCCCTAGAATGTCACAGAAATGTCATCCCACAAACAAGAAATGAAATGCATTTTAATGGACATGGGGTGTTACTTCTGTGTTGGTGGTAAACTCATAATACATGTAAGGATTGGGCTGTGCCTGGCAGGGTACCATATACCTTCCCATCTTTCTAGCCCTTTCCCCGTGGGCCTGACCTTGTCTTGGACGGCCCAGTTCCCTTTCACTTTGTGGGGGGGGACTAGCTCTATGGGCCTTCAGCCTTTCTGTGGTTCTGTTCTCGCCGAGCACCTACCCATCCTTTGTAGAGTGGTGGAACTACATGGGGCAGACTGGCCTTGGGTTAACTCCAGAGGATGGAGAATGTGGTGAGTTAGAGGAACTCTCCAAGGCTTGTGTATGAGTAGAGCAAGCTAAAGAGGATGGGCTGGGCTGGTTGCTTCACATGGGGAGCCCTAGAGAGTGCAGAGAGCGGAGGTGTTACTGAGGGGCTCCTGAGGGGGCTAGAGCCCCTGGTCTTTTGTTTGTAGCCCCGGATAGAAGCTCAGAGGCTACAACCAAAAGGCTAGCTTACACCGAGTCCCAACAGTCCTGTCATAAGCTTAGCCCCAGATCTTTTCCATACCTAGCAATACCCCTGACAGAGAGTGTCATTTATTAGTGCTGTCTTGCCCCGAGAGATAGCAGGTTGGACCACAGCCGACTGATCTGTTGTCCTTTGACCATCAAAATCAGGACTCTAAGTGCCAGGATGCATCAAAAGCAAGCACAAATAAGTATTTCCACAGGACATATCTTGCAGGTTAATTTCATGGGGAGGGCTGAAAATTTGACAACACATCTGCTCCAGACTCTTTAACCAAACTGTTGAGATGGGCTGGATTTGGGAGGAAAGAGAAGGGTAACTGCCAAATTATAGTTGTAAAAACCCTTGCAGGGTATTTCCCCAAGATTGTAAAATTGGTGCTGTCATTGCTGCTATATAATGGTAAATGCACTAGGAGGAAGGGGTAGTGGTAGAGCTGCTGAAATTTACCATCAAAATAGTGCTGCTGCAACTTACCGTCTGACAGCTGCAAGGAGACAACAGAGTAGATTTCTGAGAGTGCATCTGGGTGGAGCTGTCTATTTCTAGGAAGGCCTAAGAGCTGATGTAGTCCTATGGAGGAGAGCAGGAGTCCATCCTTGAGAGTGGAGTGACCACACCCCTGCCCTATCGTTCCAGAGTGTCCTGAAATGCAGCTGGCTTTCCTGAACTTTGAACAGAGGCTTTCTATGTAAGTTGAACCGAGCCCTGGGAAACCAAAAGGTGGGGAAGTCTGCTTGCCTTAAAGAGTTTCCGTTTATAGTGGGCGGCAAAACTGTGTATAGCCTTAGCCTACTTAACTAAAAAGATGAATTTAATTAAATATATATAACCCCCTGAAGCCAAATATAGCAAAGAAAATATTGCCACACTTACCAAAATTCTTACTGAAATAGGTAACACCTTACCGCTGATCATTGTAGGTGATCTAAATGTAAGAATAAATTATAAAACTGAGGTGGCCATAGAAGAAATGCTGTCAGAACCCATAACCCAGAACATTGATAAAAACGCAAAAGACTGGATAAAGTTGCTAAATAAATTCGAACTGATAGTCCTGAATGGCAACACGCCTGGAGACTTGGAGATGAAAGCGACACGGACATCAAGAACTAGCATGAGCACAATAGATTATATGATAGTGAACAAAAGGGCATGGACATTGGTTAAAGACATGGCTGTTGGATGCAGAGATGAATGATGATCATCTCCCCTTGTACCTTCTACTAACTAGCAAAACTCCACAGATTGATAAATATCATAATAACGGGCAGATTAGAGTAAACATAGCAGGGAATAGAATACATTGGACTCCGAAAAACATCGAGAAGAGTGATACCATAGTCCAGCCACTGCTAGACCTATTTGTCGAAACAGCTGAGGCAAGCGAAAGACACCTCAATAACAAAAATAACATATTAAATATGTTTGATCAATTAACAGAAACGGTCAGTGAGTCCATTAGTGATAAACGAAAATATAAGACAATAAATGAAAGATGGAATCTAGACCACAAGAAGAAATTTGATAAAACAATTCAACTAAAAAGGAAAATCTTACAGATAGAAATACGTAGATGTATTAAAGAGAAAGACGAACAAGCAACTAATAAGATACGTAGCCTCAAGAGCGAATATAGAAGATGGCTGAAATACCACTTAAAAGGAAAAAAGGAAGAGACGTGGCATTCATTAGCTGATGCATCTAACCAAAAGAATAATAAAATGATGTGGGATATTATTAATGAGAAAAAAGAAAGGAATATCCTGCTTAATTGTGTATCTGAAAACAGTTGGCTCATCCATGTTACTAATACAATTGGCACGCTAGCGGAAGATGAAACTGACTACAATCTCGTAAAAACTGAATGGAAAGGTAATTTTACAGTTGAATCACTAACTAAAATTATAAGAAAATTACCAAAGACCAGAGCAGCTGGCCCAGATAACACCTGTAATGCGCTATTACAGAAATCTCCTGAAAAATGGGCTAAGGTCCTATACATCATTTTTCAATGGATAGGAGTACATAGGAGGATCCCCAATACATGGAAGAAAAGTATTATACTTACTATACACAAAAAGGGCGATCGCAAAGAACCTAGTAATTACAGGATGCTAGCGATGCTAGATATGCCTGGTAAAATCTTCGGTAAAGTTTTGCTAGAAGAATTAAACCAGTGGATAACCAGGTGTAAAATCCTGCCTGAGTATCAATCTGGTTTTAGATGTGGGTCATCCACGGCCCATAACATAGCCATTCTAGTCAACGCGGTTGAATATTCATGGAACAATCGAAGGCTGCCTGTGTATGTAGCATACATAGACTTTTCTGCAGCCTTCAATACGATTGCACGCAGCAAACTCTGGGCCAAATTAGAACAATGAAAGATACCGGGAAGACTTCTTTATATGATCCAACTGCTTCATAAAGATACCTCGGTCAGAATATAGCTAGATGCTGAATAGCAACTATCAGGAAATATCCAGACCGTACGTGGTGTAAAACAGAGGTGTACCTTGGCTGCTACCCTGTTTAAATTATATCTCGCTGATTTCCTTAAAAATGTCAACAATACTACCATGAATGACATTAAGTTAGGCAGTCTTATGCTAAGATGGCTGGGATATGCAGATGACCTTATTTTGCTTGACTATACGCCTACAGGACTACAGGTAAAACTTAACAAAATCGAAAAGTATGCAAAAGCTAATAACCTTGTTGTTAACATTAGCAAGACTAAAATCATGAAGTTCGAAATACAGCCAGCTAAGAAGAAGAGATATACTGGTGGGTGGTCATTAAATCAACAACGGATAGAAGTAGCTCATGAATACAAATACATAGGAGTTATTATAGACGACAAGCTTAAATGGAAGAAAAAATGGATAGAAACTAAAAGGAAATGTATGACTGCAACTATGGCATTGAGTAAGTTTATAGGTAATCAGGGTACTTACTCTGTCGCAACAGTTGTAAAACTATATTCAGCCAAAATTGTTTCATATTTGATCTATGGTGCAGAAATCTGGAGCAGCAAATTTGGCAACAATATTGATAAATTTGAAGCCAAGATGTTAAGAATTTAGCTGCAAATGCCAAAAGCACTACCATATGAATAAATGATGCTGGAATGCGAAATACTTAGTATAAGAAGTAAAGTACAACTGTCCTCTGCCATACTTTATGCGAAACTTACATGACTTACAAATGATACCTTTATGGTACGAATGATGGAGCAATATAAGGGAATAGACTCCAAAACGGCTTTTAAAATAATAGACAGATGGAGATTGAACTACCTTAAACTGATCAAAAATGAGATTCACTATTGGTTGCTATACTCTGTAGCCCAGATAAAAAATAAATTGAAAAAACTGATTTGTGAAATAGATAGAGAACAAATAATAGTAAATCTGGCAACTAAATCGAACAGTGGAACATTCATAGAATATATCAGAATTAGGACGATGAAACCTAAATACCAGATGTCATACCCTAATTGCTCTACCATTCGATGGTACCTGTTGTTTAAATTTAATTCATGTGAGGTTTTAGAAATACTAGGGGCGCGAGTGGGAATTCCCCGCAAACTTAGATTTTGTCGTCTCTGTGGTATTAATGTTCTTGAATCAGCATACCATATTTTATGTGAATGTAAAAGTTTACATACAATACATAGCCAATTTCTAATGAAATACAATAATTCCATGTCAATGTGTGATATGCATAGTGTGTGGGTGAAGTTAGTGGAAGGAAACGACGCAAACTTAATTTTCTATCTAATGACATTTCATGTGATGATTTTAGTAATTTTAAAAGACCTGTCTAAGGATATTTTATGCTATTATATGTGCAATGAACCTGTGACATGTATTTTAAAAAGATACATCTATGTGATGTATATATTTTAGTAAGGTATTTTATGTGATGCACTGATAAAAAATATGTAAAACTGAACTGTTATATACATATTATCAATAAATAAATAAATAAAATGGAATTTAATTAATTCCCCATTTGGTGGAACACAACGGGTGATTTTTGTTAAAATTCAAAATTAAAAAGCTCACTTCCCAGTGTGTGCTGAAAAACTATAGCCTATCATTTAATTGGGTAAACCATTTTGTCCTGTTGACCCAGACTTCTTTAAAGAAGAGCGGTGTCTTTGTTCTTAAATCAGTCCAATCGTTGGTCTAACTTTCCCTTAACACTGGCCTTTATGTGTGTGGGGGGGAGGGGCTGAAAAGCCTAAATTCTCAAAAACTCCCAATTTTTACCATCCAGCTTTCCCAACACAGGCCGTTCAGTGGAGGGGGGTCTGAAATCCAAAATTCACCAAATCATTCCAATTTTTTTGTCCCTCGTCCCCAATACAGATCGAAGTAGGGAGGTCTGAAAAACAAACCGCTAAATTGTGTTTATTTTAAGCCAAAAGTGTGGTTGAAATCATAATTGCCGTATGTATTTGTACCAATCTTGAAACCCTACTGCTAGCCTTTTGAGCCCGCAGGAAAATAAAACTTGCACAGCACTACATTTATAATTGTTTTGGTTATTGGTCAGTTTAATTATATCTTGAAGTGAAATTTGTGGAAAGTTTTGAATTATGATTTGTGTTTTTTTAACTAATTTGTGTAATTGCTTTGAGTAACAAGAAGTTATTAATGGTGCCACAAAGAAGGTGGAGCATGTAGTTCAGTGTGATTTCTATTACTTTTAATATAAATAAATACAAATACATTTCCTGTACACTGGCCTGGTTCTTGGCTCCTTGGTAGCTCAGGGGGGGAGATCCAATGGGTATTAGATGAATTGGAGATTGGTCTGAAGAAAATAATCCATTAAACAGTTTGTTGTGTGACACCTTGAGTGGGGAGGGAAGGAATTCCCTGTGTTGACATTGGCCTCTCAATAAACTGTGGGCCGAAGATCACAACATATGGGGCCTCATGACGAGTTGGGTGGAACCCAGATGGTATTACCGTTGGGATACCGCTGGGGCTAATAGCATTCCCATCAAACCCTGCAGCGCTATTATATATGTATTATGGCAGTTGCTAGTAAAATGAAGTTTTGCTACAAAACTAGTTTTTGACAAAAATGTAATACATATATTTTCCTTTTCAGTTAATCATTGGGAATTAAATAAAACAACAACCAGGTCTGCACCATGTTGCATGGATGTTTAGTAATTATCCACCTTTTTCACAGAAAGCATAATAGCTAGGAACATGTCATTTATTGCCCATACTCCTAATATGAAATAAATCTGACATATGGTTGCTGGGAAAAAGGCCTAAATGATAACAGTCCTTTTAAATTTCGGTGCTGGACTGCCCCTGGGCAGGACAAAGACTGATATGCAGGGATATTTCTTCTCTGTGAAAGGGACAGTGAGCTAAATACTTGGTTGATACTCTCCCAGGGGGCCATCCATCCAAGAACAGGTCAATGGACTGTGTTCGTGCTGGTAGAGAGACTCCTAGAACCCCCTTTGTATGGCTTTTAAATTAATAGTTAACATTCATGTTGAACAAATGGCAATTCTCCTGCCTTCAGGCCATTTGTTCTCACTGGGCCTGCCTGTAACCAGAGTTTTATTTAACAGTCTCTCTGTGTTGGAAGCTTTTCATTGAAGATGGAGATCCAGCCTCTCTTAACGATAGCCCCCGTCTTCACATCAACTGTCTATATTCTGGTCATGCATCAGCCAGGGAAAATGGTCCTGCAGAGACAGCCAGCGTAAAAGACATATTTTTCACATTTAAACTGCAAACACACTTGCAAAGCCGTTTTTGTGCCAGAAAGGGACCTTTCATTCCTTCTTCGTTTGTGGATTAAAATGCTGATTTTCCTTTGGTAGTGACAGGTAGTCATTTTCCACATGAGCTTTCAATTTTAACTTGGAAAAACACACATGCAAAGCTATTTTTGGGTCAGTGTTTAAAATCCTGCTTTTCATGTGAAAGGGACCTTCGGTTTTCACTTGAAGCCACACATTTAAAGCTGTTTTGGTGTTAGTGCTGAAAAATCCTGCTTTTCATGTGAAAGGGACCCTCATTTTGGGGCCTTTGAATGCATTCCTCATGCGCCCACCCCCTGTTCTTCCATGACTCTTTGCGACGGAAGAGCAGGGCAGAGTGGGGTTTCCAAAGACATCCCCTTTTTTTTCTTCTTATATTCCTCTTTCTGTTGCAGCCTGTCTGGCTCAATTTCCTTCATTAGGGAGAGTGCATTCCAGCCTCCCCTTCCATCTTTGGGATTGGAGGGTGTGTCACGGCACCCCCTTTCCTTCATTGTTTCTGTCCTCCCTGGGGTTCTTACTGGACTCCTCTCTCACCTGAAGGCTGTAAGTTAAGGATGTTAATTCTCTAATAATAGAAAGAAAAAGAGGTACAGTATCTTTTACACACATATTTCCCCAGAAGATTTACCTAGAATTGACAACAAAAGCATACAGGTATAAAAGACATTTCCACCATTTTTTTCTTCCTTTTCACAGTGAGCACCAAGCAAATTACTCCCTGTTATATATCTATTTGTGTTAATTTGAATCCAATTTTTAATCCTTCCTTTTCCTTCTTCAGGGGTTTCCCCTTTTCGACTTTCATTTGTCTCCTCAATTAGTCGTAAAGCGTGTCTGTGATGACAGCTTTTCAACTGATTTATGTGGACCGATTTTTATTCTGTCTGTTCTCCTTTTGGGATGCAGATCTTGTATGCAACAGGTGATATTTTAGCTACAATTTCAAAGGCACCAGGCCAAAATGGGAGGAATGTCCACTCCTTGGCCTGCTTCCTTTGAAAATTGTACAAGTAAACCTTGTCCCTACTTCATACTCTTTCTTAGTTGTCTTTCGGCCATGATAGGTCTTCATTCCTTCAGCCGACTTTTCAAAATTGCGCTGGTCATAAACAAAAGCGTGTTGAAGGTGCTTCCTCAAATTTTCAATGTACTCATGAGTCATGGACGCATTTATCACTGTCTGCTCCTGAGTTCTATAGAGCAGATACTACGATGACAACCTTTTTCGTCCGGTCATGAGCTCAAATGGAGACAACTTTGTTGCAGAAGATGGTGTAGACCTAACAGCCCCAGGACAAGTGGTAATCAGATGTCCCAACTGGGTCCTGAGTTTGCCACAAAATGTTTAAGATACTCAGAGTTGTTTTGTTGTATCTCTGGACCCCCCTCACTTGGGGTCAGGAGGTAGGCAATGTGGAGTTCTCTTTTTTTACCCATAGAGTCTCCCACATCATCACATCACCTCACTGGTAAAATGGCGTCCGCCTCAATCCTTTGCCTTTGCGGGAGGACATAATGAGAGAAGATGTTGTTGATCATTAGTGTAGCAGCTGTCTCCACCTTACGATTCGGTGCTGGAAGACATTCTACCCACTTTATGAACAAGAATGTCACAGTCAACATGTACTTGTTTCCTCTGGAGGAGAGAATCACTGGCCCAATGAAAGTGACTTGCAAATCTGACCGAGGCAGTGCCATTCCCCTTTTTTGTAGGGGAGTTCTTTGTTTGAGTGAACCGCATTGGACCCAGAACATCTTGGAAAACTTCATCAACAGCCAGAGACACTCATTACCGGTATAACTAGACTCTGTTAGAGGAAAGCTTACAGGTTGTCGATGTTTCAAGAACATTTCTCAATGACCAGGTCCTCTTTATGTGCTGTGATCAAATCTACATCTGGGGTATCTTTACTCCACTGGTTTGTCGAGAGTTCTCTAATCGCACGAGTTTGTGACCTGGTAAAAGCAGCAACTTGCATTTCATCCAGCAGGGATTCTGTTTCTATAAAATCCCCCTGCAGAGCTCCAGTTTTAGCAAGCTGGTCAGCCAGGTAATTGCCAGTCTTGTCTGGCCCCTCTATCTTGGAATTACCTCTTATCTTTTTCCAATAAATGGTCATCTCATTAGAGGTCATCAGATCGTCAATTGACTGGATCAGTTTGGCATGCTTTAGGGTTATGTTGTCGGCACAAAGCATGGTTCGAATCTTCCAGTTAATCATATTCTCCACAAACCCATTCCTAACATAATCATAGTCAGTGATTATGACCAGTTCATTGAGTCCGTGGTGCACTGCAGTGAGGCTGGCTTTATGAACGGCCATCAACTCTGCAACCTGACTACTTCGAGGTCCTATTTTATAACCAGCAGAGTGTTCCAGGGTATCATTCACCCAGGCATTCCCAATGTCAGCCATCAGTTCTTTTTCCCTGTTGTTATCAACATGGTATGAGCACCCACCCAAATAAACTGTGGGTATCCCCTAAAACTTGTCTTCTTCATAGACCTTGTGTGGAGAAGTTAAGTATCACCTCCATGTTGTTGTTGGTTATTAGACTTTCATCCTCAAGACATTTGTCTTGAGCACAATCAGCCAACTCTTGTGCTAGGGGACTCTTCTTGCTTTGGCCATATCTAACCTCCACAGGAAAGCCTTGCATGGACAGAATCCAGGTAGTCATTCCGGAATTACTAACGTTCCCTGCCCGGATTCTGTCACTTTGTAGATATTGCAAGGGTTGGTGAGGAGTCTCGACAATGATGTGCTCCCCCTGTATGAATGGGCAGACATATTTTAACACCCCAATCTGTTGCCAAGAGTGTCTTCTCACAGTCATTGAATTCTCCCTCCACAGAGGACAAAGTCTTACTCATGTATGAGATGACTTTGTTGATCTTGTCATGCTTTTGGTACAATATTGCTGTTAGGCAAGTATCTGAGAACCCCATCTCCAAGAAGAACTCCTTGTTCTTTATGGGGTCAGCCAAATAAGGAGCCTGGAACAGGATTCGTTTCAGTTGTTTAACTGCCTCAGATTGTACCTGACCCCACTCCAACTTGATCCCAGCCTTTAAGAAATGGACCAAGGGTCGAGTGACCGCTGCATAGTCTTCAATGAATGTTGGACTATAATTAATAAGTCCAAGAAGTCTTCTTAGTTCTCCCAGAGCAGTAGGGTCTTTTAATTTAAATAAGGCTTACACCTTATTCGCTTGGAGATTGAGACCCTCAGGGGTGATCTTGTGCCCTAAGAAGTTCACTCAGATCTTACATCACTGTGCCTTCTGAAAGGACAGTTTTGCTCTGGCTTTTTGAACTGTGTTAGAACATAGATATATGTTCCTCCACAGTTGAGCTCTTGATCAGAATATCATCTACATCGGCCAAGTTTCCCCTTTCGCCCAAATAGGGCATGGCCTTATGTAGGAAGATGTTGAACTCTTTGCTTGAGTTTATGTATCCAAATGTGTACTGCTGCTGCCCAAAGGTGAAGACAAGTGTGTACTGGTTTTCCCTACTCATGGGTACTGTCCAGTAACCGTTGGTTAGGTCAATATCAGTGTACACATTTGATCCTTGGAACTGAGCCAGTCCCTGATCGATGTAGGGAAGGAGCCATCTTGACCTGTGGACCAGTTTGTTCAACTCCCTCAGGTCTGCACATAGTCTCCAATGGTCATTTGGTTTGAGTATCCCCAGTACCTGGTTGTTGAAGGTACTGTGGATCTGACCAAATATCCCAAAGGATTCTACATTTTTAATAATCCCTGTGAGTGATTCCATGGACGCGAGAGAGAACCGGTGTTGTTTCACAAATACTGAACCATCTCTGCGTCCATGGCAATGTTGGTTGAATGAATGGATGTTTGTCCACAGTCGTATGCGCCCACTGAAAATATATCTTGGAATTCCAAGAAGACCTGTTTTAGATTTTGTTTTTAGATTTTTAGCATACACCTGCTAGGCAGGAGATGTTTGTAATTTGGGGTTTCCAGACCTACTTCCCATTTGTCAATCGATTTGAATGTGGGAATGGTCTGATCTTTTGGGAGTTTTACTGAATAATGCTTTCCTGATTAAGCTCCTTCCATTATTCAGGCATTCTCTGTCGAGCACCAGCTCCTCACCCTCACTTAATTGAATGGGGAAAAACAACTGCTCGCCATTTTTCTGAATGTCTGTCAGACTTTGATTGGATTCTTCCTTGTCTGGTTTTACTGGACTCAATGTTTCTTCTGATTTTGGACTGCTGTAAAATATTAGGGTGTTCCTTTCCAGTGTGGACTGCCATTTAAAACTGGAAGGAAAGTTGATTTTCAAGAATGGAGAAGGGTTCCCATCACCAGTTTGTTCTCCTACCGAGATGACAGTGATGTCTGGGACTTGGTTATTTCTGAAATGGAACTTTACCTTCTCAGAACGTTGATCAATTACGTCCCATGAACCATTCAGACTTACATAATTGGTACTCATTTTTAGTTTCATAGGGTGGTTTGTCTGAGTCCAGAGGACCTTGTTTACACAGTCAATCAGAAGTGATAACCTTTTCAGGAGATCGTTCCCCAGTAAATAAGTTGTGCCCTCTGGAGTCACAACTATCACCGGATGTTTCAGCCGATGCCATCCAATTTTTATTTCCAGATATGCAGTCCCTTCGATGGAAATATAATTCCCGTCAAAATTTTTGAGTTGTCCGGGATGTGGTGGAAGTGAAATTTGGTCGTCATCCTCCCATCCTGAGCTTAGTTGGTCACAGGCCTTTTTGGACATGAGGGTGTCTTGGGATACAATATCCACCAGTGCTGATAATTTACACTGTCCCTGCACCTTGACCGATGAATAAAATCGGCCTTCTTTCTCCTCAAAAGTGCAAAGAAAGAGTGAGTTATTTGACAGCATTGTGGTCATTTTCTTAATATGGAACTCCAACACTGTGTGATCTTGGGCAATTTTCTGTGTCTGAGCTCGGGAATCTGTAAATAAAATATTGCAACTTGCAATGGGAGTTGTTGGGGAATCCTCCTATGCCGCGGCTCCTTGGCTGTCCCCTGTTACCTGGCAATAGTTCTCAGAGCCTGTTGTACAAAGGACACCCCCTCCGTTTCAATTCTGTCTGGCTCACATGTTTGGGATTGAATAGTTTCTGGTTGTGGGTCGGTCTCCATACTTACCCTTTCCCACTCAGGGTACTTTGGGAGCCATTTTTTAAAGAGAAGGGTCTGCTTACCTGAATTCTCCAGTGATTCTTCTCTTTCAAAGGGAATAATCTGGAGTTCCCCCACAGAGTGGGTTCTTCTTTGGCCTCTCCTACTTACCATTTGCTCTTTGGGTTCAAAATGTTTGGATGTAGAAGAGACTCTTTGAGAGGTTTTTAGGGGTTCTGTTTAGGCGAGAAAGGAAGCATCAACCCTCGGTGTTGGAGAATCCTGGGAAGTAGTGTTAGGTTCTGAGTTGGACTGAACCCTCAGCATGCGCCCCAGATCATCAGTTAGTTGTTGGACCTGTTCCTCCAGTTGCGAGACCTTGTGTGTGTGGTAGGGAGGTCTCAAATCATACCTCTGCATCTCCCTTCTCCCGGAGTAGCTCAGGCACTGGAAATTTCACCCATAATGTTCCACCCTGAATATCCCTTCTACCAGGTTCAGGGATCTATTGTCATGGAACCAGGGAGAGAGAGGAGGATTGTTTTGGAAATTCTTATTCGGGGGATATCTGGGGAAAGGTTTCCCAGGGCAGTACTTACCTGATTATTTCCCCCCCTTGGGCCGGGGGAGTGTATACATACCCTAGGGTTGGTGTAGTACCCTTGTACCGAAGACCTATATAGGTGGCAGGATCAAAGGGATCATTGTTCTGGGCCCCTGCCTAACTACCATTCGATTGGTCTGGGTTGTGGGGTCTCTTCTGCCTTCCATTTTGCTTGTTGGCAGGAGGGTTACTTTTAGGCCCACAATCTCCAAATTCATAAGAAGGGCAGTTTTTACATCAACTACCTTCATAGCAGCGGGGTGTTAGATGGTTTGGGGGTTTTGGCTGTATTTTTACTCTCATCAGGCTTTTGGACCTCATAGATCCTGGTGGACTGTTCAATCACCCAATCCAGGGTCCTATGCTCCTGAAAATCATGCACCATCTGAGTCAGGATGTATTTGGGGAGTGCATGGAAATATATAGTTATGAACTCCCTACTATTGGTGTTCACCTGCCGGTAAGTCTGAGCAAATGACGGCTTTAACTTCTGCACAAACTCCCAAGGCGTCTGATCCTCCCCACATTGCAAATTATATGCAGACTTAAAGGCCTTTTGTGGAATACAGTGTGTTAAGGATTTCAATCAGGCAATACATGCGGGTCTCAGCCTAGCATGCAATGCGCAAATGAAATACTTATTTACTGTGTCCATAGGTTCAATATTCTGAGTGATATACCACTCATATCACACCCCTTCTCCAAATACCCCCAGGTCACAATGGACCAGGAATCAAGCTGGTTGGTAAAGGTAATATTTATTTATTTATTTAAAATTCAAATCAAACATATGTTTTAATAAATGGGGCAGCAATCACCAATGTGGTGACAATACAAATAACAAAGTAGGTAAGGCCGTTGAATTCACTTTTAGCAACACAGAATATAAAATACAGAGAAAAGAATACTTGTGGCTTGTTTGAAAGATGGCATTTAAGTTAAGATTTCCACCTGCAAATTTATCAACTCACAAAGAAGCAATTCTACACAGATGTAAGTAAGCAGCGGGTATTCAGGAATATAGAACAGTGTACAGGGTTTGAATACAATGTTCCCTCCCCAAATAAGAGAAAAAAACGTTTCTGGAAATTTTACACTTTTAAAATGATGAAAATGGCTGAGAAAAACAATGGAAAGTGTGCAGAATGTCCTTAAATTGCTATAAATTCCTATGGGAGCAACACTGACAAGATCCTAACAAACATAAGCTATAATATGAGCAACAATACACACTTTGAATCAGGATGGATGTTTGGAACTACTTTGAATTGGAAATCACATGTGTAAAACCTTTGCAGAAATGTGAATTCCTGCCTAATTTTCACTATGCGATTTTTAAGAAAAAAGGATCAAGTTTTAAGTCAGAGTTGAAATTAAGTCTCTAGCTATAAAATTGAGGGAGTTATACGAGTTTGAATGAGAGGTGTTTTTGAAAATAAAGGCACGAAAATGAAAACAGAAATCAGTTTTTACAATGACAATTATGCTTTAAACTAGGGTATTCAGGCTGGTTACCAGTTTGAAACACAGTAAGCCCCAGAGTAGTCTGTGGAAACCAACCCCAGCACCTCCGTGTCCACCTTGGAGGACTCAGTCTGATTACCCGTGGGATGATTAAGGGTTTGCGATGTCACAAGACAAAAGGATTCTAAAGATATTATTACTAGCACAAGGAATCAAAGCAAGGTTTCAAGACTGGTGTGACAATATTGCAAGTTCTTAAGTCAAAGATGGTATGAGTTATGGATTGGAATAGGACAAGGCAAATATACTATTGGTTACTATGATTCCTATTGATACTTACAGTCCACTGTAATTTAAGATTGGACCGTCAGGTTCTGGTCATCACGGATCGGGGCTACAGGCAGCAGGGCACTTCTGGCAGGATAGGTTAGCTGGTCGGTTCTGGTCAATTGGACTGGCACCTCAGACTGGACTGGATTGGATTGGATTGGTCCTTCTGGTTGCCGGACACCGCAGATCGGTGGGATGGCGAGTTTCAGCAGGCAAGCATGAATAGTAGCAAGCCAAACTGGATCAAAAAGTTCTTCCCTTAAGTTTTGGGATGGTTTCAGGATTTGGGCCTAGCTGAAAAAGGAGTTCAGAAATGCTGAGGCCTTGGTATTGCAAAGACATCTGGATCAGGAACAAGATGGAGAGTTCAGTAACAGGGCACCAAGCGGAAATCAAGATGGAGTCAGGAATCAGTGTGTCTGTGTGTTGTGAGGTTCCCTTATGAATCCTGCCAAATGACATCACTACGTTTATGGTAGAGGCAGACTTACAAGCCACACCCACAATGCTATGATTGGTCAAAGGCACAGTTCCCGCCTTGCTTTTTGCTGGCAGGATGACAGAAAGAGTTGTCATGTTTTATGATGTGAATTGGAACCCTCCCATAGTTATTGGGACCAACATTTAACTTTCCCACAAATGCACATTTGTATACCTATGCCCTCTAATAAAATCGGACACATCAATTACATATTTTGTTGGGTATATTTACATCCAGCTCCCAAATCGGTGGGACCTGGTGTTGTCTTTCTATTAAATTTTGTCAATTTTGATCATAAAACTTTGGCCTAACAATTCCTAATTCGGTACATATATGTGCAATCACCACCTAGACCATGGGTACACACTATTAGATGTGCAGCATTAATAGTTGTGGTGCAATTAGTCTTTTTGTATAACTTCAGTTCCTTACGCAGTAAGAAATCCTACCAAGTCTTCACATATCTATCATAAATTCAGATTTCAATGGATGTACTTTTCATTCCCTTACTTATTTTTGCCGCCAAGTTAAATGTCATGAAGTTCTGTGGCAAAATAAGCAAATTAAACCCAAAATCACAAGTTCGTTTTTTTTTTCTTTCCCTCCAAAGTGGGAACAAAATGGCCAGTCCTTTGAAGTTCACTGAGAAGCCTCTCCCAGCATGTCGCCCCTCACCTGGAAGGATAAGTGTCTAAGCCTTCTATTGTCTCTGCTTGGGGCAAAGACAAATGTCTAATGAGGTGCTTTGTTCTGAGTATGCAAGGCCTCCCCACAGCAATTTTCCAGGCTGAGGACTGTCAAGCAGAATTATATATATATATATATATATACAGCCCTTACTAGGCTGAGGATCTGGCTTTTCTCCTTCAGCGAAGAGGCCCAGGTTGTCTATTTGTAGTTGCACCATCAGCCAATCTAACTCCCTGGCTTTCTCATCATAAGAGTTTTCATGATCTGAAATACTTCAGACACATCCTCTGGCCACTTTCCTTTCTCTGTGGTAAATATGAATATTCATCAATATCAGACAGGTCCTGGCCTTCTCGATTAGTTGGGCTTGGCCTGGGTAAGTCTAACTTGCTTATGCCACCCTGTGCTTGATAGGTGGCATGTATGAGATTGGTTCCCATTTGTGCATGAGAGGTTGTAAATGACTGGTATGAGTCCTCTTCATGGAGAGTCACTTAGCCTTCAGTGGGCCTTGTCTCTCTGTCCTTATTTCCTGTTGGTTTTCAGAGAGCTGTCTTTTTAATTCTAACAATAAGGCCTGATTAATCTCATGCACCCTGCTCTGAGCTTCCCACCTATCTTTTGTTTGCTGCACCTCAGGCTGACATGATTCATTCTCATTCATTGAGCGGCGTGCATTTTCAAGGCACTTTTCCTTCAGGAGAATAATCT
Organism: Ambystoma mexicanum; assembly: GCF_040938575.1. Lineage (NCBI taxonomy): Eukaryota > Metazoa > Chordata > Amphibia > Caudata > Ambystomatidae > Ambystoma > Ambystoma mexicanum. Next base: position 1,397,138,266 of record NC_090922.1, read on the forward strand.
CCTTTGCTTGTTCATCCCCACAGTTCACTGCCTCTAATAGTTCAGCTTCTATTTGTCTCACACGCTCTGCTAGCTAATTCCTTTTTTATCTAATTCTGGTCAGTTCCTGAGAACCTTGACCGACTCTTTTCTACACCATTTTCAACTGATGAACCTCCTGTGCAAGGACACTATTATTTTGGTTCAAGAGGTCTTTTTCCTTCACCAGTTGAATTTTCTGTTGTTTTAAAGTATCTACCTGCTGATATATCTGATCAAAGTTATTTTGGGAATCAACCCCTTTTATAATTAACTGAATGTTTTAATTTTTCAACTCCTTTATTTGTAATTGAAAGGCCACAAGGTCATCTAACAGTCCTCTATTATAACTAGCCTGATCATTGACCTTACATTGCAGTGTGCTCAAATGTTCTACACACTCTTTCTGTGACTTTTGCAGTGCAGAAAACTGTGTTTCATGCTCTGCACTCTCTTGCTGCAATGTTTTCAGCTCATTTCTGAGTTGTTGAACGAGATTCTGGACCTGTGACCGGTCTCCAGCCTGATTAATCCTACTAGCCTTATTATTTTGCCAACACTCTTCCACTAGCAGCAAATGAAAATGTAACGAAGCAGTTAGCTGAGCCATTTGTATCTGTTCATCACAAGTTGTTGTGGTCATATAAAATGCCTCAAGCTCCTGTGTAACATTCCAACTGCAAGTCAAATATCATTGCTTACTGGGGTAACCTCCCGCACAATTCTGGTTTGTAAATTTCCAGCATCGCCCTCAACCCATTTTCCTTTAAGAAATAATTGAGCTACGAGATGCTCCCTGGCTTCACCAATGTATACGCTAGTTATTTTCACAATGGCTCTTTGCGCCTTAGTAAAACTTGTTTTACGCCAGGGTAAAAATCACCCTGTTCCTGCTTGATTTACTCACATAAATCAATTCTTACACAATCTTAATGTGTCACCTATTCACCTCCCTGGAATTCAGGGCAAAGTCCTTGCAGCACTTTAACAATACAAAGAAGACTTTCCCTCCACCTTAATGCAATTGCATCAAAATTGAACAGGTAACTAAATCCTGGCCACGAGACCCCAATTTGTAAAGGTTTATTGTGAGGGCACCCTCAACACAGGGAATTCCTTCCCTCCCCATTCAAGGTGTCACGCAACAAACTGTTTAATGGATTCTTTTATTTAGCCCTATCTCCAATTCATCTAATACCCCTTGGATGCCTCCCCCTGAGCTACCAATGAGCCAAGAACCAGACCGGTGTACAGGAAATGTAATAGAAATCACACTGAACTACACACACTGACTTCTTCGTGGCTCACCATTAACTTCTTGTTACTCAAATCAATTACACAAATTAGTTAAAACAAACACAAATCACAATTCTTAAACATTCTACAAATTTCACTTCAAGAAATAATTAAACTGATCAATAACCAAAACAATTATAAATGTAGTGCTGTGAAATTTTGATTTTCAAATACATTACGATTTCACCCACACTTTTGGTTTAAAATAAACACAGGGTAATTTATCAGTTTGTTTTTCTGAACCCCCTCACTTTGGTCTGTGTTGGGGAAGTTGGACAGATGAATTGGAATGATTTGGTGAATTGTGGATTTCAGACCCCTCCCCCACTGAAAGGCCTGCGTTGGGGAAGCTGGATGGTGAAAATTGGGATGATTTGAGAATTTAGGATTTTCAGTACCCCCCCCAGTTAAAGGCTGCGCTAGGGTAAAGTTGGACAAAAAGATTGGACTGATTTAAGGACAAAGACATCCCTCTTCCTTACAGAGGTCAGGGTTAACAGGACCAAAAGGATTACACACTTAAATTATGGGCTATAGTTTTTCAGCGCACACTGGGAAGTGAGCTTCGCTCATTTCAATTTTTTACCAAAAATCACCCGTAATGTTCCACCAAATGGGGAATTAATTAAATTCATCTTTTTAGTTATGTAGGCTAAGAATCCACACAGTTTCCGCACTCCCTCCGTGCACTATAAAGGGAAAGGATTTAAGGCAAGCAGACTCCCCCACCTTTTGGTTTCCCAGGGCTCAGGTCCACTTACATAAAAAGCCTCTGAAAAAGGCCTAAATGATAATATTCCTTTTAAATTAATAGTAAATTGTCTGGTTGAACAAATGGCAATTCTCCTGCCTTCTGGCCATTTGTTCTGACTGGGCCCACCTGTAACCAGATTTTTTTTTTATATATCAGTCTCTTTGTGTTGGAAGTTTGTTCTTTGAAGTTGGAGATTCAGCCTCTCTTAATGATAGCCCCCGATTTCACACCTACTGTCTACATTTTGGTCATGCATCAGCCAGAGACAGCCATTCTAAAGGACCCTTGGTTTTCCACACCTTCCAGAGCAAGCCACATTTTATTGCAGTTGTAAACATTAGGATGCCAGCCTTCCAGTGGGGGAGTTCCTGGGACATGTATTCCACAGCCAGCAAAAGGGTTTGTCGCTGGCCTACAGAACCTTTTCCATGGAAAACAAAGTGGGCTTTTCTTTTCAAATGCCTGCCGATATTTTGCATGCAAAACATAATATACATTCCTTTTTGTCAACACACATCATGTCTTTTTCCCTGAAATTCTTCTGTTAACAGTGGTACATTTTTCACATTTAAACTGCAAACACACATGCAAAGCCATTTGTGTGTCAGTGTTTAAAAATACGGTTTTTCCTGTGAAAGGGACCTTTAATTCCTTCTTCTTTTGTGGATTAAAATGCTGCTTTTGCTTTGGTAGTGACAGGTAGGCATTTTCTACATGGGCCTTCAATTTTAACTTGAAAAACACACAAGCCAATCCATTTTTGGGTCAGTGTTAAAAATCCTGCTTTTCGTGCGAAAGGGACCTTAGTGTGGGGCATTTGAATACACCCCGCACCCAGTTGCGCATAATGGGCAAAAAATCTGTATGCATCGCCACTCAGTGCTATGTCAGGTGTGAACGGGTGGGGGAGAGGAAGGCAGTTTTCGCTCACTCAAAAGCAGTTTTTAAACCAGCTGGAGCATTGGGGGGGAAGTTCATTGTGGAGTGTATGCTACGCCACTGCTGCAAGGCACAAGTTCCCAAGGGCGGGACTCTCTTATTGCCCTCTGTTGTGCTATTGGCAGCATGACTTTTGAGCAATCATATAGTAACCCTAATATATAATACTCGTATTACACAGTAATGCCTGTGTTTTCCCTTCTTCATTCTTCATTATTTTGTCATTTTCTCAATTCCTATGAGACACACCTTTAAGCCAGGTCTAGTTCAGAAAGGTTTTATACAAGAAAATAGACTCCCTTCTTCTTCTGTACTAAACACACTCAGTATTCAATCCTCTGAAAAATTGTTTGTTCTGCCCAACGCTCAAGAAAGCACAAGATGTCATATTTTATTACACGTATAGAAATTGTTTTTTATATGAAGACAATGTACCTCGTTTTTACAATATTGAAAGTGAGGAATGTGTGTTTCATCTGAAGACAATGGCCATGCTTGATGGGATTATTTACGTGTAAATCGGGGATTTGCATGATATTGGGCCCACAAATCCCCATTCGTCAAACAGGGAATTGCGGGCAGAATGGCACGCAAATCTCTGTTTTACACTCAAATAATTCCATGAATCAGGGCCTATATATCTTAATTCGTAAAATTTAGAATGAACACACATATATTGAAACCAGGGCCTGACTGGGGCATACAGTTATCTAGGGCACAAATGAAAAAGTGGCCCACCGTTGCAAAAGGCAGTTCATCCCCTTTGTGACACTGTTTGAATAGCACCATGGGGGAGTTTTTTGATAAAATGTAATGCAAATATTGGAATTTCAAGAATATTTATTCATCAATAAAGGTCAAAACTACCAGCCGCATAATGAAGTAACACATAAAAATGCCCTACATTGGCAAAAAAGGGCCTCACTTTGATTTTAAAAAACGGACCCACGCCAGCATTTTGCATTTTTTGTTCGGGCAATGCCTTATTGCCCTATAGGCCAGTCCAAGTCTGATTAAAACCATTACATAAACTCCAAGAAAGAGTCCTGAGCCGTCATTTTTTCCAAGACAAGTAGCGCCTATTGGCAATGCTATTTCTTTTATTTCAACAAGACTCTTTATTGGCATTTTCCAAACAAATAGATTGCTGTGTACATTCTTTGAGTCATAGTGTGGTTTTATTACAGCAAACAAAATACAAAACACGACCTCTGAGGAGGTAACCAAAAAATCAGGGGGGGAATATCCAGGGGATCAAGGGAGGGAGGCAGCTTCAGTTCAGGGTTGGGGAACATCGGTCGCTGTCTTTGGGGACCTCGGTGGGAACCAAGTGAGGGGCTACTGCTACGGGCCGTGCGTTGCTTCGGCCAATAGTTTGCTTTTAGAGGGCAACCCGGGCCTGGCCGGCGGATCCACAGATAGTTTTTAATCAGTTTTTGCCATCCAACAGAGGAACTGTGGCTGCCTGGCCACCCCGGGGAACTGTTGAGCATAGTCTAAGAAAGGGGCCCAGATGCTGTAAAACTTACATCTGTTCCCAAATTAGGATTGCAGTAATCTTTTCAGCGGCTGCGATATCCCAGCACTTTGCCCACCACATGGGTGTCGCCGGGCCCTCAGGGTGTTTCCACAGTCTTGCTATTGAGATTTTTGCAGCTGTCAGCAGGTGTGTGCAGAGGTCTTCCAGTCGGCTGGACATCGGGAATTGATCCGCGCCAGTGTCGCCCAACAGAACTATGACCGGGTCCCATTGTATTGTTCGGCTGGTGATTAGTTTGATCTGTTCCAGGACCTCTTTCCAGAAACAGGCCGATTTCGGGCATGACCACAGCAGGTGGAACAGCGTCCCCGTATCCGTGCAGCCTCTCCATCATTGCAGTGAGATGGCTGGGTTACACTTGTGTAGGATCTCCGGTGTCAAGTATCATCTGTAGCAGACCTTGATTGCTCCCTCCTTGTTCGTGGCACATTTGGAAATCTTGTGGGCTCTCATACGGATGCGTTTGCAGGTTACCTCGTCCAGTACTCTGCCTATGTCTCGCTCCCTTTGTGCCATGTAGGGCTCTTTTCAGTCGGTGGCCCTGTTGCGTGTTCTGACCCACGTTTGGACTATTATGCTACAACATTTGGTGCTGTGGGTTTAGGAAATCCAAGATGGCCGAAAAAGCCCACATGTGCTCCAGAATCTATGAAAACCGCGCAGTTTGTGCGCACACCAAAATGGTCGCCTGACTTGCCACCCCCCGGTGCGGGTGTGCTGGGTCAGAAGAGCCATGAGTGAAATGGGGTGCCAAAGAGAAAAACAGCAGTGCCTGTTCGCTAGAAAGCACTTTAAAAATCACCCTTTGTTTCTCTGAAGGCAAGCTCAGAATGCCCATTTCAAACATTGCAGAATATCCAACAATATCACTGAACACCAGCAGACATTTGACAGAATAAAGTCTTGTGGGCATACAAAATCTGGAAAGAGGATGAGCCTAAAATAATGTTCATAGCAAAACTGGCTGAGCTGTGGATTTCAGCAGTTTAAGTAAATTTGGACTGAAAGACACTAAAAATCTAAATGGTTAACAGAAATGAGTGACCTACTTTTGAGTGTCACATAGGTTGCAATTGTTTAAATGTCATAGTTTTAAACTTAGAATCAGCATTCTAGCTGCATGTGTAAAAATTGTTAGTATATTTGAATGCAGAAAACTGGGTAACTAGAAGTGACATTAGCTGGGGCCTGGCTTAAGGAACTGAATTCTGCCTGACATCTACCCCCACATGAGTTAAAAACCTGCTCAGCCGCTCTTCCCCTTGCCAAAAGGAGTTGTCACCTCTCTGATTAGATTAGGGGTGGAGCAGCTACAGGGAGTTGAACAAAGGCCTGTCCTGGGCCCAGGCAGAGGGTTTATTGGGGGGAGGCCATAAATGGCTTCCTCTTGAACAATGGGCCTTCCAGGGCCCAGGCAGATGGTTTATTAGGGGGACCGTAAAATAGCTTCCTCTTGGCAGAAGCTGGGAGGGGCAGGGTCTCTGAGCTTGGCGGAAACTGGATAAACTGGTTTCTACACCATGTGACCTGGGAAACCACACCCCTTTGGGGCCAGAACATAAAAATCTAAAAAATGGATCATTCATAGAGCGGACTTGTGAAAATGTTATAAGTGATATCATTATTCTTGTGATTTTTCGGTGCACATTTGAAGACGTGTTAGGACCCGGTGGTATGTTCAGGGGGGTTTTTAGCGGAAAAGAGGATATTACTCTAAATGTATGTATGTTAAAAATCTGACACTCCACCACCTAATGCCCACATGCTTTGTGAACATTTGTGTAAATGCGGGGACAAATCCAATATTGGCAACCCGACCAAAAAGTGAAATATGTTGCCATTTTTTAACCCAAGCTCCTAGAAACGACAGAATAGGAACAGGGGCTACCATCAGTAAATGTGATGGGTGCATGTAATTTCAAACCACTGTGTATCTATGAAATATGTCTTTAGGTCAAATATAGATTGTGTGTAAAGTTGACAGGGGTGGGTTCTCTGTATCATAAACAGACCTCATCATGATGACACTTTGTTTCATTCCCCCAATCAAGGGGAAGAGGAGGAAGTGGCCAATGACAAGTGGAGAGGGGTAAGGCCTAGAAAGCTTGCCTCTCCACCCACTTTCAAAACACATAAAAGCAGACAGTCAGGACAGATAGCGACATTCTATTCCATCTGCTGCGGGACGCTCAGCCGGGAAAATCCATACTTTACCTCCATCAACCTCCAGAGAGCCAACATAGAGACTTCAATCTATCCACCTTCAGAGACCAAGACTTTACTTCAGAATTTGTAGCAGAGAGGTCAACTACAAGCTAAATCCCTCTTTAGCAGGCCTCAAATCATTGTAAACTATTCACAGCCAGGCGAGCTGTTTGAATTCTTTGCAAGAACTCTTGCCATTTGCCAGAAAGCAGTGTTGTATCCAGAGAAAGCTGTGCAGAAAGATCCAGAAGCAGTGCTGTACCCAGAGAAAGCAGAGCAGTATCCAGAACCAGAGACCAGCAGAGTGGAGCTGACCCAGACTGCTGTTAGCAGAACCAGAGAGCTGACCCAGATCACTGTGAAGTGCCGAGACCAGACCGGAGTCCAGTCCAAAACCTGACCAGATCCGTGGCGAGGCCTATTTCTAAATATATTGTGAGTACCTAGCAGAACTGTGCAGAACCAATCTCTTAGTTAAAATAATATAATTCAATCTATTTTAATCTAACCAGAACTGCCTCCTAACTGTCACCTGTCATTTGCAAAGCTGTCACCTGTCATTTTCTATCTGCGAGCTGTAACCTGTCGCTTTGAACTTTTAAAATTTCAAATCCGAAAAACTACCTTTATTTAATTGTCCGTATCTCTGGAACCGTTTGGGCTAGGAACTTGGTTTAACTTTCCTCTGAAAGCTTAGAATCTCAGCTTTTCAACAAGCCTACTGCTCATACTTTTGCCATAATCACGATTCTCGCACTCGCGAATTTTACCGCGATTTGCAATTCGGTTAAAAATCCAGCCACGTGTGAAAACAGCAGCTTCATTGCTTTCCTTTGCCAAAAATTTGTTTAACCTGCTAGTTACTCCTAGATCCTTGCTAAAGTGAGCCTGAACTCATCCCAAGTATATTTCACTCACCCTGAAGCTCCTAAAGGGAATTAAAACCATTTTCAGCATATTTCTCACTGCATTGTCACCATATTCAAAGCATTTTGCCTGTGTTTCAAAACTCCTATCTGTTGTATAAGCTGCTGGGGGGGGAATTGAACTGAATTCTATTTGATTGCATTCCTAAGAACTGTGTCATCTTCATCTCCTTACAGTGCATAAAAGGGGGGGTGAATTGTCCAAGAAAGTGATTACATTGTCTTTCACTGAAATCCTATCAAGTTATTTTCTGTACTGCATTTCATTCCACATTACATCCATTGAAACCATAAAAGTATTGTTGCTATCTTATCCATCCTATAACCACTCATCATTGATTATAAAGAAGTGTGCTAGTGCCGGACTATCCATTATTGATTACTGCTCAGATTAAGTGTGATATTCAATTATTAATTTATTATAAAGTGTGATATATATATATATTGTTTAAATTCTCAAATAAACCTTTTAACTTGCAAAACAGAACTACTTCTTGGCTCAGTGGGGTGAGGGGATTCCAAGAGAGGGGTGTTATATAGGGGTAGTCATCCAGAACGCATGAACTGGACGTAAAGATATATCAATAAGGGTTTCCATTCAGTATCCCAGACTAGGCATTGACTTAGCTATAGTGTTGAATTGAATCCTCTTACAAATTGGGGGCTCGAGCCGGACGTTTGGGTTAGATTTATCACTTGTGCAGATTAATACAGCGTGCCAGCTGACCAGATACACATATCCGGTCGGATCACCACGCTGTGTTACGCTGTAAAGCACTCCTCAAAGGAACGCTCTAAGGAAAAGGTCTGTTTTGCAAAAATAAAATACAAACTTCTGTAAGTCAGGACAGAGACCAATCTCTAGAATGACGACCTTAGTAGACATGAAAATAGCCAGAGAGCACTTCTTACATAAGTTATTTGTGAGAGGTGAGTGGACTCACCAGGACCGCATGGTCTGGTTGCAGGCCATCACGCAACAGGTCACTGAAACAGGGTCAGATAAATGGAGAGATCAGGGTCCCTTACATGTGGCCCTGAATGAACTATACATGGCTCCTAAAGCTAAGGATGAACAAGACAAGATGGTTAGGGTAGCGGCATATTTATATTTACATATGGGAGCCATGCAGGACAAATGTGCTGAAGGCCAAGATCTGGCGAGTAGGCAACTGCTGGCACTACAGAAGGCCCAATCTGATCTGGACTCTTCTGAGCAGAGGCTGCTCAGGAGCCAGGAGTCAGAAAATGACAGCAGACGGTACATCACTAAAATAAAGGAGGATATGGATGTGCTGCAACAGGAAAAGGCGGACCAGGAAACCAGATTTCTGACCTTGCAGAAGGAGCACCAAGATGGTTTGGACTCCCTTCTGCAGAGCCAGAAAAAGCTGGAGCAACAGTTAGACTTCAATAGGGCATGTGCTGAGCAGGTAGTCACCCTGCAAAGCCACCTAGATAGGGAGAAGGCAGAGAGCAATAAACTGATTTTGAAATAACTGGTGCCTTCCAAAGGCAAAGGGACGACCTGGCGGCACAGATGCAGGCTCTTAGTCAGGAAAGGGATACCTTAGGCCAGGAAGTCTGAAGGCGCAGGCTCTTGCATTGCAACAGGGAGCAGGGGAGGATAGAGACCAGGTTCGCTGGGAAAGGGAAACTCCTGAGCATAACCTCAGGAGCCCTAGTACCAGAGGCCTTTATCTCTCTCAGTCCCTGGACTCTGCCACCCCCCTGTCCCCTGGCGCACATGAGCACCGGGCCACAGGGATGGCAGATTACTATCCAGCCAGAAGCATGGGGCTCATAGGCCAGTACCTCCCAGGAATGGATGGGCGGGCATCCGGGTATGGGCACCCAAGCACAGTGCAATTTATTGGGGAACCCCAGGAGAATAGGCCCATTAAGGGCATCCTGAAAACTTCTGCCCAGTTAGGTCAGTGGGGGGGGGGTACCCATCAAATCCTGGCAGCAAGGAGGAATCTGAAGACTCCTCTGAACGGCGCAGGACACAGGAGACCAGGTCCCCACATTCTGCCAGCCACTCCCAGGCTCGCAGAATCCGGGAAAACCTGGAAGAGCTGACAGGAACCTCTGGGAGCAGTGCCTCTGAGTCAGAGGATGAATGGACCAGGGTTACCCGAACCAAAAAGGCCAATAAGGCAAAAAGGGCCTTGCTTAAGGACCCATTGAAACAGATTAAGGCAATCAGGAGTGTCATCACGCCTTATCATAAGAACGCCAAGTACTCTGTTTGGGAACACTTGGAGCTCTATGAGCAAATGATGGAGACTTTTCATTTGAAGGACAGCCAAAGCTGTATCCAATATGTAAAGTGGACCTTCTCACCAGAATACTCCAGTTTCTTTGCGGGGCTGGAGGACCAAAATCATTTAAGATGGTCCACCTATAAGGCGGCCATCTTGAAACATTTTTCTGTTCACAGAAATCCTCAAGAGGCTCGCAAGGCAGCCTACAATTTGCAATGTGGGGAGGATCAGGCCCCACAAGAATTCGTGCAAGAACTGAAACGTGCCTTTGCGCAGACCACCAGAAGGGTATGCACAGACAGCAGAGAATTTGTTAATACTTTTTTCCATGCCTTGCCCAAATACATAATGACCCAGCTCGTGAGAGATTTTCATGAGAAAAGATCTTTAGAATGGGTCATTGCACAAGCCATCCGCATCTACGAGGTGCAGAAACCGGTGGAAAACAAAAACCAGCCCAAAAACCCCAAAACCAACAGCACCCCTGCTGCTGCCAAGGTGGCAGAGGTAAAGGTTGCCCCCGTTTTGGATTTGGAGATGGGGGGCCTAAAAACCTACCTGCACCTAATAATGCTAGGCCCAGAAGGTCCTCGGGCCAATCACAGACAGGGAGCCAAGGAGGCAGCCCCACAAATGGGGTCCCTCTCTCTCCTGATTATGTAAGTCCCCGTTACAAGGGAAATCGACCCATCCTGGGTTATGTGTGGACTCCTCCAGCCCAAGGGGGGGATCCAGCCAAGCACCTAACCCAGGGAACTTCCCTCCTAACTTCCCACCGGAGGGCAGAAATTCCCCAAATTCTGGACATAACTTTTTCCCCAGGTATCCACCCAACTTCCAACCCCAAAATCATCCATCCTTCTTTCCCCAATTCCCTGAGCCCAGACAACCTAATCCGGGAGAGGGGAGGGCAAGGGTGGAGGGGTACCAAAATCTTCCCAACCAGGGGTACTACCAGAGAAGGGATAGCTACCCTTCCCGGGATCAGCCCAGGAGAGAAAATAGAGCCCCGTATCAGCCTGAGCGGGTTTCCCAGTTAGAGCGCCAGGTCCAAAATATGGCACAGGATCTGGGTCACATACTGAGGGCTCAACAGAACCCTCAGATGAGCATGCCACCGCAGAATGCCCCAAACTCTGGACCTGGTGCTCCAGAACAATGACGGGGGCAGCACCCCGATAACACACCGGTTCCCAGGGAGGAGGCACAAGGGGAAGGGGGGTGTAAAGCCTTGGAGGAAGCTTCCTTCCCAACTTGTAAACAGCCCCTGGAAAACCAGGAACCGGAAACAAAATCTCCTGCCCCTGAAAGCCCGCCTCCCAAGGAGCAGAGGGGGGGTAGGAGAAACAAAGGACCCAAACAGACCCACTTTGTGGAGGAGGTACAGGTCTTCCCATTTGAGGGAGAGGGATCCTCAGAGGATCCTGGGGAAAAGACCTTCTCCTTCAGAGATGGGGAAACTCCTCCCAAGGAAAAATGGGTCCCAAGGGATGCCAATTCAGACTGGGGAGATATGGAGACTGAGCTACCGCCGCCCATCATCTCATCCCAGAACCCACAATACCAAAATCCCCTGGTTCAAACCCATCCTGATGATGCCTCCAAAAAGGGGGGGGCGGCCCATAACCGGAACCAGGGGAACCCACGATGGCTCTGATCTCCAGTTGCCAACTTTTTCTTTCAGATTCCCAAGGCTCTCCACAGAACTCTGCCCAAATTTCTTCTCTTGCAATGTCCAAAACCAGAAAGTTAGCCCACCAGTTGTCCAAAAATGTGCATTATCTGTGCCCCCTTGAGGAGAAGGAGGGAAGATATTATGCCCCGGTACAAGTACAGGGGCAGGGTACGATTTCAGCGCTGGTGGACACGGGATCTCAAGCTACCCTTCTGTCCAGAAGGGCCTTTGATGAACTGAATGCAGGAAGGGGAGGGAATCACCAAATTCCTCTCACCTCACTTCCTGGACAACTCCAGATCTTTGACGGGAAGGAAATTCCCATCGAGGGGACGGCAGATTTGGACATTAAAATTGGGCGACACAAGTTGAAACACCCGGTCATAGTTGTGACTCCAGAGGGCACCCCTTGTTTACTAGGGAATGACCTCCTGAGAAGGTTGTCACCCCTAATAGATTGTGTAAACAAGGTCCTCTGGACCCAGACTAGCCGACCCATAAAATTAAAACAGAGTGTCAACCATGTTAGTTTAAACGGCACATGCCACATGGTTGAACAAAAATCTGACCAAGTAGAATTCCACTTCCAGAACAACCAGATTCCAGACGTGACAGTAATAGCAGTAGGACAACAGACTGGTGATGGGGGGTTCTCTCTGTTTCTGAAAATCAACCTTCCTTCCAGTTTAAGGTGGTATTCCGCACTGGAAGGAAACACCCTGAAATTCTTTACCAATCCACAATCAGAAACTCCCACTCCTATAGTCCAGAAAGATGTGAAATCAGCTCAGAGCCTGGCTGATATTCAGCAAATTGTTCATCCCTGTTCAGTCAAATTATGGGAAGGACTCTGTTCTCGCTCGGGTGTGTGTGACCAACGGTAAGAGCTTCATCAGCGAAGCCATGTTCCGCCAACTCCCAAAAGATCCAGTCATTCCCACATTCAAACTGATAGACAAATGGGAAATGGACCTGGAAGCACCCAATTCCAAACATCTCCTGCCAAGCAGGTGTATGCTCAAAATCTCCATTGGCAACAAGAGCATAGTCCAGAATTGTGGGGTCATGCGAGACGTCACTGCCGCTTTTTACTTAGGCAGTGACATTCTCAATCGCTTTGCCATTAGTTTGGACCTAATAAACTTCAAAGCTTGGTCCCAATTAGCGGATAATCCCATGGGCTTTGATGATCCAGAAAAAGCATTTAGGTCAGCTCAATTGCTACCTTATGCAGTTGAGATTCAGATCAAAGAGGAAGTCACCATCCCAGAAAGGACCCGACAATTCTCCCTGGAAGTGAAAGTTAAAAGAGGACAACATTTGAAAAACCCTGATGCTTATATACACCTAAATGCTTCTCTCCAACAGCAAGGGTTGGGGGTAAACCCAACTCCATTAGTCAACATAGAACATGACACCATTCTAATAGAGGTGGATAACAGCGACTTAAAGAGTATTACTCTAGCCGCAGGCACCATTATTGGAATGGCGGTTGATGACCTACATTTTTCCATCGATTTAGGAAATGAACTGTTAGGACCAATCCCCAAGGACTGTTTTGACAGTGACAGTGAGGACAATACAACACCAGACAGGATTTTTACCCGCCATGGGGGGAACTTCCTGGTGTACACTTCTTGCCCTTATGGTAAGGAAGATGTGACTTGTGACTTCAGGAGGGATGAGGTGATTTTCCAGGTCCATGAGGGCTGCCTTTCCCACCTGAAGCCTCCAGTCCAAATCAGCACTCTGACCAGGGACATCTCCACCCAGCTGGAGGAGGCCGCTGAGATAGCCAAACCAGAAGTCTTTCCAGGCTTCAGGCAGATGGTGGAATAGAGAGTCAACCTAGCTGATGCCTGTGTGACTCTGGAACAGAAGCAAAAGTTGAAATAAGTCTTCTTGGATTTCCAAGATCTCTTTGCGGTAGACTCATATGACTGTGGTCGCACCGACATCCACACAACAACAATCCCCACGGACCCTGGCATGACTCCAGTGTTTGTGAAGCAATATCGCTTGCCTCTCGCATCAATGGAGTCCCTTACTGAAATAATTAAGAACCTTGAGTCCAGGGGAATAATCCGTCCCATCCACAGCACCTTCAATAATCCGGTGCTGGGAATATTAAAGCCAAACGGCCAGTGGAGACTCTGCGCTGACCTTAGGGAGCTCAACAAACGGGTCCATACTTCCCGATGGCCTCTTCCCTACATTGACCAAGGGCTGGCCCAGATTCAGGGGTCACAGGTATTCACTGCAATAGACCTGACCAATGGATACTGGACCGTGCCGGTCAGTAGGGAGGACCAATACAAGCTGGCTTTTACCTTTGGGGCCAGCAGTATAAATGGACCCGGACTCCCTTCGGATACCTCAACTCCGGCAATGAATTCAACATTTTCCTACATAAGGCCATGCCCGACCTGGGTGCGAGGGGTAACCTGGCTTATGTAGATGATGTCCTCATCAAAAGTTCATCTGTGGAGGAACACATAGTGGAGATCCGTTATGTTCTGACCCAGTTAAGGGCCGCCGGAGCAAAACTTTCCTTTCAGAAAGCACAGTGGTGTAGAACCCGTGTTAATTTCTTGGGGCATGAGATTGCTCCTCAGGGTCTCTGTCCCCAGGAAAAGAAAGACCCCGCAACTCTGCGGGAACTAAGGAGCCTCCTTGGACTGACTAATTACAGCAGAAAGTTCATTGAGGGCTACGCAGAGATCACCAGACCCCTGATTCATCTCCTGAAGGGGGGGGTGAAGTGGGAATGGGGTCCAGAACAAGCCGAGGCGGTACAACAACTCAAGAGAAGCCTCTCACAAGCGCCTTGCCTAGCTTACCCTGTCAGAAACAAGGAGTTCTTTCTGGAGACGGGGTTCTCTAATACGTGCTTGACGGCAGTATTATACCAAAAGCATGACAAGGTCAATAAAGTAATCTCCTATGCGAGCAAAACTTTATCCTCTGTGGAGTAAAAATTCAACGATTGTGAGAAGGCACTCCTGGCAACCGTGTGGGCATTGAACAATTACCGCCTGTTTATCCATGGGAACACATCATAGTGGAGACTCCACACCAGCCTCTGCAATATCTCCAAAGTGACAGAATCCGGGCCGGAAATGTGAGTAATTCCCGAATTACTTCCTGGATTCTGTCAATGCAAGGCTTTCCTGTGAAGGTCAGATATGGCCAAAACAAGAAGAGTCCCCTCGCGCAAGGTCTGGCTGACTTGCATGATTGTGCCAGAGAAAACTGTCTCGAGGACGAAAGTCTAAAAATCAAGGACAACATGGAGGCATACCTTAATTCCCCACACAAAGTCTTTGAAGAAGACAAGTGTGAGGGAATGCCCACTGTCTATGTGGATGGATGCTCGTACCATGTTGACAACGACGGGGCGAAAGAACTGGTGGCTGGTGTAGGGAATGCATGGGTGAAGGAATTCCTAGAACCCTCCGCTGGATACAAAATTGGTCCCCGAAGTAGTCAGGTGGCAGAATTGATAGCTGTGCATCAGGCCATCCTCACTGCTGTCCAGCATCAACTCCACGAACTGGTCATAATCACAGATTCGGATTATGTACGGAACGGGTTCGTGGAGCAGCTGGTTAATTGGAAAACCAGAGGCATGTTATGTGCTAATAACAAACCCTTGAAACATGGGAAGTTGATCCAAAACATTGAGGATCTGGTCACCTCGAATGAGATGACCATCTATTGGAAAAAGATCAAGGGTCATTCCAAAGTAGAGGGACCAGACAAAACTGGAAATGACTTAGCTGATCAGCTGGCCAAAACCGGGGCCATCCAAGGGGATCTAATAGAAATAGAGTCCCTGTTGGGGGAAATAGAGGTCACTGCTATCACTACGTCCCAGACAAATGCTCACAATGATCTGTCAACTGCCCAATGGAGCAAGGAGACCCCTGATGTTGATTTGATTACCGCTCAGAAGGGGGATCCAATAATTAGTAAATTTTACCAACACATTGAGGACCCTGAGAACTTTCCCCTGACGGATACCGATTACAACAGAAAGAGGACCTTAGAGTGTTGATGAAATGTCCAAAAATGTTCCGGATCCAAGACGGTTTGTTGGTAAGGAAATCCAAAGC
This sequence comes from Ambystoma mexicanum, assembly GCF_040938575.1. Taxonomy (NCBI): domain Eukaryota; kingdom Metazoa; phylum Chordata; class Amphibia; order Caudata; family Ambystomatidae; genus Ambystoma; species Ambystoma mexicanum. The sequence goes on from NC_090922.1 coordinate 1,397,154,001, forward strand.
TGGCCACGATCAGTGGGTGGTTCCTACCTCATTCCGAAGCCTGATGTTAAGTCACGCCCATGATGCGGCCACCGCCGGTCATAGGGGGTTTCACACAACACTGGAAATCTTAAGAGAGGTTGCATACTGACCTCAACCAATACTTGAAGGGTTGTCTTGTGTGTGCACAATTTCAGCCAACATCCCTCACACACCGGGCGCCTCTCCAAAAGAGGGGATGACACTGCCATGGTCAGATTTACAAATCGACTTCGTAGGCCCTGTGACTCGCTCATCTAGAGGAAATAAGTACATGTTGACTGTGACATGCTTGTTTACCAAGTGGGTGGAATGTCTCTCAGCCCCAAATTGCAAGGCAGAAACAGCAGCTGCCCTGATGATTAACCACATCTTTTCCCATTTTGGTCTACCTCAAAGGATTGAGTCAGACAGAGGTAGCCACTTCACCAGTGAAGTAATGACAAAGATGTGGGAGATACTGGGGGCATGAGAAAGCTACACATTGCTTACAGGCCAGCTTCTTCTGGAGCAGTGGAACGCTACAACCGGACCATTGAGAGCATCTTAAAAAAGTTTGTGGCAGATTCTGGGCCAAGTTGGGATATCAGATTACCTCTGGTCCTAATGGCCATCAGATCTACCCCTTCCTCTGCAACCAAAATGTCACCATTTGAGTTGATGACTGGGCGCAGAATGGTGCTCCCTCAGCATTTGCTCTACAGGACCCAAGAGCAGACACTGATAAATGCCTCCACAACTCATGAGTATGTGGAGAATTTAAGGAAACACCTTCAACATGCTTTTGCCTATGCTCAGCGGAATCTAGAAAGATCAGCTGATAGCATGAAGACCCACTATGACCTGAAAACTTCCAGGAAGGAATATCAGGTGGGAGACCGGGTCTATCTATACAATTTCCAAAGGAACCAGGCCAAGCAGCGAACATTTTTGCCTACATGGAAGGGACCCTATGAGATTATAGACAAGATCTCCCCTGTGGCCTACAAGATCTGCATCCCCAAAGGCGGTTTGGCAGAGGGGGAAGACAAGTGGGTCCACATAAACCAGTTGAAGTGTTGCCATCCCAGGCACACTTTGCAGCAACTGGAGGAGTCCTCGGTAATCCCAGAGGGTACCGCTCCAGAGTAATTCAATTCCAACCCTAAAAGATCCTACCTATAGCCTATCAAATTCTGTGTTTCTCAAGTTTATGTGTTCCTGTGTGCGAGGGGTAACCTGGCTTATGTAGATGATGTCCTCATCAAAAGTTCATCTGTGGAGGAAAAAAAATGTGCATGTTCATATCTGTTGAGTTCTAAAATATATTTGCCACCCCACTATATCAATGGTGGGGGAGAAATGTCCATGAATAGGTATTGCCGCTCTTCCTTTGTTGTCCTAGGAGAAAGAAAACCTGGAGACTGGCCAAGGAGGACGATCCGGACAGCGGGAGCAGAGACGCAAGGGGCCCAGTGTACCGTCCAATACTCCCATCAGGACCGGCGAGGAGAACCGACTGATCCACCCCTGATGGAGGAAAGGATGCTGAACTTTGTCATCTGCGGAATTGGAAGAAGATGATGCGGACCTCCGAGCACGTGGGTCAACATCCTTAGCACCCAACATCCCCTCGACTCAATTCAAGTGAAGTCGGGCGGGTGGGTTTGTTGGGTGTTCTGACCCACGTTTGGACTATTATGCTACAACATTTGGTGCTGTGGGCTTAGGAAATCCAAGATGGCCGAAAAAGCCCACATGTGCGCCAGAATCTATGAAAACCGCGCAGTTTGTGCGCACACCAAAATGGTCGCCTGACTTGCCACCCCCTGGTGCGGGTGTGCTGGGTCAGAAGAGCCATGAGTGAAATGGGGTGCCAAAGAGAAAAACAGCAGTGCCTGTTCGCTAGAAAGCACTTTAAAAATCACCCTTTGTTTCTCTGAAGGCAAGCTCAGAATGCCCATTTCAAACATTGCAGAATATCCAACAATATCACTGAACACCAGCAGACATTTGACAGAATAAAGTCTTGTGGGCATACAAAATCTGGAAAGAGGATGAGCCTAAAATAATGTTCATAGCAAAACTGGCTGAGCTGTGGATTTCAGCAGTTTAAGTAAATTTGGACTGAAAGACACTAAAAATCTAAATGTTTAAAAGAAATGAGTGACCTACTTTTGAGTGTCACGTAGGTTGCAATTGTTTAAATGTCATAGTTTTAAACTTAGAATCAGCATTCTAGCTGCAGGTGTAAAAATTGTTAGTTTATTTGAATGCAGAAAACTGGGTAACTAGAAGTGACATTAGCTGGGGCCTGGCTTAAGGAACTGAATTCTGCCTGACATCTACCCCCACATGAGTTAAAACCTGCTCAGCCACACTTCCCCTTGCCAAAAGGAGTTGTGACCTCTCTGATTAGATTAGGGGTGGAGCAGCTACAGGGAGTTGAACAAAGGCCTGTCCAGGGCCCAGGCAGATGGTTTATTAGGGGGACCGTAAAATAGCTTCCTCTTGGCAGAAGCTGGGAGGGGCAGGGTCTCTGAGCTTGGCACAAACTGGATAAACTGGTTTCTACACCATGTGACCTGGGAAACCACACCCCTTTGGGGCCAGAACATAAAAATCTAAAAAATGGATCATTCATAGAGCGGACTTGTGAAAATTTTATAAGTGATATCATTATTCTTGTGATTTTTCGGTGCAAATTTGAAGACGTGTTAGGACCCGGTGGTATGTTCAGGGGGGTTTTTAGCGGAAAAGAGGATATTACTCTAAATGTATGTATGTTAAAAATCTGACACTCCACCACCTAATGCCCACATGCTTTGTGAACATTTGTGTAAATGCGGGGACAAATCCAATATTGGTAACCCGATCAAAAAGTGAAATATGTTGCCATTTTTGAACCCAAGCTCCTAGAAACGACAGAATTGGAACAGGGGCTACCATCAGTAAATGTGATGGGTGCATGTAATTTCAAACCACTGTGTATCTATGAAATATGTCTTTAGGTCAAATATAGATTGTGTGTAAAGTTGACAGGGGTGGGTTCTCTGTATCATAAACAGACCTCATCATGATGACACTTTGTTTCATTCCCCCAATCAAGGGGAAGAGGAGGAAGTGGCCAATGACAAGTGGAGAGGGGTAGGGCCTAGAAAGCTGGCCTCTCCACCCACTTTCAAAACACATAAAAGCAGACAGTCAGGACAGATAGGGACATTCTATTCCATCTGCTGCGGGACGCTCTGCCGGGAAAATACATACTTTACCTCCATCAACCTCCAGAGAGCCAACATAGAGACTTCAATCTATCCACCTTTAGAGACCAAGACTTTACTTCAGAATTTGCAGCAGAGAGGTCAACTACAAGCTAAATCCCTCTTTAGCAGGCCTCAAATCATTGTAAACTATTCACAGCCAGGCGAGCTGTTTGAATTCTTTGCAAGAACTCTTGCTATTTGCCAGAAAGCAGTGTTGTATCCAGAGAAAGCTGTGCAGAAAGATCCAGCAGCAGTGCTGTACCTAGAGAAAGCAGAGCAGTATCCATAACCAGGGACCAGCAGAGTAGAGCTGACCCAGACCGCTGTTAGCAGAACCAGAGTGCTGACCCAGATCACTGTGAAGTGCCGAGACCAGACCGGAGTCCAGTCCAAAACCTGACCAGATCCGTGGCGAGGCCTATTTCTAAATATATTGTGAGTACCTAGCAGAACTGTGCAGAACCAATCTCTTAGTTAAAATAATATAATTCAATCTATTTTAATCTAACCAGAACTGCCTCCTAACTGTCACCTGTCATTTGCAAAGCTGTCACCTGTCATTTTCTATCTGCAAGCTGTAACCTGTCGCTTTGAACTTTTAAAATTTCAAATCCGAAAAACTACCTTTATTTAATCATCCGTATCTCTGGAACCGTTTGGGCTAGGAACTTGGTTTAACTTCCCTATGAAAGCTTAGAATCTCAGCTGTTCAACAAGCCTAGACTTCCTACTCCTCATACTTTTGCCGTAATCACGATTCTCGCACTCGCGAATTTTACCACGATTTGCAATTTGGTTGAAAATCCAGCCACGTGTGAAAACAGCAGCTTCATTGCTTTCCTTTGCCAAAAATTTGTTTAACCTGCTAGTTACTCCTAGATCCTTGCTAAAGTGAGCCTGAACTCATCCCAAGTATATTTCACTCACCCTGAACCTCCTAAAGGGAATTAAAACCATTTTCAGCATATTTCTCACTGCATTGTCACCATATTCAAAGCATTTTGCCTGTGTTTCAAAACTCCTATCTGTTGTATAAGCTGCTGGGGGGAATTGATCTGAATTCTATTTGATTGCATTCCTAAGAACTGTGTCATCTTCATCTCCTTACAGTGCATAAAAGGGGGGGTGAATTGTCCAAGAAAGTGATTACATTGTCTTTTACTGAAATCCTATCAAGTTATTTTCTGTACTGCATTTCATTCCACATTGCATCCATTGAAACCATAAAAGTATTGTTGCTATCTTATCCATCCTATAACCACTCATCATTGATTATAAAGAAGTGTGCTAGTGCCGGACTATCCATTATTGATTACTGCTCAGATTAAGTGTGATATTCAATTATTAATTTATTATAAAGTGTGATATATATATATTGTTTAAATTCTCAAATAAACCTTTTAACTTGCAAAACAGAACTACTTCTTGGCTCAGTGGGGTCAGGGGGATTCCAAGAGAGGGGTGTAATATAGGGGTAGTCATCCAGAACGCATGAACTCGACGTAAAGATATATCAATAAGGGTTTCCATTCAGTATCCCAGACTAGGCATTGACTTAGCTGTAGTGTTGAATTGAATCCTCTTACAGCCCCCCTGTCCAGCAGTCTGTAAATTTTGCGATTTTCCCCTTGGGTGGGGTCGCCGTCAGTGTACGCTCCAGCGCCATGAGGTCTCTACTTCTGTGTGTCTCTATTGGTTGGTGGGATAGTCAGTGTCTAGGCTGGGCATAGTGAAAACGTTCACTTTCTGGCATCTGAAACTTCTCTTTGCATCCCACGAACGTGAGTAGTGCAACTTCTGTAAAGAAGTCCGCTATGCACCTTAAGCCACCTGCCTTTTTATTTCACTAATTTATCGGAAACATCGGCTGTAGGTTTTGCTGTGTATGCCTGCAGCAGAAAGCGCAACATCAGTCTGTGTAAATCTACTTTCCATTCTTCTGTCCGTTTAACCCTGCTCTATCATTGTGTGCTTCCCTATACCTTGTTTCTGAATTCACGGCAGTACCGGTAGTTAGAATCGTCATTTGTACTATCGATGGGAGACTGGGATAATAGCGCCATGCATCTTTGCTGTGATGCGACAGGCATGGGGACTGACTTACAAAATCATGTTTTACAATGGCGCAATCCCATTGGAAAAAACTTTATGTACATTAGGCCCAATGTCTTGCAACCAGGTTGTAGAGATTCTAATGTGCAGCATGTCCTGTTTTGAAACCGTCGATAGTGCGGTAATTGCATGACATTTTCATGTAGTCCTTGTTATACAAATAGCGCTGCCGGGAGGAGAGAGAGCCCAATTGAAAAGCAGTGACCTATAATGCATACTCTGAAACAGCAGGGAACACATAAAAACAATAAATAATACACGCGTAACAATAAATACTGTACACAGTATTCCGAGATAACAAGAAGTAGAGTACACACAATGGTGCCCAATGAAAAGCAGGGGTACAGCAAAACAATAAACACTGAAGAAATACCTCTCATGTTAAAGGAACTACTTACTGAACGCATTCAAATTAACAATTGCGGAGTTCATCAAAATGTTTATTTGGGGGTCACACGGTTGACGAAGCATAAACCCAGGTGATGGGCAAACACCTAGTTCGAACCCTAGTGCTGTACCTATGAAACGTCCATAAGATAGGTGTCTAAGAAAGGTGCTCAACCCGACAACCACGGCTGCTACAAAGAACAAGGGTCACTTGAATGTCTAAGTAATTGAAAGGATGCCTATGTCACACTATTCAACTCCTTGCAGTGTTTTGTGGCCTTGGCCAGCACATGAAAGTGCAGGTGTCTCCCCCCATCAGCTCCCACTGAATAACACTGGAGAAATGATAAACAGCCTCTCAGAAGGTGCTTGTGTCAGGATTGACAAGGAGCCACCTAGTGGACAAATGATAAACAGCCTCTCAGAAGGCTGTGTCCGGCTTGTGTCAGGAGCCAACTAGTGGAGAAATGATAAACAGCCTCTCAGAAGGCTGCGTCCAGCTTGTGTCAGGAATGGCAAGGAGCCACCTAGTGGAGAAATGATAAACAGCCTCTCAGAAGGCTGTGTCCGGCTTGTGTCAGGAGCCAACTAGTGGAGAAATGATAAACAGCCTCTCAGAAGGCTGCGTCCGGCTTGTGTCAGGAATGACAAGGAGCCACGTAGTGGAGAAATGATAAATAGCATCTCAGAAGGCTGCACCTGGCTTGTGTCAGGAATGACAAGGAGCCACCTAGTGGAGAAATGATAAACAGACTCTCAGAAGGCTGTGTCCGGGTTGTGTCGGGAGCCACCTAGTGGAGAAATGATAAACAGCTTCTCAGAAGGCTGTGCCCGGCTTGTGTCAGGAATGACAAGGAGCCACCTAGTGGAGAAATGATAAACAGCATCTCAGAAGGTTTTGTCCAGCTTCAGGAATGACAAGGAGCCACCTAGTAGAGAAATGATAAACAGCCTCTCAGAAGGTACTTGTGTCAGGAATGACAAGGAGCCACCTAGTGGAGAAATGATAAACAGCATCTCAGAAGGCTGCGCCCAGCTTGTGTCAGGAATGACAAGGAGCCACCTAGTGGAGAAATGATAAACACCTTCTCAGAAGGCTGTGCCCGGCTTGTGTCAGGAATGACAAGGTGCCAACTAGTGGAGAAATGATAAACAGCGTCTCAGAAGGCTGTACCCGGCTTGTGTCAGGAATGACAAGGAGCCACCAAGTGGATAAATGATAAACAGCCTCTCAGAAGGTGCTTGTGTCAGGAATGACAAGGAGCCACCTAGTGTAGAAATGATAAACAGCATCTCAAAAGGCTGTGTCCAGCTTCAGGAATGAAAATGAGCCACCAAGTGGAGAAATGATAAACAGCATCTGAGAAGGCTGTGTCTGGCTTGTGTCAGGAATGACATAGAGCCATTTCAGAAGGCTGTGTTCGTCTTGAATCAGAGATATATTTGGTCATTAATGTAGCTGAGATGTGTTGGAAGGAGAAGATCGATAAAAAAGAGTGACACATACAAATGTCATTCTAAAATACAGTATTGTATAGAGAACCACAATTACCTAAGTTAGACAACTAATATGTACAATGTTTCATAGATTTGTTCGTAGTTCTTACAAATGAGGCTCACCATTTTCCTTTGTCAAGATGCATGTAACATTTAATGTTCATCCATATGCTGCACTTATTTTGTACATGTTGTAGTTTATGTAATTGGATTTTTGAGACTGAGCAGAAAAACTGAACACAAGGGGAAAATGCAGGTATAAAGAAGAACTACATCAATCATCTAATGCAGGTACCACTTGTCATTTGCCATTGCCTACATGTCAGTTGACTCCATGTCATGAAGGACGTCCTACTCCAATCAGGGGCTTTGCTCTTACCTTAGTTTTACTTCAGCCCTTAATATTCAATTGAAGTCACCCAGCACTACAGCTTCCAGCAGGCAATTGATGGTCATCCCAGTACTTGGACATGGTGTTCTTCCTGGCCTGGAAGTCTACTTACCGCAGAATCCACACACGGCTGAAGGTGAAGCCTCAGCCTTGATGCAGTAACTTCAGGTGACAGTGCTTCCGGGCCTCCCAACATAGACATCAATGTTTGTCATCCCAAATAGCCATCATGATATTAGCCGATGGCCAAGACTCGCAAGTTGCCATAGTTTTGAGAGAGTGGCGTCCAATCAGCAAACCGCAAAGAGAACAAAGGGAAAATCAAAAGAGGAAACTGCAGGACTTGCAGTTGTTACATGTTATTTGTTGTTTTCAATAAAGAGTGGATCTGTACATGGTTATAAAGGGCACTTGTTATATATCAAAAATTGATTCTAATCTGCAAGATACTTTTCATTTACGCACATTGGAAGCAAATACGGCTATGACAACAAATAATGTGTTTGATTGCAAGTTAAATGTTTTGATATTTGCTGTCTGCTCCTGATATGCTGATCAGCAGGTGTTTTAATCTCACAAACTAAGGTAAAATCAAATCAAATCCATGCAGTGGAGTAGGATGTCCTTCATGACACAGGGTCATGTCCCAGGTATCACGATAAGGGTTTCTGAAATCTCTCCACCAATGTGAATTTAAATGTGTCTAGCAGCTCCCAATCTTTACAAATGCCGCTCTATCTCTTTGCAGGATTATTGAAATAGGTGTGAGACAGAGCAATCATGCAGTGATAGCTTTCACATTTGAAACCACTTTACGAATTAGATAGATATTAGAAAATCTATTGCAACTGTTGACAGTGTCGGCTCTTTATTGCGTGTTTCTGCTCGGATCTATCTTAATTTGTTGTAGCATTGGTATTTTCTAATCAATGGTGTGTGCTCTGTTATTGATTTGTACAGCTTTATTATCCATGAGGATTGTTGTTTCCCCTTTTACAATAAATTCTTTCTAGCAGTAATCGATGGGCTTATTCTAATTGCTGCCTCATTTGTTATTTTGAGCCATTGTCTTTGTGCTCTTTTTGTGACACGCATACTTGCACTTAACTTAATATGCTGCTAGGCAGATCTGTATTTTTTATGCAATGCCGTCTGTTTAATCTTCAAAACCACCTGTGCAGGGGGGGTGGTGACCAATCAGGTTGCTCGGATCGCAGGCTGAACCCCACCATGCAAGCCTGTGTTTCGAGCAACTTGACAGCTAATTCACCCACCTCGCCATATTCCTTTCACCCTCCTTTCCCCTCTGTTTTTCTGTCCCTCCCACCCCTCTGTCCCACTTACCTGATTCCCTCAGCAGTGGCGGTTCCCCCACCGCCACTGTAAGCTGTTCTGTGTGCCTTGTGGCCGCCATGGAAATGGAAGAGGGTCTCCCTTGGAGCCCCGTCTGCCTGCTGCGTGGCAGCCATCTTGCATAAGTATTTTGCATGAATGAACGGGACACTCTGAGGCATCCCGTTCATTTATACAAAAGAAAATCATTGCTGTCGGGTCGCTAAAACCAACAAAACCCGATTCGCCAAGACGGTTCGGGTGGTACTAGCACCTTCCCCCGAAAAAGTAGAGCACTGCCTGGAAATCTTCTCCGGCTTCCAAAATGTTGGTTGTAGTTTTCCACCATCTCCACTAACTAGTGATTTACTCCTATCATCAGAAACCTTTTATGTTGAACTATTGACAAATATAAATGTGAAGATACTTGTTGGACAAATAAGCAAAGGTCCAAGCTACCATTGCTTGAGTATTTGCAACTATTAATGTCATGCCATTACTCCTGCGTCACAAAAGCATTACTTCCATAAAACATGCATCACAGCTTGTGCCATGGCACAGCCGTTCTTTCCCAGAAATACTGGTTGTATTTAAAATACACCTTTTAGAATAACAACTCCAACTCCAACTCTGTGATCTGTTGCAAATCTAAAATTGCAGAGTGCTGTTTGTTTGCTTCTACAATTTAGTGCTATGTGGACTTGGTTGGCAGTGGTCGGCTGAGACAGCAGAAGGGTTGTGGACCGCTTCTCACTAAACTCCTGGTGCCAAACATACACGTAGGTTTTGTGTCCCTTTTAGGCTCATGCCAAAACTATATTTTATTAAGCAATAGGTGTCAGAAGCAGATTGGGGCAGGATGATGTGCTGCCTCTCATAGTGCAGGAAAAAAAGCCAGATGAGGTCTGTATAGGATATATGCACACACTATCAGAAAAATCTGTATATTATAATTAGGGATCCCGTTTGTATAGTATATATTTTCTTGACATTTCCATCGTTTTGTATTCATATTTATTTTTGGTGAGTCAGTATTTATCCATATTTACTTTTTGATTGTAAAAAAGTTAAAAGCAACAAGTATTTTTCTGCCTTTTGGCCACATGAAAAGTTTGAGTTAGCATTTGAATGGTTTCTCACATTTAATTCAAATATATCAATATTTATTTAAAGAAAATATGTAGTATATACATGGAGGAGAAGGCAAGCTGCATTTACAATTTTACTACAAACATTGTCGGATTGTTACACAGGGCTATGCAGCCCGCCCACATCGTTGTGTGGGCAGACCGCCGTTGCGGTCTCTATTCCCGATAGGGAAGTGACGTTGGGTTAGGGAGGGGGCGGGACAGGGAAAGGGGTTTCATGTGGGAAAATAAAGAAGAAGGTCGCACGACTCCCCGGCTCCCGTCTGCCTTATTACGCGGTTAGGGGACCCGCGTCAAAACCCTACAACTGGCGACGAGGATATTACGAACCCGTAGGAGAGCGGGTGAGGCACGTCGGCGCAACGCCGTAGAAGCTCAGCGGAGGTCCGCAGTCGAGCGGCGTGGCGCGTCGGCGCACCTCCCAGTGCCAGCTGTGAGGCCGCAGGCACGGGCGGCCGCAGCATTAGGAGCTGCGAGGAGCGGGTGCGGAGGCGCCTGCAAAACAGCACGCGCAGGCCCGGAGGCAAGTCGCCAGGGTCCCGCCCCTCCCCCACTTCTACACGCGATCGGCGGGAGGCCCAGAGGGGGGCCTCAAGAAAAAAAAAAAAAAAAAAAAAAAAAAAAATTTTTTTTTTCTTATTCTTGCTGAACTCGGCACCAACAAGGCCGGCGCACGCACCAGCCACGCCAGAGCTGGCAAAGAGGCTACCCTTCGCCACGAGGCACCGCCGGCACGCACCAGTCTGTGTGGATCACAAGGGCAAGTTACAGCCAGAAAAGAGGCGGCACATTGCCACACGGCGCGACCGTCACAGCGACCATGTCAGGCCCAGCAAGTCCCGTAGCCTCCTCGTCAGATGGTTCGGGAGCAGCGAACGATGGAAATCAACAGGCACCGATTTCAGGTACGGCTGCCCATAACCTACCACTACCGGGCCCATTTGATGTGCGAGACACTTCTAATCTAGGACCCAGATGGGTCATATGGCTCAGGGATTTCAAATTCTACACGGGGGCAATAGGACTGACAGACAACGCAATGCTAAAAAACACCCTCTTCATGACAGTAGGCCCCGCTGTCAGGGACATCGCAGGCGAACTGATGAACGTAGACACCGTCACCTATGCGGAGCTACATGGAAAATTATCGGAATACTTCACGCCCCATACGAACATTGACTACGAGCGCCACGTCTTTCACACCACACGACAGGAGAAAGGGGAATCCCTCGACAATTTTGTGATGCGCCTACGCATCAAGCTGAAGTACTGTGAGTTCCACAAGTACTCTAATGATGAGGCATTAAGATCTCAAGTTATAGCAGGCTGCATCTCACAGCCATTCAGGAAACAGCTGCTCCAGAAACAAAGGTCCCTGGAGGAAATCCTTGCACTGGCCAGGATGGAAGCAGCAGTGGAATCGCAACTCGACAGTCTAGGCAAGGTCACTATTCAACACCCGCCACCGACCGCTGAGTCCATCAATAAACTATACACGGCCCCCCCACAGAGTGGGAAAGGAACGGACGCCACGTGCTACAGATGCGGATTTGAGTATCCGCACGCGGGAGACTGCCCTGCACTGGGACAGAAGTGCGCTGCATGTGGCGGAATGGACCACTACAGAGCCGTATGCAAAAATCCACCGGGGCAGGGACCCAGCAAAATGAGACACCTAGAGAGAAGGAGAAGCTCGCGACACAGCCCACCAGCAGGCAGAGGTGAGGAAGACCAGCCAGGACCCAGGAGAGAAGAAAAACCACGAAGGAGCGCATACACCAGAGACGACAGAAGGCCCCCGGACGGATCGAGGCGATCGCAAAGAAGACGGTTCGTCCGGTACATCGAGATGAGATCCCCATCAGGCAGTGAATCAGTATCATCAGAGGATGATCAACGGAAAAAAGGATATGTGTGGGCTCTCAACAACGCCACAGCCACCCAGCACAGCCCAACGCTCCAGCTTCAAGTAAACAACACACCGTTAGAATTCCTTATAGACACGGGAGCAACTGTTAATATCATAAGTGAACAGGCGTACAACTCGCTCCCCAGCCCCCCAAAGATCCGGAAGGCGACAGTGGACATATACCCCTATGGCGCCACGGCCCCGCTGCCATGCAAAGGTACCATATCAGCATGGTGCGTGCACAAATCGCACGCCGCAAAAATCACGCTACACATCTTGAAGACTGAAGCCAATAGCGGGTGCATTCTCAGTTTCAAGACTGCCGTCGAGATGGGTCTAGTGCATATCCTATATCAGTTAATGGCCAATAAATACTTTGCCAGACCGGATGCCATCGAGCAAACATTCCCCAACCTGTTCAAAGGCCTAGGAAAATTAAAGCATCGCAAGGTACAGTTGCACATAAACCCGAAGATACCGCCCGTAGCCCAACACTACAGGGGCATCCCGATAAACATACAACACCAGGTCGAGGAGGAGCTGGACAAACTGATTAAACTCAACGTGATTGAACCAGTCTCAGGACCCACTCCATGGGTATCCCCCATCGTCCCCGTCCCCAAGAAATCACCGGACGGATCCATACGCCTGTGTGTCGACATGAGGAGGGCCAACGTGGCCATCGAAAGGGAAAGACACCAGGCGCCCAGAATTACGGACATGATACACCTGCTCCACGGGGCCCAGGTCTTCTCGAAACTAGACCTCACCAAAGGCTATCATCAGATAGAGATTGAGCCCGAATCCAGGTACATCACGACATTTGCTACACACCTGGGTTTATTTCAATATAAGAGACTTAGCTTCGGGATATCCTCTGCCGCAGAAATATTCCAGGAGGAAATACACAGAGTCATCAGGCACGTGCCCAACTGCCTGAACTACTCCGACGATGTCCTCGTTTTTGGAAAGACACAGGAAGAGCACGACATTGCTCTCCACAGAGTGTGCGCTGCACTGCAAGAGGCAGGACTAACGCTCAACAAAACCAAATGCGAGTTCGGGAAAGGCTCTCTACGATTCTTCGGACACATATTTTCCGACAAAGGGATGCGACCAGACCCGGAGAAAGTGGCGGCACTCAACTCAGCTACGCCCCCTACGAACACGACGGAGCTTCGATCTTTCTTAGGACTGGCCAGCTACTGCTCCAGATACCTAAAGGACTACGCAACCATCAGTAACCCGCTGCGCCTCCTAACGCGCAAGGATCAACCATACACCTGGTCCACGGACTGTCAAAAGGCATTCGAGGCGATCCGCGATGCCATCTCCAAAGCCGAGGACATGGCGTACTACGACGCCAAAAGACACACCGAAGTGATAGTGGACGCCAGCCCCGTGGGTCTGGGCGCCATACTAACGCAAGTTGACCCGCTGGACCCGACAAATATATTCGTGGTCGCATACGCCAGTAGGAGTTTAACCCCGACAGAACAAGCCTACTCACAAGCGGAAAAGGAGAGCCTAGCAGTGGTATGGGCATGCGAGTATTTTCATCTGTTCGTATATGGCAAGGAGTTCACCATCATCACCGACCACCAGGCACTGATCACAATATATGGTGACCCCAAAGCACGGATGCCGCCCAGAATAGCCAGATGGGGCCTAAGACTGCAGGATTACAAATTCGTTATTAAGCACAGGCCGGGAAAGGAAGATAACCCCGCGGACTATCTATCACGTCACCCGAGTGGCCCGGCCACACCACTCCCATCCATCGCTGACGAATATCTCAACTACGTAGTGCATCATCTACAACCACTACCAGTCAGTTGGGCAGACATCATTGCACACTCGGAACAAGATCCGGCCCTACGCATCGTGCGACACTGCATACAAGCAGACAGAAGGGCGCACATGCGTCAACAGGCGCAGCACGAGGCGGAAGAGGTCCGAGCAGACGTCAAACTAATAGACCATGTCCGGGACGAACTTTCCATCGTCGACGATCAAATAATACTCAAAGGGTGCAAAGTACTCCTTCCGAAATCGCTCCGCACCAGAACAATCCAGGTAGCACACGAAAGCCACCGGGGAGTGGTGGCCACCAAGAGACTACTGAGGGAAAAAGTGTGGTTCCCCAAACTGGACTCAATGGTTGAGGAAATCATAGGTCAATGCACAACGTGCGCACAGGTAGCACCGCCCCCGCACCCAAACCCACTCCACATGTCGCCACTACCGAAAAAGGTATGGGAAGAACTGGCGGTGGACTTCTTTGGACCCCTAAGAAATGGCACATATGTGTTAGTGCTAATAGATGAACACTCACGATTCCCGGACGCACAGATCGTTGATAGCACAGCAGCAACGAGCGTCATCCCGGCACTAGATCGCATGCTGTCCACATATGGAATACCCAGGATCATCAAATCTGACAACGGAGCGCCATTCATGAGCACAGACTTCGAAAACTTTGCGAAGTATATGGGCTTCCACCACAGGAAGATAACCCCGCGATGGCCTCAGGCCAATGGAATGGTTGAGAGGTTCATGGCCAACATCAAGAGAACTCTGCAAATAGCGACCATCCTCCACAAACCTTTTGAACAAGCACTGTATCAGTTCCTCAGGGACTATCGCCACACCCCCCACAGTACAACGGGCGTCTGCCCCGCTGATCTGATGTTCCGCAGGCCAGTACAGACACGGCTGCCAGAGGATGCCCGCGCAGCCGAAGCCACGCCCCTGGAAACAGAGGCCAGAAACAAGGATGACACCGCCAAAGCCAAAATGAAGGACATGGCGGATCACAAAAGAAAAGCACAGGAGTCTAATGTGGAATTGGGAGACCAAGTGTGGTTACGGCAACCAAAACAGCGCAAGGAGGACGCCACATTTGCACCGGAACCGCTGACAGTCACGCAAAAGAAAGGTACAATGATCACGGCCCAGAGGACCGACCAGTCCTCCGTTACAAGAAACATATCGTATTTCAAACCCAAGAGGTACTACACGGATAATACGTTACATCAAGAAGCCGACAGCGAAGATGACATCGCCCTTGACAGGTACTACGTGGAGGAGAGTGAGTCCTCAGAAGGTGAGGACTGGTCACCACCCCCGGGTCAGGATGAGCACACACCGGCCAGCAGAGGTCGCCCTCAGAGAAGTCGCTTCAAGCCCCAGAGACTCATAGAAGAAATGGAGTAAGTTGCAAAGAGACATGTGGTTGTTTAAAAAGGGGGGAGATGTCGGATTGTTACACAGGGCTATGCAGCCCGCCCACATCGTTGTGTGGGCAGACCGCCGTTGCGGTCTCTATTCCCGATAGGGAAGTGACGTTGGGTTAGGGAGGGGGCGGGACAGGGAAAGGGGTTTCATGTGGGAAAATAAAGAAGAAGGTCGCACGACTCCCCGGCTCCCGTCTGCCTTATTACGCGGTTAGGGGACCCGCGTCAAAACCCTACAAACATCAACGTTTTCTACAACCTTAGTATGACAAAACAAAGAAATGGCCTTCGCTTGACCCTCTGTTAAATGACATTCTTGCTGACGCTATATTGATCTTCATCAAGTCCATTGCTTTTTAATGCAAATTTAAGTTGGACGCTCCTTTCCCTGCCATTTTTAAAAACAATTGTTTTTATTTACAATGTATGCATTTTACAACAATTGAAAATCACTCATCACCAGTTGAGCTGTATCCTGGCTTTAATACCGCCCAACTGCAATAGCGTTAGCACCAGCCGGTCCGGCGTTATTACCGACGGATCAAGGGTTAGGCGTTAGCTGTAAATCCCCATTCCCCAATGGGGAATTTTCTGTGCAAATACTTCGCGCTAATACAGCTGCTGGTAGTTACACTGAAAACAGGGAACTAAATGGAATTTTCACCTACATTATAACGCTGGAGGTAAAACAGCCCTTTTAGAACCCGACTCGTGATGGAGCCAGCCCCTAAATGCTGCAGTAATACTGTTACTGCCGCATTTAGGGGCTACCACCCAACTCGTGTTTAGGCCCAGAGTCATTACAGATCTAAAAATCTTCCCCATATTTTCTAAAATAGTGCACTCTTATTCTGATGATTGTGTATTATCTTTTCCATATCTGCAAGTTTTGACATTTCATCCAAGCAACATTTCTCATTAGGAGAAACCCTGGATCTCCGCGCTCTCAACATCAGTTATTTCACCATCATGGAGCCCCTAAACAACCACTTTCTTTCTGACACACATACGTTCTCCAACTTTTCATCATCTCCTAAGATTAAAGTAAAAAAAATCATAGTCCAGGGAGAGCCCCAGGACATTGTTGAAAATAGTGCACATTTTTCCCACAGTAATCTCTGACCCTGACACTAAAGCATATGCTCCAATGTTCCCACTCTGTTGTAGCAGCCAAAACAACTATCCGTGTCAGACATTCCTATTTTATATTACCTGTCCGGTGTCCAGTAGATCTTAAAATCTCTAGACAAATGTGACCACTACGCTCCTCTGGATCTAACTCTCTGTGCGTAAAGCGTTTTACTGAACAGAGGGCAGGTGGTTGTTCGCTTTCCTGAGAAGGTTCTGAAAGTAAGCGGGTCAGTGGAATCTTGTGACCCAGAAACTGAAAGAACAACTTTTGTCCTCAAGGCGCACTGGGGAGACGGCCCCTTTCGTACAATTGAACACCTTTGCTTGCTCAAGCTGTGTTATTAGCAGAGTTTCCATTATATGTGTTGAAAATCAGGGCAAGGCTGTCATGCTGATTCCACCAAAAGACACATTTTATGTTGGTAAGTTACAAGCAATGGAGCTCACTTAAAAATGAAAATGGATCCAAACAATTCACAGTTGAAGGCGTTGTTAAAATGAATAAATGAATGCACTTAAAAGGTGTACTCAAATGCATCTTTGCCCAGAACAATGTCTTGATTGGAATAGGAAAGCTTATAAAAGTCTTTGTGAATCTAAAGTCAAAGGCTTAAAGGGGTGCAATGAAATGTTTTAAATCAGGTTCAGATCTTAAAATATAAGAGACCCCCCTTCCTCCTCTTTCTCACAATTTGTTTCACGCTGTCTCAGGTCATCAAACAGACACAGGTGGAGGACATGCAGAAATATTTTTTGACTTTTTAGCCTTACTCATCCCAGAAAGCATTACCACAACAAATGCTACCAGACAATCCCCCAGCAGCTTGTGTGAGCACTGTGGAAAAGTGGCTTTTTTTCTGTGTCTACCCCTCTCAGTCCTTCCACTACCAGGAGTGGAGCAAATGATGGCCCCACAAAACCTCAACTTCCAGCTCATTTAAAACATTTGTTTGGAGCTAGTGTTGATATGGTACTTTAGCTACTGCACATATCCAACAGATTATGGGGGATTTTAAATCTTATTAAACGAATTGGCAAGTAGTAGAAAGAAAACAGATTGGTTAGCTGAAGAACTGGAGACTGTTATCCAATTCTGCAATCTTTCATGGGCACATATAAATCAACATATGTGTATCATCCAAAACAGGAAGGGATGAACCACTTACCCAGCAAGAGTCAATCTATTAGTAATGATTCCCACAGTTTGCCTATTAGACTGTCTGACAGACAAACTGAATATCCCAATGAATCAGTATTCTGATATAACTAAGCCTGAAGACATTGTGCAAAAAGCAGAAGCCGCGGCCTTTGTTCAAGGAGTGGAACCTAAGATACAACAGAACTTGAAGGTCATTTGCGTGGGTTGGTATCTAAAGCCGCTAGCTGATCTTGTGAGTGTAGAAATCATTGCGTTGCTTGCAGGGAAAGAAGAAAGAAAACACAGAAGTGAAAATAATGGAATTGCAATTGCAGGGATTTTAAGTCTGGTGATGGAGCTCTTCCTTGTAAAATGAAAGGGCAAGAGGAAGGAGTTGAGGGAGAGGTGTTGTAAATATCTTTCAGGGGGAAACCTTTTGTAGCAGTATAGCCTCAAACTACTGTTAACAGGATGACCATTAGATGCATGAATGCCTCAAGAGACCAAACAATGTTTTTCACCCCCTTTCTCCAATCTGCTCCCTTTTCCTTATCCAGATGTACCTCCCTTTCCCAAGAGAAATAATACAATGGCTGCTTGGATAGAAAGTTCATACTAGGACAGCCTGTACGGAATTAAACTTTTTACAAATCATCAAATCCAAGTTCATCAATAAGGGCCCTTTGTGCAGTGTATAATTGATGGACAATGTGTGCTTGTCATCTAAATACTGGAGCCAGCCAGTTGACTCTTGGGTCTGAAGATGTTTTTTGCTGCTCACCTTTCCTCCATCTCTGGCAGACCTATTGCTTTTCTTTAATAATCCTGCCATGCACCCTGTGATGAAGCATATATCTCCATTATTAAGCCCACTAATGGAAAATCATGCAATCCTCTTGAATCCTTCTTCACCCATAAACTTCTTAGATGAGAGCGTTTGTGTAAATTAAACTGTACTTTTCAGTGCACACCTGGTGGAATATTTTTAGGTGTCACCTATGAAAATACCGAAAGTGTTCACTTAACTCTCAAAGAAGGGCCTCTAATACCATTAGCCCAATAAGATATACATTAAAAGAAAAATCTTACTGAATTATTGTCCCAAGATCTCACTTATCTTGAGACTCATCATGATAAAAAAGTACGTCACCTATGTAACATACAAACTTTAAGGATTCAAGTAGATAGCTCCAAATCCCTTCCGAATGTTCCCAAGTACTCACTACATCCCAAAGTATAGAGACAACTAGCGGCAGTGTTTATAAGTAATGATTGCAGCAATGAATCCCTGTCCCAGTTACCAGCCCTTGTAATACACCCAGTTTACATGTACAGAATATTATTTTGAGCAGGACTTACATGTTGTGAACTGTGGGGTGCTACCATCATTTCTAGTAGCCATACAACTTGATACATGTCTTTCATGTATTCCACCTGCATCTGATTGTATCATTGTTGTAGATCATGTTTCTGTTTTCCTTTCAATGCTTATCCTCTCAGACTGACAGTATTTGTTTGTCTTTACATTCAAGGTTCGCAATACAACTAGTCTGGGGTAAAGTAGGGGTTCACTGAGTCTCCAAGCACTGAAAAGAAATTTAGATGCAGTGTGTTTCCCCTGAAAAATCTGTATTTGCAATACATAGACGATCTATTCCTAGTCTCATCTTCTAGTCTCTAGGATTCTTTGTACAGCGGAGCGGGTGAGAGCAGTCGGCGGTAGGCCTGTGGGACTACATGCCAAACCAAGCCCTGCCAGGTCCTCCGGACCTCGGTTCTAGGTCATTTGGTAAAAAAAAAATGGTCGACAGGACAAATGGTCGACACCAAAAGGTCGACAGGTCAAATGGTCGAATTTATTTTTTTTTTGGTTTTTTCACTTTTTTTTTTGATGGGGGTCCCCCTCCCAACCCCCTTTTTTTTTTAAATAAAAACCCCTTTTTCCCTAAATGAAAACCTAAAATATATATATATAAATTAAAAAAAAATTCAACCATTTGACCTGTCGACCAAATTGTGTCGACCATTTGTCCTGTCGATCATTTGTCTGTCGACCATTTGACTGGACACCCCGGACCTCCTGTGAGTGTTTTTCCACTTTTGTTTTCTTGTTTGGTGAGCGCGCACAGAGCGCGTTGTTGGGCCCGCTCCCCCCTCCCTCCTCAGGCACTTCCTGGTCCTCCTCTCCCTTCCCGCCTCCCTGCACGCCCCCCCCTCTGATTGGTTGCCTGACTAGTCCCTCCCTGGACTACTCGACGGCTGCTCCCCCCGCTCGCTTCTTTGTACAGCGGAGCGGGTGAGAGCAGTCGGCGGTAGCCCTGTGGGACTGCAGGCCAAACCAAGCCCTGCCAGGTCCTCCGGGCCTCCTGTGAGTGTGCTTCCACTTTTGTTATCTTGTTTGGTGAGCGTGCACAGAGCGCGTTGTTGGGCCCGCTCCCCCCTCCCTCCTCAGGCACTTCCTGGTCCTCCTCTCCCTTCCCGCCTCCATGACCACCCACACCCCCCCTCCCCTCCTCCTTCTGCCTTATAACTGTTCCCCTCTGGGCAGCCCCCCTGCCTGGCAGCCCCCTCGGCTAAGGGCCCCTTAGGCAAAGAGCGGCTCCTACGGCTGCGGCTCCCATCGTGTATGCAGGTGTCCGCAGGGGACGCCAGGTGCCGGTCCGCCATTCTTTCTGGTTAGCTCCACCTACTCGCCCTCCACCCTTCACCACTTCAGTGTGTACCGTCAATTGTGGTAAACTAGGGCTTTTTCTCCCCTCGCAGGACTCTCAAACTTAGGTGGCCTCTACACTGGGTACCTTACTCGTATTTACTGTTACTGTGCTCTGTAATTGTGGTAAACTAGGGCTTGCCGCTTCATTCCTGCACACTTGCTCTCGTCTGTCTTCCCCGCCCCCCACTCCCTCCTTATTCCATGGTGCTCTCTATCTCTCCTATCTTCTCTAACTGCTTCTCAATTGACTATCCTGCTCTCCTCACTAAATCTGGTAGGAAAAAGTTTAAAAAGGAGATCCTGGTCTCCAACCCAGGCCTCCCTATCGCTGACACCTACACCAGTGCCTCTTCCAAGGAAACTCTTACTGACATCCTCTTTTTCGTGCCTTCCCCTGACCAATGGACCCTTCATATGGTCTCTGTGCTCTCTCCCTTCTCCTCTTCTCCCATTAATTGTGGCACCCGTTGGGATGTCCTCTTGGCCCCCTCCGCTCCTCTAAGGCCATCATTAATGTCTACGCTAATGAGACCGTCTTGGTCCAAGACCCTCAGGCCAACTTCCACCTCTTTGATAGACGCTTCCCGCGCCTCATCAACTTCCTTTCCTCTCCTGCTGTCTGCTCTTCCCTGTCCTCGGCTACCTTGCCTCCACCCTCTCACTCTGCCCTCTCTCTAGCTCCTTCTTCTTCACCTCCACAGGGCATACCTCTGATCTGTACCCCTCCCCGGAAATCCTTCAAGGATGGCAACCTTCCCCACATTGCCACTCTCAACTCTCGCTCTGCCGTCAAACATTCCTCTGATATCTGTCGCCTTCTTGAGGAACTGGACCTTGACATCCTTGGTCTCACTGAGACATGGTTCACGGCCAGCTCTGTCACCAGCTTTGACACACTCCTACCTGACGGTTACAAGATCCTCTCCTTGCCCAGGCCCAACCGTGCTGGGGGGGTGTGGCCCTTATCTTCCCTGAGTGGATTCCTGCCACTGTCACTCCTGCGCAGACCTACTCCTCCTTTGAATGCCTTGTCTGCCGACTCTCTCTCTCCTAGCCATTCCCTTACTGTGGCTACTATCTATCGGCCTCCTGGTCAAATTTCCGCCTTCCTCTCTGAGAGGGCTGACCTCTCCTCCTCACTCCTGCCATCAACCACTCAACTCCTCTTTCTTGGAGACTTCAATATCCACCTTGATGCCTCCTGTCCTCCCTCTGGACTCTTTCGCGACCTCTGCGACTCTCTCTCACTCTCTATTCTCCCGTCTGGGCCAACCCATTCTGCAGGGCACACTCTTGATGCTCTGATCTCTTCTGACCTTCCCCTCTCTGTCCCTCTCTCCACTCCTCTCTCCTGGAGTGATCACTTTCTCCTATCCTCCCACCTCACCCTCCCTACCCCACAGGCAAAGCCACCCTCATCACTGCCTCCCACCTTCGTGGTCATCCGACCTATGAAGCGCGTGTCAGTCGAGGCTTTCGCTACCACCTTCTCGCCCCCTCTTACCTTCGGCTGACTCCCACCCTGACACAGCCCTCTCTACTCTCCGCTCTGCTATATCTGATACCCTTGATATCCTTGCCCCTGTCATGAGGATCCGCCTGAAGCCCAAAGCCAAATATAACTCCTGCTATGACTCAGATCTCGTCGCCCTTAAACGCAAGTGCAGTGTGGCAGAGAGGAAATGCGTGCCTCATGTTCATCCTCTGACAAACTGGCCTGTCGCCTGCTCCAAAGGCAATACCGGCTCTCCGTTCTCACCAAGAAGAGAGCCCTTATCCAAGCCCGCATCTCTGCGGCATCTAAAAATTCGGCCGAACTCTTTAAAATCTGCAAGGAGCTGGCCAGCCCTGCCGCAGTCTCCACCTCTCCTGTCCCCTCCCAGGCCCTCTGCACGGCACTGGCCTCTCACTTCATTTCAAAAACTCAGGACATCCTGTCCTCACTCTCCTCCTATCACTTCCCCCTCTCTATTCCCTGCTCTCCCTCTGGCCCTTCTGCAGCCACCCCTACTCCCTCCTTCTCTGCCTTTCCCCTTTTTTCTGCTGACGAAGTATCGAGACAAGTCCAATCTATGAAAGTCTCGTCAAAACAGGTACACCCCTGTTCCTCCAAAACTATCAAGGACCACATCATGGACTCTCTGGCCCCTGCCCTGGCTGACTTCTGCAATCACTCCTTCGCCTCTGGAGTCTTCCCATCCCAATCTCTATCACTCCCTTCCTGGGCAAGCTCCTGGAGAAACTGGCCATCTCCCAGCTTAATCTCCATGCTGAATCTGTTGGTAGTCTTCATGACCATCAGTCTGGCTTCAGAGCTGCCAGAAGCACGGAAACTGCTCTCCTGAACATCCGTGAGGACCTGCTCTCTAACCTTGACTCTAGCACCCCTTGTGTCCACATTTTGCTCGACCTGTCTTCTACCTTTGACAATGTCAACCACACCATCCTGCTCAACCGTCTCCGTAATAACCTGGGTATCACTGGTCAGGCTCTGGCGTGGCTGACCTCCTTCCTCTCCAATCGACCCTCCCAGGTCCAAATGGGTTCCTTCCTCTCTGACACCTTTTTCTCTACCTGTGGTGTCCCCCAGGGATCTAACCTGTCCCCCTGGCTGTTCAACCAGTATCTGGCACTTCTTGCTCACTGCATCACCGCTCTCTGTCCCAACTTTCAGTGCTACGCGGATGATACCCAGCTCATTTTCAGGCTACCCTCGGCCTCCTCTTCCCCTTATCTCTGACTGTCTCTCTGCTATCCAGGAATGGTGTGCCGCCAACGACCTCTGTCTTAATGCTAGTAAGACTGAGATTCTACTTATCGGCACACCCACTCCCTCCTTCCCTGCAGCTCTCTGGCCGGCCTCCCTGGGCCCTCTTCCTGCGCCTACCTGCAAGGCAAAAGACCTTGGGGTCATCTTCGACTCCACACTCTCTTTCTCTCCTCACATATCTGACGTCTCCAAGAAGGCACACTACCAGCTACACCTCCTCAGGGGTATCCTTCCTTACCTCTCCTTCCCCCAGAAGCTCACTGTCTCCAGAGCCCTGGTTCTCTGTCAGCTGGACTACTGTAACAGCCTCTATCTAAATCTTCCTGCCTCTACTCTCCTCCCTTTGCAACTCATCCAGAACAGGACTGCAAGACTTGTCCTTGGCCTCAAGCCCAGGGACCATATCTCTCCAGGACTGAAATCACTACACTGGCTCCCAGTGGCTGCGAGGATTAAGTTCAAAACCCTCTGCATTGTCCATAAGGCCTTCTGGGGCCTTGTGCCAAAGTACCTTCAACTCTCTCTTCCGAAATATCTTCCTTCTCAAGCTCTTCGCTTATCCACCTCCAACTACCTCAGGGTCAGCAGCTTCTCCAAGCAACGAGCTGGGGGTAGATTTCTCTCCGCAGCAGGGGCCTCCCTCTGGAACAGCCTTTCTGCCTCCCTGAAACTTGAGGAGAACCATCTCCAGTTCCGGAAGCACCTCAAAACCTTCCTCTTTGCCTCTGCTTTCTCTCCCTCTCTCCCCTGTTAAATTCACTGAACCTGCACTGAATCTGCTACTGGGCCACTTACCGATCTCGGTCCTTGGCCCAGCCACTCTTCCTGCACTGCCTAGCTGCACTACGGGACTGTCTCTGTATCCTTCAGCCCCTTCTCCCGGCACTTACCTTGCACTTGCCACCAGCTGGCCCTATTATTTATCTTGTATTCTGCTAACCATGTACTGCACTTTCCTTACACTTGCCACCACCTGGCCCTATTATTTATCTTGTATTCTACTAACCATGTACAGCACCTTTCCCCCCTGTCCCCTTCCCCTTGCACTTTTTCCCAGTCCCCTTACCCTTGCACTTGCGCGATCTGAATGACACCTGGCCTAGTAGGATCGTTGTCTGTCTCCCCTTGTCCCCCCCCTGCCTCGTCGCGCCTTGAAACACTTGTGTATAGGCGCGTTACAAATGCCATATCATATCGTATCATATCATGTGACTCCTGTAAACAGGGCAATCTAATGCTATTAACCACCCTCGCCATGAAAGGGCCCAAAGCTTTAAATCAAAAGCTACAATTATATCAGGTAAGAGTACACTATGAAGGTCACAATCTTTGTGAGGCGACTTGGGCACTGGGAGAAAAAGTAGCTGAGGGTCACAGGTCAGGGTCTGCTCCTCATTATGATGAAGAGAGAAGAAATACGTCAAGCCAAATAATATAATCAGTAAATCACACTACCATAAAATCTACAAAAATTATACAAATTAATCAATCATCCAAAATAAAAAATAGTTGTGTTTATTGGTTTACAGTGACTTTGCCAAACGAACAATGAGCAACAGACATCTAACTAACTTGTTTCATCCGTTCTCAAAATCCAGATAAGCAGATTATCAGACTACTCAATGTTACCTAAAAGGTAGATGAATAACACAGCAGGAAATATCATACAACTTTGCATTCAACCTATTAATAATCAATTTTCCAAATTCCCAAAACCATAATATAGGCCTTGTTTAAATCCCTGTTCAGGTTGAATACCATTACCTCATTGTCATCTTTGCAAGAAGTTTAATATTTACGGAATGCCGGAATGAAGGTTTCCCTTGTTTAACAATATGCACCCTGGCAACACGTTCTGTCCAACATTAGCTTTTCTTTCGTATATCGCTCAGAGTCTTATTTCATGCCTCTCTAATGTCTAGTGTGGATCATTTATTGAGGCACAGTTTCATGAACTCTCTGCATCTCACTCATCTCTTAAATGATTCATAATGGATGAATTCTCCTTAAAACCCATTTTTCCACAGTAATTAGTATATACATGTAATATGTAAACGTGGGAATCCATTTTACTTTATACACCAAAATATATGGGGCAGATATAAACCAAAAGATTAGGAAATATATATTGTCAGATGTGCCATGATCTGTGTGTATCACAAGTCTCTGCTTTCCACCCCTGTTCTTTCATTCTAGATGTTGATCAAATTGTTAAAGATTTCAATCAGGCTACACCCTGTTCTCCGCCTATTATGCAGCACACAACTGAAATGCTTATTTTGTTTTACATATATATAGGTTCAATATTTGAGAGATACACCACTCATCTCACACCCCCTTTTCAAATATCGCGGGTCACAATGGACCAGGAGCCAGGCTGGTTGGTAAAGGTAATATTTATTTATTTAGAAATTCAAGAAAATCACACACTTTTTAATATATGGGGTAGCAATCACCAGTTTGGTGACAATAACAAATAGGAAGGCAGGCAACGCACTTAATTCAACCCTTTAGTGATACAGATGGAATACACCAGGGAATAGAAACACCTTTGGATTTTCGGAAAGATAGCACTCAAGTTAAGATTTCCCCTGCAAAATTCTGTTAACCTACAAATAATCAAATCTGAATGGATATATTGAAGCAGCAGGTAATCACGAATAAGGAATAGGAAACAAAATTCAAATATAACCGTCCCCCTTCAAACCAGGGAGAAAAACAGACTTGAAACCCTTGCAATGTTAAAATGACACTCATAAATGGCTGAACAAAACAATGAATGTATGCAAAAATCCTTAAATAAGTACAATTCTTTACTGGAGCAACACTGGAAATATACTAGCAATCATAAGCAAATGATTGAGCAAAAGCATACAATTCGAAATTGAATGGAAGATTTAAAATAATTAATAATCAAAATCACACGTGCAAAACTTTTCAAAAATGTAAATTCCTGTCTGAAATTAACCAGGCGTTTCTTTTTTATAAAAACGGGTGGAATTCACTGATTTGGAGTGTGCTTTAGTTGGGGTGTAGCTATAGATCTTAGGTACAATCTGGAAGGGAAATGAGGTCTCTCGCTGTTGAATTGAGAGAGTTATACAAATCAGTTTTGACAAGGAACAGTTTTACCCTATGCTGGAGCATTCAGGCTGGACTACCAGATTGAGACACAGTAAGTTCCAGGGCTGGTCCGCGGAATCAGCCCTAGTGCCCCAGTGCCCGCCTTGGTGGAACCAGTCTGATCACTCAAAACAGGATGAATAGCTCATGTTTTACAAGACAAAATTATGAAAGATGTTGGCGCTAGCACAATAAATCAATGGCAGGGTGGCAAGAATGACGTTGACAATATTACAAGTTATCAGGATACATATAGGATGACTTAGAGATGCGATAGAGACAAAGCAAGATTTGTAGATTATGGATTTCTATGGGGTAGGGATGATACTTACAGTCCACTTGATTTTAGGATATTGGACCATCAAGGGTTCTGGTCACTACACGACAAAGCGCCTGGCAAGACAGCTGGGCAGTTCTGTCACCGGAGGGCACTGGACTGGAACTGGACTGGCACTGGAGTGGCACCTCTGGTCACTGGATACTAATAATCAGCTGGATGGCAGGTTTGTAGCAGGCGTGCATTTAGTGAGCAGCAAGCCATGTTAATTCAGGATGCTTCCCAAACACCACAGCTTCCCTTGGTTACTGGGATTTTTAGAATTGAGATCTAGCTGAAGCAAGATGAGCAAGGTTTTGGCCTTGTGATTGGGATCTGCAGTCTAGAGGGATAAAGGCAAGATGAAGACAGGAACCGGACAGGATGCCGGGCAGGAATTCATGAATCGGTCAGGAATCAGTGAGTCCTGTATCAGGGGCTCTTATTTATAATGCCAGGTGACATCATCACAGTATATGACAGGGGCAGGCTTTACTACACATGCCTATAACAATAGGATTGGGCAAGAGTAGACGTCTCCGCCTAGCTCTTCGCTGGTTGGATCTCAGAACCATTTTTATGGGGTGATTTTTACAGCAGTGTCCAGAAACCTCCCAGAGTTAAATCTAATTTTGCCACAAACACATATTTACACAATTACAACCTTTCAGTAAATCAGATACACAGGTTACATATTTTTTTTCCTCACATTTCAATCCAAACACCCAGTCCGTGAGGCTTGGTTTCGCCCCTCTGACAGTTTTTCACGCTTTTCAATGGGATTCCTATTACTCAAAATTCTGCAACTTTATACATTGGTGGGAATTGTCATGAGGAATGTATGTACAAAAATGTAGGTCTGCAATATTGATACTTTTCTTGTAATTCAACATATATCACCATTTCTGTCCAGAATGTGTCAATACATTCTCCCAAGTTTCAAAATACAGCCCCCACTTTCACTTTTACACTGTAAAAATTCCACAATGCCAACTCAACCCTTCACCCTTCCAAGGCTGATAAATGAGCACCAACACAATGTTATCACTTTTGGCAACTGAGATATGTCTTTTTTACATTTCTTTATAAAATAGTCTTTAGAACAAATGGGAGTCACTGTTTGTCATTTTGTTTCTTTCCTGCTGACCCCAACTGGCATCTCCTTCCCAGCAAGATGGGTGGTTTCCTCAACCTAATAGAAGTTATATGGTCTTTCACACCTGCGGCTTCCTTCCCTTGGAACAGCATATTCCCAGGTTGCAGCCATTTATTTTGACGGTTGTTGTAAAAACGCAATTATTAGATCCTGGCGGGTACAGGAGCCAGCACTGCCATTTTGGTGTTTCTTGCACCAATGCAGCAAAGTAATGTGGTAAAGCACAGCTGAGTGGGTCAATATATCCCACAAAATTCCACAAGGCAACTAACCAGACTGGTTTTCTATGTCAATGGGATGCCTGACAACATGCACCAAGATGCTGCAAGGAACAAACTGTGCCAAATCACATTTTTGTATAGCTAATAAGACAATCAGGTTGGGAACAATATCTAAAAGGCCTCCAAAAGAATCTATAGAGTGGATAGTGTCTCGTCCCAGGAATGTCATTTGGGGGTCTCCCTTGCTACCCTTGTAGTCTCTTTTGTAACATGTAAAAGACACGGAGCTTCTGGGCTGTGGCCAGCAACATGTGCTCTTAGTTTCTAGAGTGGCTGGCTTTCTTGTTCAGGCCTCTTAAAAAAAAGCAGGTTCCACAAATGTAACAGTGACCCTAAATAGCAAAGAATAAGAATAGTAAATAATTTGTCTTTCTGGAATTCTGTACAATAATTGCTGGACTAATTAAAGGTCTATTTTAGGCACACTTCAGGAGATGAGTAACTGATTTAGTCTGTTCTTAAACAAAAGCTCCCGAAAAGCATTTAGAGTACAATAAGCATGCATTCGGATTATGTATTTTGCTTTTCGCAGGTTGCAGTTATAGCATGTTTTTTCTGCCATTGTCTCTGTCACATATGGCCAAATTTGCACGAGACCTGCAGATGAACTGGCCTGCTGTTCACAGTTACCAGTTAGTTTAATTGTTTCCACTACAGACTGTAATTTGCTTTCTGTCTTTGAGAACATTCAGGCATCTAATTGCTAATTTTATTAAAGCTGGTAAGATAGCTCAGTGGGTTGAGCACTCGCTGCTGTGATGTGTGTGTGATCTGCAGGTTGTAGGTTCGAATCCCAGCAATGCCAACTCAGCCGTTCACCCTTCCAAGGCTGAGAAATGAGTACCAACACAGGTTGGGTGATATTGTATGTACATTTGTTCTATGTAAGGCGGTTAAGCTTAAGTGCTATATAATAACACATCATTATCATTTGGCCTTGGGCGTCTACTTGCATTCCCAGTAATTTGGCAATATGGGCCCATACACATGATACAGTTTTAAGAAAATTAAAACTTTACACATTTAACACAAATTCTCATAAAACAAGATATTAGTTACAATGCTTGCTTATAAAATCAATACATCAATTGATCAAATAATCAACCTTTCACCTATAAATACACATACTTTTATATATACATAGACGTACTTGCATTGTTAAAAAAAAAAAAGAAACAAAAGGAAAAGAAACCTTATTGGAAACGTTAATAGACAGATCACCCGGACAGAGGTATATAAAAGAAATAAGAAATATCCCAAGGTTACCTAATCTTAGGTCAGATCATTAGAACCAAAAATGAAGACTACCTCCTAATGCCCACAACTGCAAATTTGTTTTTTAACAATAGACCAGATATTAAACAGTGCAATATGAAGCCTAGAGTTAAGTGTGTTGATACAATAGTGCCAGAACTCGTTAGATCCCAAATGGTCCAGTTATATTGTAAACATATTTTTTGTGGTGTACTTAGGAATAATGCTATGTGATGCCAGTTCGTGCGTTATCAAGGAGTGAAAGGTTGTGTGCCATCGCTTCCTGTGATGTCACTTCGGGGTGGGCTCAAATGACATCCCTTCCTGTGATGTCATCAGAGATCAGGGGACGTTGGATGTCACTTCTGCTACCCCTGGCATTTTGGTGAAATGACATCTCTGTCTTGTCATGAAAATAGTGTTTTCAGCACAGCTGTGGCAGTCTTTTATGTTTGTATTTTCATGTAGCAAGATGGCCAACAGGAAACTGCTTGCGGTTTCTTCGGGTGAGATGTTTGAATGACAGCTACTTTTTAGCGTGAAAAAACATACATAACTAAATACGAACAATCAGCCTAGAATGCCATAACTGAGGGCCTTGGCTCCACTAAAATACAATTCGGCTGTACAATCACTGTGAGCAACTTTTATAGATATTAGTGCATCATTCAACCAAGTCCATCACACAGACCTGGCGGCAAAATTACCTAATGGTGCCTCATCCGCTCTCTGGTTCATCTTATTTTAGGCTTTGCATCAAAATACTACACTCCATGTATGGCAAGATTGTGCCTCGAAACACTTGTGTATTGGCGCGTTATAAATGCCATCTCATATCTTATCATATCATATCATATGGGGCTGTTTTAAAAGGGATGCCAATGAATCATGGATAGAAACAATTTTCATATCAAGATTCTGTTTGAACTCTGTCTGACTGATATCCCATTGCAACCAGGGCCATCTTTAGCACTTTTGGGGCGTTGGGCACGGACGTCTTTGGGGCCCCCCTCCACCAAACCAAAGAAATTAAGTAATCAAGAATATCTGGTCACCCCCCTCATCCCCATCACATCCCAAAGATTGATATGCTGTCTTGCAGCATTCTAAATAAGCAAGTTTACTCCCTTTAAGTCCCCCTTATCCCCTTCATTTTTGCTCTAATCACAATGATAAACAAGTAGCATTTGAAGGCCAACATTAGGAGTCGACGAAGAAATTACTTCTGTTCTAGTATAGATACAGGAGCGTTTATCAATAGGCATCTAGGAAGGTAGTAGTATTAATGCAGGACCAAGTTTAAAATGTACATGTAACCCAGAATAGACAGAGAACTCACCTTAGCGGCCTCACAGAATGCAAAAGTGCCCAAGCCACGATAAAGGATACCAATTGGAAACAAGGAGAAAGCAACACATCCCATAGCATAGGTGGTGGATGCCGATTAAAAGCTAACAGGAAGGTGTCTGTATCCAGACAGAATGACATTACAAGTGGGACATACATGGTTTTCAAATAATGTTGCTATTAGAGATCACAGGAACACTGTGGTGTACAATAAATCAATGCTCACTATTCTAGTGGAAGTAACCTTATAGCCAGTGAAACCATGAGGGAGATTTTTTTGAAGATCATACCCTGAGAAGGAATCACTCTGAAGGGTTAGGATCACACATCGGTTAATGGGCGAAGCTGGGATTTGTACTAACTGTGCAATTTCTGCATTTGACCACTTTCTTTTCTAGTTCTTACCATGAACTAAAATAATCTCTTTTTGTAAAACTGACTTCGAAAGTACGCAAATCACATTACCAAACATGACAATTTATTTTAAAAAATATTATTGATGTGTGTTACGCGGCATGGTAATGATTCTAGCTTCATCAAGGGAAGTATATAAGTACCAGCCTTCAAAGTGATGGGATGTAATAGCTGATTTAATGTAGGTTTGACTTTTGTATTTTAAAGCTTTAATTACTTCCAAAACACTGGCTTGTGAAATTGTCCTTAATAAACGTGCAGAAAAACCTTTGATTTTTACAAAAAAAAGTGTTTTTGTGTCAAATGAGAAGCCCTTGCAACATCGGCTCCGTTCTATTCTGTCTACCACCCCTTCCACTCAAATGATCCGAGCAATGGGCTAAACGATGCCACCAGCATGCAAGAAGGCAAACCTCACAGAAGACAGCACAGTAATAATGTAAGAGATATTAAATGATTTGAGCAGGATCACTGTTTCGTCTGCTAACAAAGCAAGGATACTAGCATGAACGCTTTGATTCCACAGTCATGAATTTGGATACTTATTCACCTCTTGGCCTAACAGTTTATGCTCCTCATTGGAGGTGATTGCCTAGGTTTTACAACACCCCATCTGAACAAGCCAATTTCTAGACCATCACCATACGGATGACATGTTAGTTTTTATAGCAACTCCTATCTGGTGCAGGTGCATTGCTGATAATAGTACCCGTGGGGATACAAAACCAAGTACATATGCAGGCAGGTTTATCAACTTCAGACATAGGAAAGGCTGAGTTGGCGTTGCAGGAATGTGCTATTCTAATCTTTCAAATGAACACATCTCTCTGCAATGAGTGCTTAACACACTGAGCTAACTACTGAACCATGGTGGCACTCAATTTATCTATATGCATTTTAACTTTGACTATTGCACATGGTCAACATAATTCCCACAGGAAGGAAAGAATGTTACAGGAGTTATGCCATACGGAACACACAACCTATGTATACACAGTGAACACAGAAAGCATCACATGATGAATTGATCAAGGCAGACTGTACTTGTCAAAACAGACAGGCAATAGGTTTAGAGCCTCAGCAGCACCCCATCAAACATCCTGACGTGTGCTATTTAAGTCTGGTGAACAATGGAATCATACTTCTTTAGGTGAGGCTGCATTGTGGGGCCTCCCTCCTATGTGGGGGCCTGGGGCAAATGCCCCTTTTGCCCTCCCATAAAAACGTCTCTGATTGCAACTTTCTTCAGATAGGAGGTTTCTGTCTAAATTTGGAGGTGAACCAATGTAGTGGTTGTCATTCCCAGATGATCTAATTTTGATGGACACACACAGTGACAATGTTAACAACTCAAGTAAACTCAAAAAGACCGATGTAAAAGACATATCTTCGGAGAAGGGGCTGTGTAAAAGATCCAGTGGCGACTCTGCCTTCCAAGCCGCAGAGACCTGCTTTTTATGCAGTTTTACCCCATTCACACAGCCTGGCTGTCAATCACACAGCAGGGTGGCTGTCCTGGTGCGATAGTCACCATAGCCAATCATACAGAGTGCGACATGGATCTCCAAGGAGACTCAGACATTCAGGCACCTAATGAGGGCTTCTGTGCAGAAGCCCACCAAAGGACGGCGAACAAAGGAACCAAACCTGGTTTGGCGCACAGAGTAAAACACAAGAAAGACCTTTACAAAAAGAAATGGAGAATAAACCCAGTTGGAACCAAATAAAAGTAATTGGGGTCCAGTGGATTTAAGTTCGAGGCTACTAACTTAGCCTAAAACAGTACCAAGGATATTTAAATAGACGGCAGTAGGAAAAATAGGGTAAATACCACTGCCACCAGCCAAATCTTAAAGAAAGGGGAGCGAAATAATGTTCCATGAGAAACAGACAAAAAGGGATAACTATTACACCTGTCCAGAACTCTATGTAAGGAATGCTTGCTCGGAATGCTCACGAATCGATTGTGAATTTGAAACATATGGCTGCTGTGTCCAGCATGATGCGTCCATCTCACTTGTTGCTGCCTGCACCTTTTGTTTCATGTGTGCCCTGCTAAATGCCACCTTGCCGAGGCCCTCCAAGATGGCCGTTCGTTCGTTTTGTTTGCCATTCTGAGGAATACGTGATTTGTTTCCTGCTTTGGTGGGCCAGCCCCTGCCCCCTCTCCCATTGGTTGCAATTGGCCCCTTTAGCCAATGGCTGCAACCGGGAGGCGGGAGCCGGCCGCACCACCTAAGGCCCACAATGGGGCCCTCCCTCCATCCCCTCTTCCTCTCCCACTCTTCACCTCGAGCAGGAGCCCTGCCCTCTGCCCTCCAGCACCCTCCATCTGTGCTGGACTGATAATCACACGGCGCTATTCTGGGGGTAAGGTATCTGGAGACATTATCATTGACTTTGCGTGGCAATGCGAGTGACTTTTCATCTTGGTCGGAATGCTCACGAATCGATCGTGAATTTGAAACATATGGCTGCTGTGTCCAGCATGATGCGTCCATCTCACTTGTTGCTGCCTGCACCTTTTGTTTCATGCGTTGCCCTGCTAAATGCCACCTTGCCGAGGCCCTCCAAGATGGCCGTTCGTTCGTTTTCTTTGCCATTCTGAGGAATATGTGATTTGTTTCCTGCTTTGGTGGGCCAGCCCCCGCCCCCTAGCCCATTGGTTGGAATTGGCCCCTTTAGCCAATGGCTGCTACCGGGAGGCGGGAGCCGGCCGCACCACCTAAGGCCCACAATGGGGCCCAGCCTCCATCCCCTCTTCCTCTCCCACTCTTCACCTCGAGCTGGAGCCCTGCCCTCTGCCCTCCACCACCCTCCATCTGCGCTGGACTGATAATCACACAGCGCTATGCTGGGGGTAAGGTATCTGGAGACATTATCATTGACTTTGCGTGGCAATGCGAGTGACTTTTCATCTTGGTCGGAATGCTCACGAATCGATCGTGAATTTGAAACATATGGCTGCTGTGTCCAGCATGATGCGTCCATCTCACTTGTTGCTGCCTGCACCTATTGTTTCATGTGTTGCCCTGCTAAATGCCACCTTGCCGAGGGCCTCCAAGATGGCCGTTCGTTCGTTTTGTTTGCCATTCTGAGGAATATGTGATTTGTTTCCTGATTTGGTGGGCCAGCCCCTGCTCCCTCTCCCATTGGTTGCAATTGGCCCCTTTAGCCAATGGCTGCAACCGGGAGGCGGGAGCCGGCCGCACCACCTAAGGCCCACAACGAAGGCCCTGTCTACCGCTGTCCACCGCGGTACGCCGGATCGCAGGCCCCCCGTGAGTGCCTGTGTGCCCCCCTGCCCCTCCGTGAGTGCCTGTGTGCCCCTCTGCCCCTCTGTGAGTGCCTGTGTGCCCCCCTGCCCCTCTGTGAGTGCCTGTGTGCCCCCCTGACCCTCTGTGAGTGCCTGTGTGCCCCCCTGCCCCTCCGTGAGTGCCTGTGTGCCCCCCTGACCCTCCGTAAGTGCCTGTGTGCCCCCCTGACCCTCTGTGAGTGCCTGTGTGCCCCCTACCCCTCCGTGAGTGCCTGTGTGCCCCCCTGACCCTCCGTGAGTGCCTGTGTGCCCCCCTGACCCTCCGTGAGTGCCTGTCTGCCCCCCTGACCCTTCGTGAGTGCCTGTGTGCCCCCTGCCCTCCTGTGAGTGCCCGTGTGCCCCTCTGACCCTCCGTGAGTGCCTGTGTGCCCCCCTGCCCCTCCGTGAGTGTCTCTGCGCCCTCTCCCTGCTTGCTCCACCCTCTTTGCTCTGCGTTCCACTCCCCCTTCCTGCCCCCTTCCCTTCCCACCTCCTCACTTCCATCCTCTTCTACTACCTTCCTCCTCCCCCCTTCTTTCTCCCTCCTCTCAGACTTCCCCCTCCTAGCACTTACTCCTATCATCTGTTCCGTGACTCTTGATAGCAGCTTGTCTGTCCCGCCTCCCCCCTTGTTCTCTTCCTCCCCCCCTACTTTTCAAATTTGTCACCGACATTTTTTCTCAGTAGCGTGCCTTGTTCTCCTTCCCCCTCCGTACCCTTGCTCCCCCTCCCCACCCCTCCTCATGTTACCACCTGCACTGCGTAAATTGTCGTCAGACATAGTAATGTTACTGCTTGCTTTGTTCTCCTTCTATCCATTACCTCTTGCCTTACTTGTTCTATGCACTTGCACTATCAGAAATGTTGACAGGCCTATTATGATAGTTATTTTCTCATTCTGTACTGTTTCAAGGACTTTTGCTGAATGTAACTGTATTTTCCTTTGTTCCCCTCCCTCCTTGAAGCGCTTTGAAACACATTGTGTATAGGCGCTATATAAATAAACTATCATATCATATCATATCATAGTTTGTACTGGGTCTGTGAATTTAAAAAGACTAATAAAGTCAATGGCAACTTTACATGTTCTGGGAGACAGTAGTCAGTCCCAGAAAATGGAGTTTAAAGTGGGAAGTCTGAAAAAGACAATCCTGTGTCACTGCACTAAACGTGCTGTGTAACACACAGTAAAACGATGATGCCTAGGTGAAGCTCCACAGTCTATGAACACAACAATGTTAAACACACACAGCAAAACACATGTAAGAGTGGGAAAAAAGGCTCACACTCTTACAGGGGGAAAACATAAATCCTAGAAATTCAGCAAAGCTGCTGAGGGACTCAGTAGGTAAGGGAAATTAGCCATTCTGGAGAATTCTCCCTAACAAAGCACCACACGGCAAAAGGGAAGGGGACAAGGGGGAGAATAAACAATGAATGAATAGAAACAAACAGCAGTACCAAGGGGGGTGCGGTGGGGGCAAGTGCAATAAGTGGCCCCAAGGGGGGAAGAAGTGCCAGAGGTGCCTGTTGGGGGGCAAAATGTAAGTGCCTGGGCAGAAACATCCCATGTAAATGGGAAGATCTGCTGACAGCAGATAAGTGCAAGGCAGAGGCAGACCACCTCACAGGTGGGTGTGGGCCCAGAGGGCAGTGCAGTGGGGTGTATGCTGGTGGCAATTGGGCAGAAGGCCAGGACCTTGTTGGACTCTTGAGGGACCAGGCCCTCACTGTCAGTGACAGATGGGATGGTTAGCATGAGAGTGGGAGAGGGAAGGGGGAGGAGAATAGAAAGGTCTTTAGTTGTTTGCAGAACTTGAGGTGGTCCAGTTCAAGACAGAGAGAGAGGGGGACACTGTTCTATAGGAGGGAGCCAGATGAGGAGAAACATTTGGAGAAACATTTGGTCAGCAGAGAGTTGGATCAAGAAGATCAAACAGATCTGTAAGGAGAGTATTTAGTAAGAGAAAGCTGCAGGTAGCGTGGTCCCAGGCACAAGACAGCATTGTGGATTATGCAAATAGTCTTGAAGTTGATCCTTGCAGCAACCATGAGCCAGTTGAGGGATTTTAGGGCTGGAGAAATATGGTCCCTGGGCTTGAGGCCAAGGATAAGTCTCTCAGCTCTATTCTGGATTAGTTGAAGAGGATGGAGTAAAGAAAGAGGTAGGTTTTGAGGAAGAGGCTGTTGCAGTAACTCAGCCTGGAGAGGACCAGAGCTCTAGAGAAGTTAAGCTTCTGGGGGAAGGTGAGGAAAGGGAGAATGCCTCTAAGGATGTGAAGTTGAAAGTGGGCCTACCTGGCAAGTTCCAAGATGTGAGAAGTAAAGGAGACAGAGGAGTAGAAAATGACCCCAACGTCTCTAGCCTCAGTGGAAGGAGAGGGAGGTGAGCCCATAGAGTGCAGCCAGAGTGCAGGAGAGAAACGGGGAGCAGGTGTCCCAATAGGAGGAATCTCGGTCTTACTGGCATTAAGACAGAGATCATTGGAGGTGCACCAAGACTGGATGGCTGATAGGCAGTCAGGGATGATAGAGGGTGAAGGAGAAGAGGAAGCGGGGACCTTGAGGAACAATTGTGTGTCATCTACATAACATTGGAAATGTGGAGAGAAGGCAGAGATCAGGTGAGCAAGAGGTGCAAGGTAGATGTTGAAAAGCCAGGGCAAGAGGTTAGAGCCCTGGGGAACCCCACAAGCAGAGACAGTGGTAGTGGAGGCGAAGGAGCCCAGAAGCACCTGGGAGGGGTGGTCAGTTAGGAAGGAGATCAGCCAATCCAGTGCCCAGTCTGAGATACCAAGAGTATCATGGAGCCATTTTATGAGGATAGAATGGTTGATCGTGTCAAAGGCTGTAGCAACCAACGAGTTTAGCATGTTGGATCAGTTGGGGGAAGACCAACTTTTCCAGGAGTTTCCCAAGTAAGGGTGTAGAAGAGATAGGGTGGTAGTTGGCTGGACATGAGGGGCTGGCTGAATGCTTGTTTAGGAGAGCTTGAGAGATGGAGAGAAAGAGCCAGATGTTAAGGAGTGTTTGCAGAAGTCAGCAAGAGCCGGAGCATCGGATGAGATGTTGTCCTTAATGATTATGGAAGAGCACGTACAAACCTCTTTGGATGAGACCTTCATAGAGCAGACTAGTGTAGAGATCTCATCCATTGTGATAGGTGAGAAGGAGGAGAGAGTGGGTGGGGGTGGAAAAGAGCCAATGGAGGCAAGAGGACAGGGGGAGGAGAAGGGGGAGAAGAGAGTGAGGTCAGAATGTCCTGAATTTTAGAGGTAAAATGGATGGCCAGTACAGTGCAGAAGTGAGGTTGAGACTGCAGAACTGCTAGTTCTTTGCAGTTTTTGAAGAGTTGAGCCATGTTGTTAGATGCTCCAGAAATACGGGCCTGAATGGGGGCCCTCTTCTTGGAAGCAGCTGACAATTGTTCCATCAGTTGGATGGCAGCAAAGAAGGCTGGCAGTGCTGGTGGAGGCTCGGTCAGGGGGGCGAAAGGGGGCCACTAGGTTTGCACTGTGCTGTCTGGAAACATTCCATAGAACCACCCCATGTATTTTCCTACATTAAAATATTTAGCACTGTCCACGTTTCAAACCTTTTTCAGAAGCTTCTCAGATAAAATACTACTTTTACTCTTCACAGACGACGCAGTTCTTATCTCACTCACCCCAGCAGGATTAATAATCAGGCAATAATCAGTGGTCAAAGTGGATGGGAGCATTTGGGACCAGTGCTCCTCTACTTTGTGTTCAAAGTTTTACTGTTCCTATACTTTTATCCTAAAAATAAACTGTTCCGGAATGGTTTTGTTTTAGAATAAAAGTGTAGGAATAAGTTGAAACTTGCACTTCACTGCACAGCATTGCACTGAACATTCCCTTAAACAGCAGTTCTGTTTGAGGGTTTGGATTGCGTGTGGGGGGAACCATAGTTCATGCACTTCGCCCACTGGTAATAATGTTTAATGAAGGCTGTAAAAACAAAGGCCTAGTAATTATTTTTGACAAAAACAAAATCATTGGTCTCCATCTGTAGAGGAGCAGCTGAATGCCTCTGTAGGAAGTACCGCCCCCCTACCTCCGGTATGTTGGACGCCTGAGATTGTACCATACTTGACGCCAGCAGTTGTGACCATACCACATCGAATATTCAAAAGATGATACCCTCTGAGAAAATCGTATCAGATGTATTCTCGAAGAAACGATAATCTGAGGGAGGAACTGAAGGGATATGAAAAGAGCAAAAGAGGAGCTGGTGACATCACGAAAAACGAGCATGATGCACTGAGAATACTGGCTGAAGAGAATGCATGGACCATATAGAAGCTGATGACGAAGTGATGAATCGAGTAAACTTTCATTTGTGAGAAGAAGATAGCACGTGTGTAACACACTGCAAAAATGCAAGCTGTTCAATAACTATACAGATGCTGTAACGCTAGTAGATTAAGTGAGTTTAGAAGCTGGCTATATGTAGTGAATGGACTGCAGGCAAAGTCACCATTGTATAGAAGCTGGACATAGGTGTCATGAATTTAGTAAGCCTGATCCCATGAAGAGGAAAGGCCGGGAACTGGGTTGCAGCAAGAATTAGCTGAGATTGCAGACACAAATGGGGTGGTGTGAAAGCTGAGGCAGCCAAGGCCGGTTATCGATTCTCAAAGGAAGTGAATGTGAGAAGCTGAATCATCCGTGGTTAAGGTGCAAAGAAAGAACACCAAGCATCCCAAGACTTATTCATTTAAGACATTTAAATGCTGCAAAATAGACCAAATCGTGGTCTCCTGTCATGTGAGCCCAGGGTGGAAATAGAGTTGAGCTTGGAGTTCGAGAACAACAATAGTGTGTGCTCGCACTACCTTATATTCCCAAAGACAAGAATATTCTGCAAGGCCAAGTTCAAAGACATTCTTCATGGCAGAAGGCATGGGTGATGAGAGATGATGGGCTAATTGGGTGGGGATGTAAAGTCAAGTCCACCTCCTGGACCTGGGTTTGAGCTTACATGCTGCTAAGTGAACACATGTTCCAGACATGGCACGATCATGCCAACCAATTGTAGAGGGCCATATAAGGAAGGGCCTTATAGTTTGAGAGCCAATGATATACTGTGTACTTACTAGTGTTGAAGATGACACATTTTAGAGGTAGGCATACGTTGCCCATCTGACAGTAGATATACAATCACAATCCCACCCCTTATAGAAAGTATTCTTAGATGTTCCTCTTGAGCCTATCACAACCCCTCGTAGGATTTTCTCATTTGCCACATAGTATAACAATACTTATGATGAATCTTTAGTAAATAAATGTGTTTTTATGTG
The DNA here is from genome assembly GCF_040938575.1 of Ambystoma mexicanum. Classification (NCBI taxonomy): domain Eukaryota; kingdom Metazoa; phylum Chordata; class Amphibia; order Caudata; family Ambystomatidae; genus Ambystoma; species Ambystoma mexicanum. Next base: position 1,397,193,534 of record NC_090922.1, read on the forward strand.
AAATGTACTGAGAGCTCGAGCAAATGTCTGTTGATGTCCATAGTCACTCTCTGTTTTTAGACATTAAAAAGGTAAACTTTGCCATCTTCCTGAGTTGGTTTTATTATTTGGTGTAGGAGATATTCTGCATTCCCATCCATTGCATGCGTGTTATCCAAGGGGCCATACAATCACATCTGCCACATAACAAGCCATCTACACTACATAGAGTTTACAATGAACAGGGTAGCAGGTATGATTATTTGGCATCCTGGATCATGTGCAACAGCAAATGGCTAGACCAGATTGAAAAGTTAACACTTGCACTGGAAAGGGATAGTAACGCTGCTATAAAATCCACCTTTGCTCATAGAAATGGAGCTCTCAAGCCAGCCCTTAACATACACAATATGCAATGATAGCAGCTGTGATTTACGGACCAGGAATTTGGGGCTTTGCAAACACAAGACTAGCCATTGTGTAAAACACATTTTTAAATAAAATACTCAACTTGCCTCAAAGCACTTAGAATATTATGTTACATATTAAGACCAACCTCAAACATATCACAAATGTCATTGCCCTCCGGCCAATATTATATTGGGCCCGGTTTCACCACTGGGAAATATAGAGACACAATGCTCAACTTGCTGGCACAGGAGGGAGGGCGGGTTTTACCCTGGTGCAAACACATTACGACCAAATTTATTATCTTGGACTTGGAAGAGACATGGGCCCCATTACATGTTTGCCGGTATCCTGGCAGTAACACCACCAGGATACTGGCAAACAGGATTACCGGGACCAGTGCCTGATCTGCCAGTTTTACTGGCAGATTACAGGTGCCGGCAAGGCTAAATTAATCCACATTCCATGGGGGATCGCTGGTGTTACTGGCACCGGTAACATCAGCTGGGTGCCTGATTTACCTTCAGCTAATTGCTGGAGGTAAATCAGGTCACCCCACCGGCAAACCTGTAGTTTGGTAGTGCGGGAAAAGTGAATTAACGCCAAATTTTTCCTACACCGCCAAACTTGTAATTAACCCCCATGTGTAATGAGCAGGGCATTGTCGGTAATACAGAATTCGACATTAGAAAATCGCCTATCACCGAATTACGGAACAAGTGCTGGTGAATACCTTCATTCTGCACAACTGACATCATGTTGGGTCAGTAAACAAGATTTCGGCTATGAAGGAATCCTAGACTAGATTAATTAATTTCACACACATTCATTATACGTAAGATTTCGCTTAGGTACATTACCTATAGCAAGCTAGCAGCAAGCTAGCAGCAAGCATTGAATAACAAATGGTGCCAAGACGTCCACGATGCCATTTTATCTAAAATTGATTCCCACAAAGAAAAAATCAAAGATGCCCTTAACAACGTGACACCTATGCCACCTACAAAAAGAACAACCCTCTCACCAACTCCCATTGTAAAACTCCTCAATTCTCCTTCACTCATTACTTTGAAAAGGAGGTACTTAAAGTAATACAGGATCTTAAGGCTACATCCTGCCCAGCAGATGACTGTCCCACAAACATCTTCAAGGAATCTACTGATGTACTGGTCCCATGGATCACTAAGCTGATAAACCTCTCTTTTGATAAAGGTGTGGTACCTGATGCGCTCAAATCCCCCTGGATAACCCCTTTGTTAAAAAAAAGAAAATTTAGATCCCACCAAATTTAGATCCCACCAATAAAGATAACTAAGGGCCAACAACCAATGTGAAGATATTGGATAAAATAGCTTATATGCAATTGCAGGCTCATGTCGAAGAACATTACATCCTTGGCACTCGACAGTCAGGCTACAGGGCTCGTCATGGGACTGAGACGGACATGCTCAACTTAATGTCCACGCAAATTTCTCGATGCTAGCATCAAGATGGATAGCCTCCTTCTTGGGCCCTCGAATGGTAAGGGTATGCGTGGGAAGCAATCCATCTACTCCCATCTCTCAAACTTGTGGAGTACCACAGGGTTCTTGTCTGTCGCCACTGCTTTTTAATTCGTATACTCGACCCCTCCTCGATCTTCTTAGCAAGCTTGGAGTTCAATATACAAACTATGCAGACGACACTCAGGTTGTCATACAGCTAAGTGGCTTGTATAAGAACGATGTTGAAACTATCAACAACATCTCCAAAGCTATCCAGGACTGGATGGCCTGCAACTCCCTAGCTCTGAACAACAAAAAAAAACAGAGCTCATGATAGTGTCCTCTAAGAACACCCGGAACAAACTTGATTCTGATTACGCCAACTTCCTTATTGGAGACAATACCGTCACTATCCAAAGGAAAGTTAAGACCTTGGGAGTTGTTCTTGATGAGGAACTATCTATGAAGTCTCATGTCTCCAAGATCAGGTCCAGTTGTGGATTGATTAACAAACAAATCAGCTATATTCGCCCTTTAATTACATTGGAAAACTGTGCTCTCCTGTCTACTGCATTGATAAATTCCAGACTTGACTATTGTAATAGTGTATTGTCAGGCACTACTTTCACCAATATTCAATCATTACAGTTGGCTCAGAACAACGCCGTGTGCACCATCTTCAATCAATCTTGTCGCACTCATATCTCCACCTTCAGGAAGAAGCTACATTGCCTTCCTGTAAAACATCGCATAACACACAAAGTGCTAACGACAACACACAAGTGCTTGTCCTTCAGCAATCCCACCTGTCTGAACGCATTAGCATCAAGTCCAATGGAAGAAATCTTCGCTCTTCCGCTGCCACTCTTCTTGATCCCCCCAGATATGAGACAACTAAATTTGGGGGCACCACTCTTGATGTCCAGGGCCCCCTCCTCTGGAATGCCCTACCCACTGGGATACGACAGATTCAAAACTATTCCCTGTTTAAGCAAGCCATAAAGACTTACCTTTTCAATCTGGAGTAACCCTCCACAGCCTCTTCTCCCTTCTACTAGTCATGTTGTGTGTCTTGTCTTTGTTTTGTCTGTGCCCTGAGGCCCACGGGCATGTGACGCGTACTAAGAATAAAATAAAAAAAATAAAAAATAAACTTTCCTCGGTCTGTATGAAGACCAAAGGGAGCTTTAGACATTTTCCTTTACTTTGCAGAAGGTATAAACATCTGAGAGACATTGATTTAAAGGCTCTCTTAAACAGATTTGGTATTGTAATACCGGGATATCGGGTGGCAGAAATGGTGGCAGAAATGGTAAGGCTGTTTTGTCGGTATCCTGGCAAAATTACCAGCGGCATACCAGCAAAACTGTAATGAGGGTCATTAACCTCTGCATGAAAACATAGCAGAATGGATTCCATTGATGAAATTATATAGTACCATATAGTCTGTACGTGCTTTAACTGTTTCAAGGCACTTGACGTGTAACGTTCTTTTCATAAGCATGAACAAGAATCTCTTGGAGTTGTTACATTTTATTATGCTTAATGACATTTTAGTATACATAATGAATTGATGTTTGCTATATGACATTTTTTGTACAATAAAGAATATTTCTCTTGCTTGCCTATTGCGAGTGGGCTTCATTGTAGCTGCTTCATTAGTGCCCCATGTATGGAGTTCATGGAACCCTTGCTCCCTATTGCAGAGATAGTGCAGGTCCCTTGGTCAACATCACGCAAATGGAAATCACCCATCAACTAACACTTCACCTTAATTATTCCTTTATCAAAATATTCAACTAAGAATACCATAAAATAAACATTTGTGGCTGGTGCCATGAAGAAAATGGGCATATTCAGACTCTGTTCCGGCCTCAAAAGTGTTCCTAGCACTTGCTTACACATATTCTTGTTTAGTGTGCCGGCACTTGAACATACTGTCTGTGCATGCGTTGACGTGCATTTGCTGTGCACAGATATGCCCACCACGTATTTTTATCAACACAAGCTTGCATGGTATGCCGAGGCCCTATTGCTCTGAGCATATGCTTGCACCAAGAGCACTTTTGGGGGCAGACATAATGTAATTTTCGTTTGTATAGCAACTTTTCCCATTAGTATGGCCTCAAAGCGATGTAGGTGAACGCCCTTGGGGGACCGAAGTGCAAGGTATGGGCAGACTAAAGACATGATCATTTATTGATCGTGTCTTTAAAACACTTAAAAACATAAAAAAACATTAACAACAAATCAGGAGTATACTGGTCTCTTTTCTAAGTAAGAACAAGCCTACTGTGTAGAAGCACAAATGGTTGTTTAATTTAAGTTCATGTGTTTCTTCTGTTCTTAATTTCCTTTGTTTGTTTTCCTTAGAAAATAGTTTTTCATACTTAATGTAGATTCTAAAATATGTTTATTCTTCACCAAAATATTGGTTTTAGGTTTTAGGTCTTGTCACTAAGTATATACCAGTCTTCATTTGTTGCATTATTAAAAATGTTGATACACCTAGACCCTTCTTTGTGTTTTCTTTTCCTTGTGACTCTTTGAGCATAAACTTCTTCTAGATGAATTCAAATGAATAATGACAACAAACTGTGTTGTCTCCAGTGTGGATTCCCATTTTTGTTGTTTAATAAGGTATGGGATTTTAGAATGCGTGTGTGCATTTTAGCCAATGTAAAGGTAGGCAGGGGTGGCCAAGTACCTGCTAGCTACCCATGTCGAGCTGCCATGTCTCGAGAGGATAGCTCAGTGGCAACGTGCCTCACTTGGAAGCAAGACGAAACAGAGCAACACAGGTATGATATGATATGATATGACATTTGTAACGCGCCTATACACAAGTGTTTCAGGGTTCAATTGCTGGGTCCGCGCTTAGAAACCTCTGGGTATTAAGCACGTTGTAAATAACCTATCATACAGTGGAGTAACTTTGCTGAAAATGTTGGGGTGGACATGACATCTGAAGAAAAGTTGCCCCAGCCAAATGAATGGGGACAAAATGGTGTGCCATAAAAGTTGGGGGGACAAACACCCCTGTACCCACCTAAAATTACGCCCATGCTATCATATCATATCATATCATGTGTATGGGCGCTGTGAGGGAGTCTGGAGAATATGGGAGTTCATTATGTGTCCAGCTATACCACATTTCTGTTGTGGAGGATAGCTGCATTATTAATGCAGAGGTGCTGTGTGATGTGTCTTAAAGTAGTGTATGATAGCATATGCGTGCGGGTGGGTGGCCGTGCTTTCGGCTATCGTCCATGTGCATGGAGTGGGATACGTACCCGTGTGCCCTCGCTGGTTTCTTGGTTTCGTAGATGCAGATGAATTTAAAAAAGGGCGACTTCAAAGCACAGCTAAATTCTACACAGAAGGAGAACATTACCCATTCTTATGTCTCCTTGCAGGCAGCAAAAGCGTATGTAATTCTGTCCTGAATCCTTATCCTTCTGTCCCCTTTGCATATGGTGGCCTTTAATCCACTAATATTGCAATTATAGGTTAATGATACTTAAAAGAAAACCTTCAGGGTCTGCAGCCTTTAGCTCTTCAGATGTTTTGCACTACAAATCCCATCAGCCCTATCCAGCCTAGTCAATGGTGGACGAAAATGGGAGCCATAGATTGCAGACCTCTGTAAGCAAACGTTTCAGCAAATCCCCATTGCTTATAGAATGGGGAGAAAAGCAGGTGCTTTTAGACCCCTACCGCCTACAGATAAAAAGGTTTCTTTCTCATTTTTAGTGGGTCGATTTGTGAAAACTGGGTCGAAGAAAAGAAAAGCCCTTCAGGTGAAGTGTCCTCAATGTTGCTCCTTCAGAGCGTTTCTTGGCAATCCCGCTTTGTATGCCGCAGTGGTTGGCGTTTCCTTGGTAACCTCAGCACGAATACAATTTCGGACAAAGCGATACGTTCTAATCGTTTCTCTTTAATAATGTACCACTTTCGCTTCGCGGGCTGGTTATTGTATAGTACGTTTCAAAATGTCTGATATAATGGCATTTGCCTAATATTTCAATTAAATGAGCCTCAGCTTGTCTTCCTTGGTTAAGAGGGGTGTACCCACCTGGAACTGCTTCCAGCCGCAGCATCGCTGGAGACGAATGCACTGTACGCACCCACAAGCGACAGCACTTAGAATGGGAACTTTTCAGCACCATCTTTTAAAGTGAATGTACCTCTATTTTATGTATGGGTTTATATTGAGTAAAGCGTGTAAAGTTTCAATTTAAAACCAATTCAAATAAAATAAAGCGTGAATAGTCATTTATTCAGGGGTTTTCTAAAGTGCTTGTATGAAATGATTTGATATTTTATTTTTACCGCGCTCATACACAAGTGTTTCAGAGCGCGAACCACTTTATTGCACTTTTATTGGAAAAGTGCCCTTGTATTGCATTTTTCCACCACTTTATAGCTTTTAAGCCCCCCCCCCAACAATGAGCACATGATCATTCCAATACATCAAGGATGTTAGAATATCCACCATCAAACCAGTGGCCTCAAAGTTCATTGGGAGATTACATTGAAATAGCCTTGTAGATGAGGCCTTGTTGTAAGTGAATGCTTGCCCTTTTATGGGACAATGATGATATAATATGGCATTTATAACGTGCCTATACACTAGTGTTTCAAGGTGCGATGGGGGCAGATGGGGTCTGTCTTGGGTGTCTGACCAACTGATAGAGCTGCAGACTGAAGGTACGAAGGAAAGGATGGTACCAGAGTATTGGAGGTGACCAACCACAGACTACATGAAACTAGCATTGGCAAAGCCAACCGGTTTGTCATGGTATAGTCATTTGACTGGCTCTGCCATAATGGTAGCACCTGCCCATAAGAAAGCAACAGATGGAGAATAGTGTGAGTACCTGGGCATGTGATGGAATTGCCTGGCAAATGTGTAATACCAAAACACAAGCCGAAACTCTTGACTTTGCCAATGTTTTTTGAATTTTTGAATTTAAATGTTATTGCATTTAAACACCAATAACCAAACACCGAAACATGAGCCGCGACAATCAAGAAGAAAAAAGAACCCACCCCAGAAATAAATATATAAACATCAAAAATAGTTCTTCCAACAACAGGACACCTTCCTCCCCCAGAAAACCATACACAGGCTGATAATGCCAGGTCTAATTCCAAAAGTCTGCTCCAAATGTCTTCTAAATCCTTTCAAGATAACTCTCTCAGAGTGGGAAGGTTTATACATTTCCTGAAGCCATAATGCCTTGTTAGGGTATTTTGGTGGATTCCTAGTCTCTTAGAATAATCTTCTTTAACACCAAAGACGCCCTGAAAAGCCAACACTTTTGTGTGCACGATCCGTCCTCCAGCAAGGCATCATCTCCCAGAATCAAAGTGTCAAAATCATGTTCTAAGTTCACACGCAGTACCTGGTTTATTACATCAGCAATTTCACTCCAGAAGTTCAGCACCTTGCTGCAGTCCCACATCATATGTTCCAATGACTCAACCTTATGCTTGCATCAACTGCATGCACTGGATTTGCTTACTCCTTGCCTGTTCATCCTGTCAGGGGTCCAGTATATCCTATTCAACAACTTAAACAGTCTCACTCTTTCTCCAAGTTAAAAGACATTTGGGGTATATTTCTACAAATTGACTCCCACCTTGCTCCAGTCATTCCATATTCAGTGCACCTTGACCAAGCCTCCAGGAGCTTCGCATTCCCTTTTGTTGGACCATTTGGGAACTTGTAAACCTGAGGAGACCATGTGATCTCGTACACCAATATGTATAATGCTCTCCGTATAATGGTCTCCTCTATATCATAGTCTGCAATCTTTTCCATAGAAGACATTGACAATCTCAAATATCTATATTCTCCATATGTACAGTCTTTGAAAACTTTGCTATCCATGAGGTCTTTAAAAGACAACCAAATCTCATTCTCATATACATTTCCAATTCAGTTCATTAATTTAAGGTGCCTACTTGACCACAATACATTCTTTTCATTGATCCTGGTAGAAGGATTCAACCAAATAGAACCCCCCTTCGCAAACCTTGCACCATGTTTTAAAGGTTTTGATTTTTCTAACCAGCAATTTCTCCGGAATTCTGCTGGGGCATATGTTTCTTAGAAGTCAACAATGCAGTAGGTGTTAAAGGACCACTCATTCTGGTCTCAGCCACTGTCCAGTCATCCATTGAGTTATCGAAAAAGGGCAACATATGTCTGTTAGGGAGAAATCTCCAAAATATGTTAATTCCCCCCACCTTAGAGACCCCCAGCAACTTTGCTGGATTTTGAGGACTTGATTTGTTTACCTGGAGAGAGTGTGACCCTTTTTTACTACTCTCTAATGTATTTTAATGTGATTTTATACACTGGCCCTCATTACGAGTTCGGCGGTAAACATGCCGCTATTGGCGGCATGGCTGCCACCGAAATCACGTCGGGGTCCGGGTCCTCGGAATGAGGACTTACCGGGCCATTCCGAGTTCGGAAGGCCCAGTAATTCCTCCCTCCAAGGACCCGGACACGGTCCTTCCCCATTCCCATTTCAGCCCCCATAGGGCTGAATGGGAATGGGAGAGGGAACAAACAACGGGCCATTACGAGATGGCCCGTTGTTTGCTCCCTCTTCTCCTTGCGGGACTCGGAAAGCACGCCTGGTTTTCCCAGGTGTGCTTACCGTGTCCCGCGAGGGGAACTCGTAATGCGGCGGTACGGAGAGAACGGCGCCGGCACCTTTTACGGCGCTGTTCACTCCGTACTGCCAGGGTTGTAATGAGGCCCACTGTGTTTCTTTTTGGTTATGAAGACTAACCAACTCCATAGGCATCATCTTTTACAATTGTGTCACAAAGCACATTCAGTCTTCCAGATTTCCCAAGGTTGAAATACCTTCTCTGGGATCAACTACTGTTTCCCAGTGCAGTAAAGTGAAATTGGCTTTACTTAGCACTGTACTTGCTAGACCTAGCACACACTATCTTACAATACAGTGCTGGAGGGGTTACTTAGTATCCCCTGTGTCTAAATGCTCAGGTAACATTTTTTATGTTACTCTTTCCTCAATGGACTGGCTGGTGGCAGTGGTTTTGTTTTGAACTACTTAGGTTTGCAATTAACGTGACCGTTCGCAGACCCGGTAACGTTAACTGCAGGAGCCATATTTTTCAAATGGGATCCAGCCATCTTGGCTAAGGTGGTGCCCGGTCTTCTTTTTTCACCACGTCTTTGTGGAAAGGTCCTTCTAGAGAGTTTCTCTGTGCGCCAAACCAGGTTTGGTCGCTTTGTTCATTCTCCTTTGGCAAGCTTCAGGAGTTAAACCCGCCTCTGGCTCCAGAGTGTTTGGGGTAGGCAGGAAGTGAGGGAGGTGCCCAAAACTTCTGGTGCTTATTCTCCTACTTAGTCTCCTGCTTAGAACAGTGCTGCAAGACTTATCCTTGCCCTCAAGCCCTGGGATCGTATCTCTCCAGCTCTGAAATCTCTCCATTGGCTCCCAGTGGATGCAAGGATTAAATTCAAAACCCTCTGCATTGTCCACAAGGCTTACTGGGGCCTGGGTTCAAAATATCTTCAGCTATCCCTCCGCAAATACCTTCCCTCTCAAGCTCTTTGCTCCTCTACTTCTAACTCCCTCAGGGTCAGTCGTTTTTCAAAGAAGCAAGCTGGGGGTAGATCTCTGTCCTCGGCTGGGGCTTCCCTCTGGAATAGCCTCCCTGCCACTCTAAAACTTGTGGAGAACCTTCTCCGGTTCCAGAAGCACCTCAAGACCTTCCTCTTTGCTTCTGCCTTCGCTCCCCCTCTCCCCTGCTGATCTGCTCTCTCTTGGCCTTTTGCACCTTGCCACCCTCTGTCCCCTGGGCCCAGGTACCTGCTCACCCTGCCACCCTCCTGCACTGCCTCCTGGCCACCTGGGGTCTGTATCTGTACCCCTACAGTCCCCGACCGCCCCCCATTTTCTTCTTTTCTGCACTTATCAGACTTACCCAGTCTTCTGCCGTAAACAAAGCACTTGACACTTGCTGGCTGCACTATAACTGTTTATTGCCTCTATTATCTATTTATTTTTTATTTATTATTATTATTTATCTGTTTCACCTCTGACCCACACTTTCCACTCTCCCTCTTTCCCTTTCCCATGCACTTGTGCCTTCTCAATGTCACTGGGCCTAGTAAGATCTGTTGTGTTCGCCCCTGTTCCCCTCCCTTGCCTTGTCAAGCTATCATATCATATCATCCTAGGAGACCCAAATGCACTCTGTGGAGATTTGCTGGCTGACTGTCCGGCAAGGACAGCCACCCTGTTGGGTGAGTGACAGCTAGGCTGGAATGAATGGGAGAGAACTTAATAAAAGGTGAGTCTTTTGGCTTGGAAGGCAGAGTCGACCACTGGATGATTGAACCGAAGAAGAGCTTGAAGAGGACGCCTGCTGCAACTCCTGGACCGTTGGTTTGCCCGGTGAAGCCCTGCCAGGTTCGCATCGATAGAGAAGCCCTGCAAGGACGACTTCTCCCTTTGAGTTGGTGGGACCAATCAACTCCCAAGTAAGCCACCTGGACACCTATCTCAGAGCTAGTTGAATTTCCTCAGAGTTGCTGCAGGAAACCGTAGAGCCAGGGAGAGGGACATCAGATTGTATGCTTTGCTTGTAAGCTCACCTAAAGCTTTTGGAAGATTGTCCAGACTCCCACAAAGCAGAACTGACCAAGCCTGACCCCCCTCAGTCGAGTGCCGGACCTCAGATGTGAGGAAAGTCCACCTTGACAGCCAGGAACCGTGCTTATTGCTATTAACTGTACCGCAAGGAGCTGAAACGCGAAACAGCCACTGAAAGTAAAGTTTGCCGATTGCCAGTTTTGACAGTGCCAGTGCAGTGCAGGAGTTCCCTGATGTCCTCCCTCTTGTCCCCATGACTGAGGCTCAGGAACAGTGAGATCTGCAGATCTGCACAGGAACAGAAGCCTTCGGCTGCATCTTTTTCTTCTTTACCAAGGTACTGTACAACAAGTCTAAGAGAACATACCTCTTACTGTGGATGTGCTTGTAACTTCTGCAACTCACAAGTCTAATCATCTTGTGGCCATACATTTGATTTTTCTTTTTATCAAAGACTCCTAAGAACTTGTGCAAAGACTTTTCCATTTGCTTACCTGAAGTACTGCATCCTATACAAAGACTTTTGCCCATTGACTTTGGCTTAGCCTATTTGAAATGAATGACTCTTCTAAGTGCTATCTGAAAGTATTTGCCCTGATGAACATTTGTAATTTCTTGTGTTCTAATAATCTTTGCCTTTTAGCAAATCTTTAAGAGTGTTCTGAATTCCAACTGTAAGATATTAATGTCCCCAGCACCCTTATTACTGAAGTCACCTTTGGGTGTAGGTTGTGTCTGTGGGCCATCCCAAAAGGGTCTTGTCTGATTCAGAATCTGAGAGTGTACAGTATTAAAGTATATTTGTGTGTTAATATTCTATTGCTCCCTTCTGAAGAAGGATTTATAACTGACTGATAAATACATTATTAATTGTTTATGCAAGAAAACTTGAGTGTAAGAGTTTATTTGAATAGTTGTAACTGTGAATGTTTGTAACTCCACTACTGCTCACATTTCCCCTCTTGAGATAAGCTTGGCTGCTCAACACGCTACCAAAACTATGTAGTACAAGCTTATAACAAAGGTTGGTTTGCCTATACCTGTAGTCATAGTTGCTTGTAGTGTTCCCAGAGGGTACTGCATTCAAACTTTGCCTAACTCTGTCATGATATAAAAGCAAGATGATATATATAGAAAGTGGGTATGCTCATACCTCCTTTGTCGCAAGGAAGCTGCAACTTCCAGAGCTTCATCCTCGGGGGTTTATGATCCCATGAAAAGGCCTGAACCAATGTTTACATTTTCCCCCATAAGATCTTTGAGGTCTGAAGGGGAATCATGCCAAGAATGTAGTTAATACCCAGGACAGCACTGACCTTTGCCCCATAATATAATTTAAGGAAATCCCATCTTCCTTAATCCAATGTTAGTTTGTCAATAGCAATCTAAATATTCATGATCAGCTTCCCGTTCACATGACTTGTTAACCAAATACCCAGGTGCAGCATTTTGTCTGGGCACCATCGGATTCCATGGGTCATCAAGTCAGCTGTCCAACATGTGAGAAAGCAAGGCAAGACCTCAGATATGAGCCGGTTTATCTTATATCAAATATCCGACCATACCTATCTATCTGTTCCATTAGGGCTGGTAAATAATTGGAGAGGTCTTGTAACACCAACAGCAGTTCATCGGCATACAACCATATATCCTGCATCACACCATGGAATTGGACTCCCATGATCATAAAATCTTCCCTGATAGCAATGGCCAAAGGCTCCAATGCCAGAACAAATAACAAAGGTGAAAAGGGCAACCCTGCTGTGCTTCTTTTCCAAACTCAAATGTATCTAAACATTAACCATTAGTCATTAATGGTGCAGTAGGACCTGAATATAACAGTTTAACACAGCTCAAAAATTTCAGCCCATATTTTCTCCACTGTCATAAATAAAAAGCACCAATTCACTTGATCAAACGCCTTCTCCATTTACACAATCTACATAGATCCCCCAATAGATTAAAAACACTGTCTGGCATTATCCCATAAAATTCAGCCAGACGACCGTCTGGGTCGGGGCGTCTCCCTAAGTTGAGGCTATATGTCGCTTTTTTGAGTTCATCTAATGGGAAGTCAGAGTCTAAAACATCTTTTTATTCCCGTGTCAGCAGTGGCAGGGCCACCTCCTCAAGATAGCTAACCCTATTGTTATTAAGCGATGCCGGGTCTGATTCACAGAAGCGTTTTATAATGGTGCAATCTCATAGGAAAACAGTCTGCGAATCAGGCCCTCTTTGTAAAGGTTTTAAAAATAATACCTGAATTCATCATTGATCACAGTAGGGTCATACGTTATTCCCTGAGAATGTCTATCCACAGCGCATATTGCTCTGCTCCCACTGAGAACCCTCAGGCGATGGGCCAAGAGATGACTGCATTTCAACCCCTTCTCAATATGATAATCTAGTATCAAATAGGGCTTGTTCAGCCCTTTCACTCAACTGTTCATTATGATCATATTATTTCCTAATGAGATGCCTTTTTTCCCATCATTAGGGTGTTCCATCAGGTATTTTTCACAATCCTTTATTAAAACACTGATTGGATGCAACACTATAGCCTGGTTTCTCCTCTTTGTGCTAGAAAGGCTCATTAAGACCCCCGGCAAAACACCTTTGGATGTTTCCCACACTATATCGTCACCGGCCTCGCCGTTCCTATTGATTTCAATAAACTGTCAGTCTCCAATAACAGCAAGTCTGCCACACCCTCATCTTCCAGAATTGATTTGTTCATTTTACAGCATAAGTTCTTTAGGTCGAGTAGTCTAGTGATCCATCCATCCTGATCAGAGCGTGGACCCAGATGAGTATACTGTCAATCTCAATTGAAAGGAAATTTAGCATGACAGTACCAGCAGTCATAATGTTATCAATCTGAGAGTACACATTGCGTGCTCTGGAATGGAAACTGTTTTCTCTCCCTGGAGGGTGTTCCAGTCTCCAAATATCCATGAGATTGAATTCTGTCATCAAAGACTTAAGGGCTTCTGTATTCCTTTTCCTTCCACTCAGACTCCTCAATTACTTCGGTCCAGAAAAGGGTCCACCTAGTATTATGTCATGAACACCAATATTAAGTGTTGGCCAACTTCCCCTAAAAGATTACTATACCCTATTGCGGGAGCATAAATGCTGCAAAACACCAGAATAGATTCTTGGAATTCCATGACTATCAATACCATTCAACCATCTTTGTCCTTATGTGAAGAGAGGATTTACTAGGTATATTTTTCTTTATCAAAACCATCACCCCCTCGAATTCCAAGTATAAAATGAATGCAGTCCCTGACCTACCCAGCCCTTGCAATTTTTTTCAGCTTCAGAATCAGTCAGGTGAGTTTCCTGTAAAAGTGCAATATCCGCTTGCAGGTATTTTAAGTGACACAAAATCTTGTTCCTCCTTATAGGATCCTTAACTCCATTCACATTCCAGGAGACCATGGACAATCTATCTTTGAGGTTTGAGGAACATTTATAATGATACCTCCTGCGGAAGGACAACCAATCTGGGATATAAATCTGGGACGGGAATAAAACAAAAATAAAATTAAAAAAATGAAAAAGCTTTCATAAACATGATGAAGTAAGACCTAACTGCTGCAATAGTAAACCTATTTTAAAGAGCCCTTTCCAAATAACAGTTCTCTTTTATCTTGGGAGCACACATATTTAATACATGTAGATTATTTAGTTAACTACAATCAACAGAGCATCCTTAATAACCAATGGCACGTAATATGTAATATGTGCGATTGTGCTTAGTCTACCCCATCAATCCTTTATATTGTATTTCCCATTGCCAAGGTTATCCCAACCCCCCGGCCCAATCATTGTACAAAAATTCCCCAACGCCCACGCTCACCCAGTGGTATCAGATCTATAGAATACATATTAAGAAGAATTTGTAGAAGTATAGACCCATATCAGTATCTCCTTACACCTGTGTGTTAAACTGTTAGGCCGTAAAATGCTATTTTGAGTACATTTTGTGAAAAATAAAATATTAAATGAAAAAGTATAGTAATATAGTATATAGGAATGTTGAACAGTGGTTACATTGAAGAAGAGACATCCACTCCCCTAATCAAGTTCAATGCCTCTTTGGGATCTTCAGTGCTTCAGTTCCTTCAGGCAAATATAATTTGAGTATTGCAGGCCTGACGAGGATCACCTGGATGTGGCAGTGAATAGATGGTCCCTCCTCACATGACAATCTTAGCTGTACTCCAATGCAATATTTGTGGCCACTTAATGGCAAACTCAAAGATCAAATAAATGTAATCACTGTGGCAAAGAAAGTGGTATTGCCAAGTAATGCTAGACATTGAGGACTCATTTTTGCACACTGAGGTGCTTTTCTTTCCATGCCGTTTTCACAAATTGACCCACTAAAAATGAGATAGAAAGGAGGTAGGTGTCTAATAGCAACTGTTTTACTGCCTGTAGAAAAAAGCAGGGCTAATTTTCTGAAACTGCTCTTCCTTCAATCTGGAAGTGGATTTGTAGATGAGATTCAATGGACAATCAGCTGAGAGAATGAAGCGCATAAGATATAGAATCCTGAGGAGAAAGTAAGAACAGCACAAGATGAGAGAGAATCATACAGGGAACAAGAAGCTTGGTAGTTTCAAGTCAAAAAGTGATTGAGACTCACAGATGTTAAATAGATAGAAGCAACTTGAACGGGATAGAAGCAAAAAAGAGCGAGCAAAATCAGAATTACGCTTAAATTGTAAGTTGAATTGGAGAGAGGTAGTTGAGAAGAGAGATATGAGATAAATGGAAGGGTGAGGGGCTAGAAGCAGTGATCTGTGAAGAAGGAACGAAAATAATCTCAGTTTTATGAAAATGTAAGTGGAGAACATTCGCTGACATCCATAATCGAATGGCTGAAAGATAAGCAGAAAGAGTAGAACAGAGAGAGTCTGAGGAAGATGAGAAAGAAATGAAGATTTGTGAATCGTCCACATAGAAGTGATAAGAGTGATGAAAAGAATAAATAAGTATTGAAACTAGAATAGTGAAGAGTAAAAAGAGAAGAGGGCCAAAAACAGATCTCTGGGGAATGCCATATTGTTGAGGAAGTTTTTCCAGCCCATGAAATTGGAGTGGTCCGAGAGATAAGAGGAACTGTTTGTGACCAGTCCTTGAAATGCCCAGCGAGGAAAGTGTAGAAAAAAGAATAAAGTGATCTACTGTGTGAAAAGCTTCGGGCAAGTGCCTCAAAATGTGCCTGTATTGATAGACGTGGGCCCTCTTCACACATTACCTCCTCACTCTAAGGCTACAAGCTTCCTCCCTGTTTCACCGCCTTCTATGCATTGTCATTACCGCCATTAGCACTTGACAACTTACTCTTTCCCATGTTGAGTGGATTAATGTGGTTGACATTCTTAACTTTCCTTTCAATATGCAATTTTATGACCAAACTCAAATATGCAGCAAGCCATGTAACTCAGCTGCACTTTAAAATCAGGCCTAGGAATGCACCCGCCATGAACATGGCAACGTGGCAGTCATTCTCCCCCTTAAAACAGTTGGTAAGGTGTGTCTGATTACTGCTAAACTGCAAAGCAAAATCTAATACTCGGGCCACACTAATATAAAATACACTGCTTATCTCAGCTCAGTGGCTTGGTCTAGACACACTCCAGGCAACCACATAGTATGTTGAATTTTGGGCATCCAGTAGGTGCATGATTCGGGTGGTGTGCCCTGCTGGAGTTCATATTTTGAGATTGTGTTGGCTCAGGCAGACAGAAATACTTTAGTATCAACAATGAGAAACCATTGTTGAGCCCAGTTATGGTTTGTGATATAAGCACACTAAGCACACTTATGCAGATACTACACAACTTAATTTTCTCTAGTAATGCAAGGTGAATCATTGCCCACCATGAGAGGTCAACTGATCGATTAAACACACTGTCGCATTACCATCTCTGCCATTGTTTCTATGCACAGGAATTGACTCAACAATGCCTCATGCATTCGTTTTTGGGTGGTAATATCAACACCTTGCTAGCTCTCATATTGCAGCTGTGCCCCAAGTCACAGATGTGCTCATCACACTGCAGACGCAGCATGTCATTATTTCAGTGTTCACGTTTCAGTGTGTGACATTGAAGAAATATTAATGGATTTTATTTATGGATTCCACTAGGGCAGCACACTAGGTTTCATGCCCCCGATATAGAGTCCCACCCACAATTATGGGCAATAAACAGATAGTGATTTCTCAAAACTTTTTTTTAAAACAAATGACGCAATTCAAATTAAAGTGGTCTCGAGCTTTCTACCAAAGAAATCAGCACAATTTTCTAGATACAAGAACAATTGGTCAGTAAAACAAATTTTTCCAGCCTACATGAATCTCATACTGATTTTCACGCAATCATTAATATCCATATTCAACTCTATATATATATGTATTACAGGGCCTGCAGTAGCGGCCCTGTAGTTATGGTTATGTTGCTCAACTCATAGAAATAACACATTTTGTGCGGTTTATAACTTCGACCCGCTGGACGAATCCTCATCAAACTTTGCAAAACAAGTATATGACCTCCTTGGAATGATTCTGCCAAGTTTGTTGCAGTTTCATTCAGACGGGGCAAAGTTATAAGGGGGTCCCACAGTGTGTGAAAATCCTCATAGACGGAACAGAACAAAATGTTTGCTCACACCTACAGCCCAAACCGTTGGATGGATTTTTCACAAAATTTTCACCAGGAGCGGTGGCTTCATCCCAAAAGCCTGCTTTTGTAAATTTGGTGTAAATCTGTCCAGTATTAAAATGGCCAAAAAGTAGGTGAAAAAAATGTGTGATAGCTGGATCCAGTACACAGATTCACTTCCCGATTCGGGGTCCGTGGACACGTCTGGACCAATCAGGGAGCAGCGTGCTGCTCGCGAACATCGTATGCGTATGCTGATTGGTTGCTAAAAAAACATGAGGTGCGTCATATTTTTGGAAACAGTCGCCAAGTTGGATATGTGGACAGCCGCCGGTGTCCGCGGATAGCGAGGTGGGGAAAAAGTCTATAAAACACATTTTGGGTTATTTGGTCATCGAAAGAGAGGCTGGAAAGGGTGGGGTGAAATATAGTTGATACAGAGCTGTTTATACAGGAGAAAAAAGTGGGTGCAGGTGCTGCTCAGTCCACGGACAACGCGGTAATCTGCAGACACTCAATGTGAATGAACAGCTTGGAAAACACATTTGGGGTTATTTGATGGCCTGAAAGAGGACCGGGAAAGGGTGGGAGAGTTGAATAAAGATCATTGTTATTGTTCTTATTGTTATTTTGCATTTATTTAGCGCCTTATATACCATTGGTATGGTCTGAAGGCGCTGGTAGGTTGAACGCCCTTGGGAACCGAAGTTCATATCAGTAGAGAGAGTAGAGAGAGACAAAAGGGTGCGTGTGGGCACCGGGTATGTGTGCAGCTCATGCGGTGTCCGTGTAATAGCTGCATTCTAGCGGTAGGTGTGCTGGTTGAGAGGTCAGGAGTATGTGTTCGTTCTTGCAGGATTTATCCAGAGCGGATGTGGCTGCGTTAGGCCTGAGGAGAACGCCTGGCTGGGGGGGTGTGTTACCAGCAGTGATTACTTAGAATGATGTGGAGTGAGTGACGAGTGTTGGTATGAGAACAGTTATACCGAATGGTGTCATAGTATCACTGTGTTCTAGTTGAGTGGTGATGTAAGGAGAGAGTAAGCGTGGTGGTGGGATAAGCTTTCAGATAATTGCTGCATTACAAATCATAATATATACGTTGCGTGCTCCAGACCGTTCCATGCACTCCTATTCACTCCATGGATCCCAGTCTGTTCCATATATTTAGGTCACGCATTCATGCATTCCGGCTTACCGCGTTCGTTTGAGTTTGCGCCGTGTGCTCCAGTTCGCCATGCGTACTCCAGTCATTGTGAGTTAAATGCTCTTTAAGCGTTCTCTGCGTTCCAAACCATACTTTATATGTTGCGCAATTCTATGTGCTTTAGTCCGTTCCATGCCCCCCCTATTCAGTCTTGTTTGCCCCACGCATGCACTCTTGTCTGCCTCAAGCATGTACCTACTCACCTCCTCTACCCACTCACCCCCTCTACACACACAAACCCTCGACACGCTCACCCCCTCTACGCACTCACCCCCTCTACACACTCACCCCCTCTATGCACTCACCCCCTCTATGCACTCACCCCCTCTACGCACTCATCCCTTCTTCGCATTCATCACTTCTACGCACTCATCTTCTCTATGCATTCTTCCTCTGTACGCACTCAACCCCTCTATGCAATTCAACTCCCTTTACGCACTCATTCCTCTACGCAATTATCCCTTCTGCGCACTTATCTGATCCCCGCACTCGTCTGTTTTAAGCACTCATGTCTTTCACGCATTCAACATCAGTATTTTGTCCTATTTATTCATCTCTACACTCATCTGTTCTATACCTTCGTCCATTATGTACACTCATTCACTCTGTACACTTATCCACTCTGTACACTTATCCACTCATATGCTCTAACCCTCATCCGCTTTATCCACTCATCCACTCTATTCACTCATCTGCCCCATCCACTCATCTGTTCAATCCACTCATTCTCTCATCCGTTCTATCCGCTTGTCCGTTCTATCCTCTCATCCACTCCATTCACTCATCCGCTCTATCCATTCATCTGCCCTATCCACTCTTTCTCTCATCCGTTCTATCCACTTGTCCGTTCTATCCTCTCATCTGCTCTATCCGCTCTATCCACTCACCCACTGTGCGCATTCACCCCCTCAATGCACTCACCCACTCTGCGCATTCACCCTCTCGACGCACTCACCCCCTCGATGCACACACCCCCTCGACGCACCCACCCCCTCGACGCACTCACTCCCTTGATGCACCCACCCCCTTGACTTACTCACCCCTACGATGCACTCACCCCTACGACGCACGCACCCCCACAATGTACTCACCCCCACGATGCATACACCCCCACGACGCACTCACCTCCTCTGCGCACCCACTCCCTCTGCGTACACATTCCCTCTACGCACCCACGCCCTCTATGTTCACACCCCCTTTACGCACTCACCCCCTCTATGCACTCATCCCCTCTACGCACTCATCCCTTCTATGCACTCATCCCTTCTATGCACTCATCCCTTCTACGCACTCATTCTCTATGCACTCATTCTCTATGCATTCTTCCTCTCTACGCACTCATCCCTCTATGCGATTCAACCCCCTTTATGCACTCATCCCCACTACGCACTCATCCCTCTAAGCATTCATGCCTTCTACACACTTATCTGATCCTTGTGCTCATTTGCTCCCCGCACTCATCTGCTCCTCGTAGTCATCTGCTTTAAGGGCTTGTGCCTTTCACGCATTCAGCAGCAATATTCTGTCTTATATGTTCATCTCTACCCTCATCCATTCTATACTTTCATCCGTTCTGTACAGTCATTCACTCTGTACACTTATCCACGCATACGCTCTATCTACTCATCCGCTTTATCCACTCATCCAGTCTTTACACTTATCCACTCATACGTTCTAACACTCCTCTGCGTTATCCACTCATCCTCTCTATTCACTCATCTGCCCTATCGACTCATCCGCCATATCCATTCATTCTCTCGTCCGTTCTATCCACTTGTCCGTTCTATCCTCTCATCCATTGTATTCACTAGTCCGCTCTATCGATCCATCCGCGCTATCCACTCATTCCCTCATCCGTTCAATCCTCTCTTCCACTCTGTCCACGCCTCTCGTCTATCCACTCCTCTGGTCTATCCACTTCTCTGGTCTATCCACTCCTCCAGTCTATCCACTCCTCTGGTCTAACCACTCATGCATTCTGTACACTCCTCCGCTCTGTACAATCCTCCGCTCTGTACACTCCTCCGCTTTGTACATTTGCTAGGTCTCCACACTCTTCACACTTCCATATTCATGCGTTGTCCATATTGATGTGCTCTGCATACTCATCAGGGTCACATACCCGTCCTTTCTACACACTTATCCCGTATATGCTCATCCGTTCTGGACATTCATCTGTTTTACACACTTCTGCGTTCTACTCGCTTCCCTGTATTACGCGCTCATCCGCTCTACATGCTTGTCCATTCTACACATCCAGCCGCTCTACACACTCATCCACTCAACATGTTCATCCATTCCATACACTCATCCGGTCTACATATTCATTCGATTCCCAGATTTATTCAAACTATATAGTTATCTGTTCTAAGTAATTCATCTACGCCATTCACTTTGTTCACTCCGCATGCATTCTATCCATTTCGGGAGTTTAAATCTCTTTCCTGTTCCCGTATGATTTACTCTTATTAACCATTTCACTGCTTTGATCTACTTTATTCATTTAGTTCTGTTGGGTTAGTTTGGTATAGGTTGGTTTTAGGGGAAGAGCCAGGTTTTCAGCAGTTTGCGGAAAGCCATTAAATCCTCAGTCTGGCGGATGTGGGGTGGGAGTGAGTTCCATAGCGTGGGGGCCAAGGCTGAGAATGATGATCCGCCCAACCTAATTGAGTTTGTCTTCGGAATGACTAGGAGGCCGGCTGAGCTTGATCTTAAGGTGCAGGTGGGGTTTTAGGGTTTTAGCTTGTCGTGAAGATATTGTGGTCCGGTTTTATGCAGCGCTCGATGGGAGATGCACAAGGTTTTGAAGGTCACCCTGCGGGCTACTAGAAGCCAGTGCAGCATCTTAAGGGCTGGGGAGATGTGGTCTCTTGGCCCAAGTGCAAGAAGCAATTTGGCTGCCACGTTTTGTGCCCTTTGGAGTTTATTCAGTTGGTACGCGTGGACTCCGAGGTATAGGGGGTTTGCGTACTCCAGACTTGATATAACGATTGATTGGACCGCGGAGAGTCTGTTGGGAAAGGGGAGATATGGAAAGATGCATCGAAGGGTTTTAAGTTGGTAGTGGCAGGACTTTGAGACGTTGTTGACTTGGCACGAGAGTGTTAGGTCAGAGTCAAGGGTGCATCCAAGATTTTTCACTGAGTTGGAGGGGGTCGGAGACTTGCCCATGGCGGAAGGCCAGGGTAGTGGTTGTGGGAGAAGTTCCAGGTTGCCACATACCATGATTTCAGTTTTGGAGGGGTTTAACAGGAGGTGGCTTTGGGTCATCCAGAGTTCTATGTCAAGGAGGCAGGCGGCCAGGTCAGGTCTGTAGTTGGGTTTTGAGTTCAGGAGTTTTAAAATTAGTTGGGTGTCGTCAGCGTAGTTGTAGCACAGGATGTTGTGCGAAAGAATTATTGGTGGGAGGGTGATCAAGTAGAGATTGAACAGGAGGGCGGAAAGGCACGCTCCTTGTGGGACTCCTGTGTCGACTGGTCGGGCTTGGGAGGTATAGTTGGAGAGTATTGTTATTTGGTAACCATCTTTGAGGAATGAAGCTATCCATTTAAGAACGGTTCCACGAATTCCTAGGGAGTGGAGGCGGTCTAGGAGGATTGAGTGATTGATTGTGTCGAAGGCAGCAGATAGGTCAAGAAGGATTAGTGCCGCGCATCCCGCGGAGTCTGCAGTCATTTTAAGGTCCTCTCAAATTGAGGTTAGGGTGGTTTCAGTTCCGTGACGGGCTCTGAAACCAGATTGAGCGGGGTCTAGGAGATTGTTGGCTTCGACAAAGGCATTTAGTTGGGAGTAGGCAGTTCGGTCAATGAGTTTGGCAAGGAATCTGGTGTTTGAGATGGGGCGGTAGTTTTTGGGCTCGAGAGGGTCGAGCAAAGGTTTTTAATTAGAGGTTTGACATAAGCCATTTTGAATGCGTCGGGAAAGATACCAGAGGAAAGGGAGGTATTTATGATGGATCTTGCTTGTTCACCTGCGCAGGTGGAAGTGAAAATTTCTTTGAGGGTTGTGGCTGGGCAAGGGTCCAGTCGCGAGCCAGATGGTTTGCGGGCAGATAGAAGTTTGTGACATTGCTCTGGTGATATTGGACTAAAGGATTCAAACGTTGGTTGTGTAATGGTTGCATCTGGTCGGGGTGGCTGGTATCGGGGGGAATTGGTTGGAGGATGTAAGAGAGCTAGGTTGGTGGCTAGAGTATTTGTTCTTTCGAGAGCTGTGGTGAAGAAGTGGAGGGAGAGTGAGTCGCAAAGTGATTGTGAGGGAGTCTGGAGCTGTTCGTAGGTGAAAAGGGGGCTTGCAGGTACCGCAGAGTCTGCAGTCAATTATTACTGTCCGCAGATATTATATGAATGGCAGGGGGTTCTGGGGGAGTTTTGTTATTTGAAGGTGTATTGCATGTACTTGTTATATGGTTTAATTCAATTGTGGTGGTTGTGGCCAGTGGCCAGATTTTTGGTTGCATGCCACTGACAACACATAGTATAGTAATATGTGTATAGTAATTATAGGTATTGTATGGGGAGTATACAGTATTTGTAATATGGTGGAATTATATGATTAAAGTGTATATTGTATTTAAGATTGTAGTACAATTGAGGATAGTGCTCCTTGGTGTGTGCTCCGACTTTCACACCGTCAACCATTGTGTCCTCATTAAACAGTTACATGATACCTTTAGCATTATGGACTGGGCACTGGACTGGCTCATCTGTTTTCCTCACTAACCGCCCTTAGCAGCTGCAACTGGGCCTCTTTGTATTCCACCACTTTGCTGTGTACCTGCAAAGTGCCTCAGAGTTTTATCCTATGGTTGTGGCTCTTCCATATCTATTTTATTCCTCTGGCTGACTTGATGTTCTTCTTCTTTTCTCATTTCCAGTGTTATGTTAATGACAAACAGCTTTCCTAAAACTTCTCTGAACTAATTTGTTCTCCTCGTTTTTAATCCCTGATTGTCTGACCGCTATCGAGGCATTATGTGTGGCTAACAATCCCTATCTTAATGCCAGTAAGACAGAGACCATTTGTATAATGACACCTGTGCCCTGTTTTTCTCCTACCTTAGAGCCACTTTCTTTGGGCCTTCTACTCTCACCATCGTGTGAGGCCAACAAGTCATCTCTCTGTTTTACTCCTCACTTTTCAGTGCTTGTAAAGAAAGCCAATGGTTTTAGCTGGACCTCCTTAAAGGCATTGTACCGTTTCTCGACTTCCCCCAGAAGCTAAAGTTCTGTAGAACCCTGGTGCTGTGTAGGCTGGATTACAGCAACAGCCTCTTCCTTAACCTCCCCCTTAGTTGTTATGCTCCTTTTGGGAAATCTAGAATAGGTCTGCAATACTTATCCTTGGCTCAAGCCCAGGGATCTATCACTGCAGCACTAAAATGTGTACATTGGCTTCTGCTAATTTCAACGTGCTAATTTCAATGCCGCAAATAGAACATCTTTAAACATTGACCAAACTAACACTTAAAATAAGATGTTTTCATTTTTGTATTTAATTAGAATACTTTTTTAAACATTGACAAGTACGCACAGTATATCTAAATCCTTCCCTAAAACTCTTATTAGTAGTTAGATGTCATTTATTTTATAAACATTGTACTTTATTTTGTTTATATCTACATCCTACTGTTTATTTGTTTCATATGTAAACAGTCATCACCTTCTAGACTCCCTAACACTCAGAATAATGTACATGGAAACATTTATCTAACCTAGCACGTATAGGGGAACATGTGTACATATTAAAACATACACTGTTTTACACAATAAAACAGAAGAAGTAGATTACAGAATGCTGTTTTCTCTTCTAATTTATTTAATCTTCAGAATATTATCTCTACATTTATTTCATACTGATTTTAAAATGCATTCTAGTAACAATCCTTCTTCTACTTTACATAAAACAATGATTACCCTATTCTTCTATTTCAAACTTTTATTTTGCATGTTTATATTCACAAAGAATATAAAACATACATTTCAAAACTTTGGTTCTAACAACTTTAAATACGCATTATTTAAAACCTTTGGCAATCTAACTTGCTGTGTGACTATAGAGTCATTACAAACAACCCCATCTACTTCGGTACACACCCAAATTGAAGACAGTCATTAAAAATTCTTGAGTATCGTGCTGTGTATTTTGAGAACATTGTTGATTTCCATTTGCAACAGCTACTACATTTCGGATTGACATTGCTGAATGTGCAATGTGTGATTTTTCATCCAAAAATATTTTAAGAAATGACAGTACCACACATCGCTGCTTGTCTGCTGTGGAAGCTATTTCTTGCATCAATGGTGCCATTTGAAACAACATCCACAACACTGCATTAGAATAGCATTCAACTCCTGTTTCATTACTAAATCTGCAATGAGAGTATATTATAGTTGAATAACTCTACAACTCTGGTAGATTCTGTTGTTTTTTGTCTTTAGATGGATGATTTTATTTAAATATAGTTTCACTAACTCCTTATGTTTCCTGGCTAAGTGCTTAGCAGGTACAGGTATAAGGTTCAGGTGATGAACACATAGTACACGTAACCTATTATATACTTCAATGCAAGAAATGTCAGGTGTCCCTTTTCTTTCATCAAAGTTTATTAAAAATAAACCTTCAATATTTATCACACGTGACACAGCTACATATGACATGCTGTTTTTAAACACTGTGTACCAATACCAATACGTGCTGCTTCACAAGTCAACCCTTGTGATTTATAAATAGTAATTGCATATGCAGAGCGCAATGGAAATTGTGCTCTTTTCACAACAGTGTCCTTAAAAAGCATGAAACGTGCAGAGGTCCAAGAAATCAAATGTGTTTCTTCTACACAATCAAACTTTACTTCAGCATGTTCTATATTTGTACTATAAGAAAAAGTGTGAAATGCAATAACTATTCCCATCGCTTCATTGACTAGACCAAGTCCTACACTGAAATTCCTCTTTAACATTACTCATGCATTGATGCACAGTTTTAAAATTGCTTCTAGACCTGTTGTTTTAGAAATTGAATTCTCTAGTTGAGCTAATCAAGCTTTTGCTCTCTTATCTAACTCTAATGACATAACATGACCATCTAAAACATCACGCTATGTTATCTCCACAATATTTTGCTTCTCTGACTGTCATTGTAGAGTTAAACTTGTTACACTCTGAAATTGTGCACATCAAAGCAACACACAAAATGCTTTTTTCCTGAAGAGTCAACATGACATCAGATGGACAGCAATCGGCATGAAACATATTAGAAATCAGTCTTCCATTTATGACTGCTTTCACATTCTCCTCAAGAACACCTACAAAAATCATAATAAGCATTTTTACATACTCTAGGTCTGCAGATTACCTCATATTGAGGGTAAGTTCCTGGAATTCAAAACAATTCCAAAGGTTAAAATTACCAATACTTCCTATACTTGTTCAACTATCCTTAGATTGCAGCACTTTGAAAACTGAAAAAAAGAGGTACATGTTTACCTCCACACAAAACATTGTAGTCAGTCTTCAAAACCTCTTGCCTTCGCAAGTGAATGAAAGCTAGCATCAAGTTAGACACCATGCTTACTTCATCTACAATCATATTTTCTAGGACCTTTTCCTACTTCTTGTACTGCACTTGATGCAGGTTTTTGATACTCTAGTTTGTTGTCATGCTCCACTGGTAACATCAACAGTCAAAGTTAAATAACACCTCCTACATTGAATGCTACTAAACCTGTTGGAGCAGTTACAAAACATGACAAAGAGCAATTAGTTACATTTTAGATCATAGCCTTTTTTGCATGAATTAAAAAAAGAGGTACTTGTTCCTGCTTGTCCACTAACATACGACAATACAGGTTTGTATTGGACACAATAATATTCATCCTTGTCATGCTGTAAACCATGTAAGAACCTATATTAGACATTATGATATGATATGATAGGTTATTTATAATGCACTTAATACCCAGAGGTTTCTAAGCGCAGAGCCGGGGATCGAACCAGTGTTGCTGTGTGTCGTTTTGCGTCCAAGGTGAGCACGTTTCCCCTGAGCTATCCTCCCGGGACTATAATAAACTTATTTTTGCTCTATATTAAGTTTACTAATTATTTCATCTTAATTTGCATCTGCAACTTAAGTTTGTTGAATTGCATGTTCTACTCCTTCCATGGCAAGCTCAACAACAGTTTGAATAATTGGCTCACCAAGCACATTTTGACTTCCTGCTGGAGTATCTTGACTTCCCTCAGGATTCTCTTTTGCCAATTAATCTGCCAAATGTTCTTGATGTAGTGTTCTTGATATGTAATTAAGGGGTGTTTTTGCGCTAAAAATTATTCTTCAAAAGTTTCAAAACTTTCAAGAAAATCACTCACTGCATGCCATAGGAAGAATTACTGCAAAAGACAAAAATTAAATAATTCCTTTTTCTCTGCAGTTTGGTAAAACAATTTCATGTGGTTAGTGAGACTTGCCTTCTCATGTCTCACTAGACAACCAGCACCTTCATGTATTTTAAACCGTCCTCTGTCACTGTTTGCTTCAGTATTTCAATGTGAGTAGCGTTCTGCTATATCATATAAACAAAGATCCTCCAACTCTACAGATGGATTTAGATAATATAAAGTGGTTTTGAGAATCTCTGTACTGTCAGGTACTCTTTCAGCTAACTGCTGAATTTCACTCAAAAGCTTTAGTATCCACTTTCTAGTACTAGCTGGGCCAAGACTTAACCACAGAACATTAATGCTACATCCATACAAAGGCAAACTAGATCGCGATCTGCAGTTTCATAGCTACCACACTATGTGAGAGCATTTTCAGATCAAAGCTTAGAGGTTTCTGACTAACATTTTAATCAGCTGATAAATCTGCCCATACCTCAGCTGCATTGCCCTTTTCAGCTTTTGTTATGTATGCTGTAACATAATGAGAAACAGCTGTTGTATCATCAGCAATGTACTGTACATCAGTATTTGTATTCCAAAGCTGAGAAATGATAGGGTTGTAATCATTAATGAATTGGCATTCTGTATCTCTTTTTAAATTGTAGGTATTCCTTGATGACTTACCAGTAACATGGTGCCGAACAGATTACATCAAACTATTCACTCGACCAACTGGTGTCACAGGCCTTGAAAAACCAAATCTGCACTGGGTGTAGTACTTATCTTTACTTTTGTATTTTTTCTGACAGTAATTTCCACATGAGTTCCTTTGACATCTTTCCACCGTGTTCAGTAGATCAGCATGCACATCCATGAACTCCATCACACACCCATTACTTTCTTTCCCAAACTGAGGAGCATCTTTAATCCACAACAGCATATGTTTATGTGGATCCCCACATGCCTGGTACTCTTTCCTCCAAAATAAATGTTCCTAATGGACCATTTTCTTTATTACATACAAAGTGTAACATGGCTAAAAATCTGTGATGAAAGAACCGCGATACATTTACAGGGTCCATGGAACACAATTCTCCTGATGTCACATGTTCTATGTTTTCTTTCTGTGGATTAGTTTCATGAATCCACTCTGCAAGATCAATCCACCCATACTCAGTGCAACTCAAAGTCACAAACAAGTTGGAGAGTCCATGTTTCTGACCATGCATCTAACCTTGGAGTGTATCCTACACCAATATTCCTTTGTAGCAAGAATATTGGTAAAAGTTCATTTTTTTCTTTCACCTTTTGCAGCATCTCACATACAGAAAGATTTTGAAATCTAGTTCCGGTCTGAAGTGTATGAGCAACAGCATAACATAATGTTGAAAATTCCATACCATAAGTGAAAAATATATTCAACATTGCTGCAGAATTGGGAATCTTCAGACTACGTTCTTGTACAAATATATTCTGAAGAAGAGATTGGAACCTTTCGATTGATTGGTGCACCTTTCATTGCTTTCATTTGATACAATTCTAAACTGTCGCCCATGACTTGACATGAGTGTAGAGGATGAATAGTGTAATAATGTTCATACAAACTATTCCCTTCTGCAACAGATAGACTTTGGAACCAACCTTCACTGCTTTTATCTGTTGACTCAACATCAAGCATACACATGTCTGGTACAGTCACACTGCCTTTGTATAAATCATTTTACTCCAATAGAATTGCCAATGCGCTGTTCACCTTTTCAATATCTATAAACTGTTGCCAAATGTTCTTATCTTTAGCGGTAATGCCATTTACTAAAACAAACAAAGAATCTTCAATGTCACGCTTCACTCTTAGAGTGTTGACATTTTCTTCCAAATTGAGAGGTAAATACACAACTTTGCCTCTCACAGCTTGCACTTATGATTTTTTAGGCAAGTTTGAGATCTTTCTTTGCAATCTAACAATAACTTGAAATGGATGAACAGTTTGCAATACAATCACTTGAAACAAGAGGTATTGCTAGGGGGGGCTAAGGAGGCTATATATGGGTATTTTGGCTGTAGCCCCGGATAGAAACTGAGGGGTTACAACCAAAAAGGCTAGCTTGCCCCCTGTCCATACAGTCCCAAAATTAACGTAGCCTCAGATCTTTTCCAGACCTAGCAACACCCCTGCTTCAAACATGTTACATTTTTGAAGCACAACAGTGATATCAGTCACTACCATGTCATTCAAGACACTTGACACTTCTTGCAGGAATACTTGTTTGATTATATCACCCAACACAGTGTGTACAAATATAAAGCGCCACACTTGTGTCAAATCGTTTTTCTACAAACAAATGCAAATAAAGTTCTCTCCAAACATCTTGTATACTCTGTTTAATGTTCTCCTTAATGTAAACTAGTTGCACTGGAGATATACAAATAATGTCAGGTCTTTCAGTAGAAGACAACTCAAACATTGCAGTACTTGTTTTGTACTGTTGAAAAATCAGTTCCTTTGAAAGCATAGGATTATCATTTCCACTTCCTGTAAGAGATTCATCTATGTACACATAGGGGGTCATTCTGAGTAGGGCGGTAAGGGTTAACGGTCACCGGTAACGAGACCGGTGCCGTTAAACCCTTACCGCCCTATTCCGAGTTCCCTTTGCGGGTTGGTACTTAACGCCTGCTTTTGCAACCAACCCGCAAAGGGACCTAGGAGCTAATTACGGCACCGTAATTTACGGTGCCGTAATTAGTGCCTTCCCCATTCCCATTTTAGCCCTATGGGGCAAAAATGGGAATGGGGAAGGGCCCATGGTGAATGGGGAAATACCGCCCCCGTCAACCTTGGAATGGGGCGGTAATTCCGCCGTTCACCATGGCGGAGTCGGAAAAATAGCACCTTGGTTAACGCCAGGGTCGGAATGAGGCCCAAACTCTTTTAAATGCGTTATATTTATCACTAGCTATCCCCGGCCACCCATTGGTGTGGCTCAGTCTGGCTCTGGTGGTTCTCCATGTTGAGGCAGTTGCATTTA
Source organism: Ambystoma mexicanum (assembly GCF_040938575.1). Taxonomy (NCBI): domain Eukaryota; kingdom Metazoa; phylum Chordata; class Amphibia; order Caudata; family Ambystomatidae; genus Ambystoma; species Ambystoma mexicanum. The sequence continues at coordinate 1,397,223,350 of NC_090922.1, forward strand.
ATTTTCCCGGCGGCGCAACACATTCCTTTTGTTTCTCCATTAAATTTCAGAGCCTTGCAATAAGGACACACGTCAGTCATGGTGCTGATGACAACATGCTGGCTCAAACTATAATCATAAACTGGGTTGTACCGGAATGCAAGGGGATTGTAATCACGTGATTGCTGAGCATGAAGTCGTGTTTGATGCTGATCTGCTGTTTCGCATTGACGTCTTTTAGCCACTCTCAGCCTGTCACGTTCATTCTGTCGAGAACGAAGCAGATCTGAAGCTGCAGAACGCGATTGCTGTGCTCGCAACTGTGCATCCTAAAGTCTGGCTCACATCGCTCTGCTGCTTCCTCTGCACGTAATTGAGCCATTCTAAATCGGAAACATTGAAATGGAATCGTAAAAGAGCTTGTGTTGCTTTTACGTCCAACAGATGGCAATGTTTTGCGTTAAAATGTTCAGTATAGCATGTGTTGCTATTACGTCCAACAGATGGCGCTGTTTTTTAGAAAAATCATGTTTTTACCTGTCACAGGTGTGACATCAATGTATAGTAGGTATGCAAAAACACGTGCCTATTGGAATGCAATGTTGTGTCAAAATTTCAAAGCAATCAGTGAAGAACTTTTGGAGATTAAAGATTTCAAAAAAACAAACATTTACATTTTTATTTATATAGATTTCCAGTGTACAAACAAAACTTTCTACAGTTCCAGTCAAATGTGTTTGATTTAATAGTGCAAGAGACATACTTGGTGTTTTGCACTCATATAGTTTAACTAAAAGGTATCTCATTTTAGTATGTTGTGCAGGCAGTATCTGCATATGATGAAACTGATTTGTACATCTACTCTTAGCAAGATGAGTTAGAGAGTGACCCACAAGTCCTGTTTTTTCCTGAACGTCATGGTCATCTATTCACTGTAGTAGTTCTGTCTTTGAACATTACTTTTGTGCAAAATTTACAAAAATCTCTTTAAGACTTTACAAGAAAACATATCAATATTGCACAAAGAATTGCGTGTCCATACCTCAGTTTGCTTTTTAGGTTTTATTCTAGACTGACCTAAACTTTCAATTTCTGTATTATCACACCTTAGCATTCCTTCTTTTTTAGAAATCACACCGTTTCAGACTGCATAGCTATGTCCACTCTCATCAATAGCAAGAGGCACATTCTTTCCTTGAATGTAACTCTCCTCATTAAAAAATATTTCTGTATGAGAAATGTGTTTCCACTTTCCACCAAACACATCACAAACACGTGTAAGTATATGGACTGTTTCTATATTTCTATTTAATGGTGTAGTCACCTTAAGTAATTTCTTAAGCTTATTTAATACAAAAATTAAGAATTTTCTTTTCATATGAAAAGCTTTTTTATGTATTACTTCTACGTTTTCCTTTTGCAAAAAATATTTTACAACATATCTAGATTTTGGTTTCACAATTCTCCAAAGATTTGTAAAAACCTGACAGTGGTACATTTTCCTATATATATATATCTTTATTCCTCTGTGCCAAATTGATAGCACATTTTCTATCTTTTTTTCTAAAAATCTTTGCATTTACTAACAGATTTGACACATTTTTTCTTTTATAACTTTCACTAATTAATTCCATTAATTTGTTCAGTGGCACATCTTCTAATTTAAACTGCAGATTTTCAAAAGTATTATCAATAAGAGGTGTTGTTGAATTATCTACAGTATTTGTATCTACAGATGTGACAACACTACTTTTTAAAATATTATATTGTAAAACTTTACTTCTCTGCACACGACTCTTCCTTCTGGCATGGTGTTGTTGCTTGCTTGATGCCATCTTTCAAAAAAGCTGTAAAGAAATAATGTGGGATGGTGAAGGTCAGTGTTTGTCTTTTTATATATTTTCAATATATAATATGAATTGTTGTTTATATAAAATGTATTCAGTATATTTAGGCTTGTAATTCAATACAGTTTATAGGTATTACCTGGAAAGTAGGGTTTTCCATATTTTATTCCAGTTTTTTTTGCAGATTGTTCATTATGCTAGTACATGTTATACTATGGTTATGTGTAAGAAACATATTTTTCCCATATAAAATATCATTGCTTCCTTTTCTATAGGAATGACCTGAAAAATCCTACAGTTAGTGCACATCTTTCACTTCATGTGTTCATCCCTTATCATGAATTCTAAAGCTGTAAAGCAAATGGTCACTATGATATATACAATTAGCTCAGCTTCCAATCAGGCTAGCATCTTGAAAATATACTGTACCAACCACAAATGCATACCAAACTGTGAAACTCAGTTACCATTCATTTAAACTCTACATTATTCATCTTATTTACACACCATGCAATCCTTCACACACTTTCACCAATCATATACGACTAATCTATAAGAAGTATGTCAGCCTATTGGCCAAAAGGCATTCCTTCACCAGAAATTTGAAGGATGGGCACATGGACTTCTCCATCCACATTCATTCATCACTATAAACTGAACATGAAAATTGGGCATCTAGTGCTGAGCACAATAAACATGGCATACATTAGCATAACTTGTTAATTCACATACATAAAGGTGTTGCAAGATAAAATATTACATTTCTTTGGTTTGATGTAGCAACCTGCCATTCATTAATCTCTGGTGTGTCCTCAATTCATGACGAAGGTGATGAGGGAGGAGAGCTGGAAGGAAATGCACTGCCACTCAGTTGCTCCTCCAAGCTCCAGTTTTCACACCTTACATGCCTCTACTTAAGCACTGTTGGTCCTCTCTAGGCAGGCAGCATTGAGTAGGTTGCTGATCACATGACCGGACTGAGCCACTCACCTAGTAAATCTGTCCTCCTATGGCGTCTTCGAGGGCCTCGTCTGTTTATACCTGCTATCCTGCATTTCATCAAAAAACGAATCACTACTACTGATACTCAACAAAATACATCACCATGTGTGTCCTACCCCCACTGGCCATCCCCGCTCTCACTAGAATGTGAATGGCCAAGTACCCTGGGCAGACCCAGAAAGCTGCCCTAGCAATCCTCACCAATATTGGCCCCATCCCAGTTAACATTTCCTTAGTAATACCTGGCATACTCTAGCCATAACTTCAGAGTACAATTCCCAAACCACGTCTCAAGAGAAGAAATGTGCAGTGCAAGCTTACTAGTTGAAATTAACTTTTCCTGTAAAATGGAAAAATTCATGAATTACCAAAAAATTATAAAAAGAACATTTGCAGACATCATAGCCAAGCTAGCATTGATCATCTGCATTTCAACATAATTGCCTTATTCAAAGCTACATTCAAACACTTCCAAAAATGTGACATAAAGGGAGTTACTGATATGTCCTTGCTTCTTTAATCCCGTAGTTGGTGCATATCTTTCACTTCATATATGCATTCCTTATAATTAATTATTAGGCTTCGGAACAAATGGTCACTATGATCAACACAATTAGCTCAGGTTTCATTCAGGCCTAGCATCTTGAAAATGGTACTATGCAAAACACAACAACATCACAAACTGAGAAACTCAGTTGCCACCCATTGAAACTATTATAATGCTCATCTTATTTATACTACATGCAATCCTACTACACATTTTCTCCAATCATTTGAGGCTAATCTATAAGAGTTATGTCAGCCTGTTAGAGAAAAGGCATTCCTTCACCAGAAATTTGAAAGAAGGGCACATTGTCTTCTGTCTTAACATTCATTGATTACTATAAACTGGAGGTGCAAAGTGGGTATCTTAGTCCTGTGCACAGTAAAATGGCATAAATGAACCTTACTTGGTAATTCACATTCATAAAGGTGTCGCAAAATAACCTGCTACACATCTTACGTTTGATGTACCAACCTACCATTCATGCATCTCTGGTTTGTCCTCAATTCATGAGGAAGGTGATGAGGGAGGAGAACTGCAAGATAATGTGCTGCCACTCAGTTGCTCCACCCAGCTCAAAGCCTCTACTTGATATGATATAAGTCATTTATAACGCACCTGTACGCAAGTGTTTCTAGCCGTGACAAGACAAGGGAGGACAAAACAAACAATCTTACTAGGCCTTGTGTCATTCAGATCATGCAAGTGCAATATGCAAAGTGCAGGCGGGAGGGAGAGTGAGAAGTACCAGATGGATGGAAGAGGGAACTGCAATCAGTGCATAAATGCTCTGAGTAACTGCAGCCAGGGCAGTGCCACTCTGGGTAAGTGCATGGAGGCAGGGGACTTTAGGGTTCCATATACAGCCCCTAAGTGCGCGGTAGGCCTGGAAGCAGTGCAGGGGCTATTGGTCAAGGTGACGCATGGTACCAGTGAGAGACTGAGAGTAGCCAGTCAACCAGTCAGTGCAGCATACAGGTTGGTGAGCAGGAGAGAGAGAGATAACTAGAGAGAGAGAGAGAGAGAGAGATAGACAGAGAGAGAGAGAGCGAGAGAGAGAGAGAGAGAGAGAGAGAGATACAGAGAGAGAGAGAGATAGAAAGCAGAAGCAAAGTGAAGGTCTTGAGTTGCTTCTGGAACTTCAGGTTGTCCAGCTCAAGTTTGAGAAGGGCAGGGAGGCCATTCCAGAGGGAGGCACCTGGAGAGGAGAGATATCTACGCCCACTCTCTGCCTTGAGAAGCGTCTGACCCTCAGAATGATGGTGGTGGCTGAGCGAAGGGCTTAAGAAGGAAGGTGTTGTCACTGGCCTATGCCATTGGTGTGCATGGGGGAGATGGAAGATCCTCCATTAAACTCTCCACCACGTCTTCTACCTTACACGAGTTCCCTTTCCAGCTTTTGTGCCACGCTGGATTAAAAGGTGGCTTCTCCTCCTGATCCCGGCATTTCAACCAATGTGTTCTGTTAACCCGCTTGCTTTGCATGCTGTGTGTATTTCTCTCCCGCTTGCCCACTTCAGCATTGTTTTTCCCTCCGGGCTTAATGTTTTTCTGCCCACATCGGTTTTCTCGGCCTGCGGCATCCAGCGCACTCCTCCTTGCTGGTTTTCATGGCGCTCTGCTGTACTGCTTTCTTTTCCTCATTGCGGCTCCTCCGCATTGAGAACTGCTGCCATTTCTCACTCTGGCTCCCACTGCACTGCCATGCTGGGCATCCCTCTCTTCTCTGCGGCTCATCTGATGCAACATTCTGCAGCCTTTCTCTCTATATCCCACTGCATAATCTGTGCTGGATTTCTCTCACTCCATCGCGGTTCCTCTGACTGTACTACACTGCAGGCCTACTCCCTGGATCCAGCTGCACTTTTGGGTTAGAATACCCCATCTTCTCCACAGCCCTTTTCTCGAGTTCATACACCTGATCAGCTGTTTTTTTTTACTAGACTCCTCTCTCTCTCTCATTCTGAGTACTTCCACAAGGCGCTCCTTCTGCTTATCCTCAAGCATTTGCTTCAGCATTGGATTCTTCTGGACCCAGAACTTTACACCTGCCCACTGGAATCAAGGATGCCAACTCCTCCTGCTTCACAGAAGAAGGGTATTTTGTGGCTCAGGATTTTCCCCGTCAGCTTTGGCGACTCCTGGGTGGTCAGCCTCCTGCCTAGGGTGTGCCTCCAGCGGGCATAGTGGCTACCTCACGGGGTCGGCAATATCTCTACAAGGAGAGAAAAACTTTAAAGAAGAAGGGATCCACGACTCCATCCAACGAGGAGGAGGTGCTTTCCATGGAAGAATCAGGTGAAAAGGGCCATTAGCTGAGATCAGTGACAGTTTGCAACGCCAAAGGATTTCCACTGCCATGGCTACCGCCAAACAGGTTCAGGAACTGATAGCTGCAGTACAAGGCCCCTCGGCCAAACTCTAAACCGTGAAGGCGGAAAACAATGTGCTAAAACACTTGGTTACAGCAAGGGACCGATCTACAGACCTTTCTCCAATGGCTTTGGCCACGGGCAAGTATGATGGCTTGGCAAAGAAACTCACAGAGTTTATCGATCCCTGCATAGTTTATTTTACATTTTGCACCACCACCTACGCTATGGATCAACCCTGAGCAGGCTTCATGGTATCAAATATGTTGGGCAATGCTTTGGCCTGGGTCACACCCCTGGTCACCTCAGCGGACCCTGCCTTACAGGATCTCCAAGCCGTTCTGGTTCTTTATTGAAGGACCTTTGAGCGGTCGGAAGTCATGTGTTCCGCATGTGAATCCCTGTTGGCTCTCTGTCAAGCATCGACTGACTTAATGACTTACATGAGTGATTTCAAATGCACTGCGGCACAGGCCAGTTGGCCAGAGGAGACACAGTACGTCATCTTCGAAAGAGGTTTACAGGAAGAGCTGAAAGACAAGCTGGCTAGAATAGCTCGCCTTGCTACTTTCTCCGATTTGATTGCCTTTACTTTACAGATTGACTACCAACTTAAAGAAACAAAGGCAGAGCACAGGAAAATCTCTAAAAAGCCTCCGACAAGTTCTGTCCCAGTTCTACCACCTTCAACTCCTGGGAATGCTACAAGATTAGAACCCATGCAAATCGGTTCAGCTCGTGGGCCTTTATCCTCTTCTGAGAGGAGGAGAAGACGGGAACTGGGTCTTTGCATGTACTGTTGTGCTGACAACCATTTGCTTAGAGACTATCCTGAAATGCCCATACGGCATGAGGGAAACAAAAGATGCCGGTCATAGGAGGAAATCATGACCAGGGAAACAATAAGGGTTCCCACACTGGTGAGAAGGATCTCGCCTCCCGCCTGTTAGCAGTCCACCTCTGTCTCATTCTTCCCCACAAGAAGAGAGAAGCATTAGCAATCATTGAGAGTGGAGCAGCAGGAAATTTCCTGGATGAAGTCTGGCCCGCAAGGAGGGGATTCCCTGCCAAGAAAGAAAAGAGAACCAGGCGGTAGAAGGAGTCGATGGTAGACCCATTATTTCGGGTCCCATTACCCATATTCTACCCCTTTGACTTCTATCATCTGTCAACATCAGGAAACAATCTGCTTTGATCTCATCTGCGCTGCCCATTTCCCCATAATCTTGGGAATCCCCTGGCTGAGACTCCATAATCCATACATTAATTGGAGTAAGATCACGATTCACTTTCCTTCTGCCTACTGTTCCTCCCATTGCTTCCAGATATTCAGACCCCAGGCGTCCTTGGCAGAGTGCTCCAAGGTAGAGAGTGCTGTGTTGTGTATCCATTGTATCCCAGCTTGTTTCGATTCCTTTAAGGAAGTTTTTCTTGACCAGATACGAAAGCAGTTACCCCCACACCGTCCGGAGGGGTGATAGACCTGAAACCTGACGCGTTAGTGCCTTTTGGATTCATGTTATCTCTTACCATCCCCGAGAAACAAGCCCTCAAGGAATACTTAGATGACAATCTACAGAATGGGCTTATACAACCGTCAAGGTCTCCGGCGGGTGCTACTCTGTTTTTCCTTCCCAAGAAGGACTCTAAGGAATGATGCCCCTGTATTCACTATCGCGGCCTCAATCGTGTGACGATAAGAGACCTGTATTCCATGCCCCTCATAAGGGATATTTTAGAATCTGTACAGGGCTCCAAGAATTTCACCAAAATGAATCTTCGTTGGACATATCATTCATTGTGGATCAAACAGGGTGACAAATGGAAGAGAGCATTCAGAACCCTGTATGGCATTTTGAGTATTAACTCATGCCTTACGGCCCAGTCCATGCCCCTGCCGTCTTCCAGCATTTCATGGACCGCATCTTCTCAGACCTTCTCAATCGAACAGTTATTATCTACCTGGATGACATCTTGGTAGTCTCCAAAACCGTGGAATCACACCAAGGACATGTATCCGAGGTCCTGAGCCGATTACAGAAGAACCATTTCCTCCTCAAACTGGAAAAATGTACGTTCGAGGTATCCCCGGTTCCTTGGCTAGGTTTCATACTGTAGAGAAGAGTTAAGTACCCCCACCTCAACCACTTCACCCATATTGCCTATATGTTGGGTACCAGAGTGTGAGACATGCGCGGTACCAGTGAAAATACCGATATCAAAGAGAATCTTGAAAGCAAGGTTCCCATTGAGAAAGCCATACCTGCATACAAGACAGTATGATGGACATTTGAAGAAAATCCCAGAAGAAGCAGAGAAAATGTGAGGACGAGAAGAATGGTGACGTCACACAGAGTAGAGACTGACGTACATAGAAGAGATGCAGAGACAAGTGAATGAAGATATTCTCTAAGGCATCAAGAAAGCATTAAAGGTAAGTGACAATCTTGGACTCAAGATGAAGAGATTTATGCTACAGAACTGATGAAGATATCTAGTCATTTTACGCGTGTACGTATGCAAAGAAACACAAGTAGATGAAGTTTTCTTGAGGCTAGCTTTATAGTGATAGATTGCGGCATGCGCCAACGTATACATATATAGGAGTAAAGAATGGATGTTTCCACTACGTGTTATAGCAGAGCTGGACTGCTAAAGAAAGGCCTTATTTTCAGTGTGTCACAGTTAAAAAGCAATTGAATTAACAAGAGTGAATCTCAGGGCGAGGCTGGATGAGCACCAAGACGCCAAGGCCATATCAGGCTGGGGTGAGCAGACATTGGATACAAATCATTTGGAAAAACGAAACTCCTGTACAGAAGGCACGGACAAAAACAAGGAAGATGTCAGAGGTCTATTAGAAACAGTATTTTAAATACACTAGAGCTTCATTTTGTGGTCTTCAGTCACGTGGAAGGATGACACACATGACTACCACACCTACGCATGGAGGCAGAGCGTGCCTTCACTCCCCTGAATTCTCCAGAGCAAAGAACACTCCCAAAAAACAAGTTCAAAGTCCTAATTGACAGCAGACCACTAAGGTGATGATAGATGATCTGGTAATTGGTGGGTAGCTATGGTTAAGACTAGCTCACCAGTACCTGGAAGCCCAGCCTACGTGCTGCTAACATAGGTGGAAAAGTACTAACGAAGGTTAGAGTGCCAACCAGTAGTAGCACAATTAAGGGCCCTATAGTTTGTGTAACCAATTGGACGTTGTGTATTTAGTGATGTTCATATTGACCTGTTTAAGGGGAGGGCTTATTTGCCCCACCTGATGTTAAGGAGCCTATCACTTTCTTAGACCATTATGGAAAGTATACTTAGATGTTCCCTTAGACCCTAACACAATAGCCACTAGGTTTTTGTAGTTTGCTACGTAGGATGACGTTAGTAAATACATAGGATAACGTCACCTATGACTAATTTTTGTTATAAAAGTAAGCTTTTTTTCAAGATGCATTGAGAAGCTATGCGGAGATGTCCATTGATGTCCGTTGTACTCCCTGTTTTAGATCATTGATATTAGAACAGTTATCCTTTTTGCAACTAACTGAGTCATTTTGATGATTGATGTTGAGTAACTTCTGCATCCCCCTTCATCTCAAGGGTATGGCTACTTCGTCTTAAAGGGCTGGGAGGAACCCCCAGTTCACGTGTTAGCAGAGATGATGGTTACAAATCCATCGAGATAGTAAGCTTTGGTCCTGGCAATAACGGACATTCTCTGCCATTCTGCTGAAAGGATGTGAAGTTCCCTGTAGGTAGCAGAATCATTTTTAATAAATCAGGCATGCAAGCATTAGGTGAGACGGGTCTCTCAGTTTCAGACAGAATCCCCTCCCGGCGTCTACAGAAAGCTGAACGAACGGAAGGTTGAAGCGGCTGAAAATAGAGGCGACGATCCAGAGAGTTTGAAGTGGAAAAAGCGAATGGTGAGTAAAAACTGAGTGAGGTGGCAAAATTGTGGGGCAGTGAGTGGAGAAAGTGATAAGGGAAAAATGAGCAACGGAGGGAGGTTGGGGTAAAGCAACTTGAGAACGAAGAGTGTTGAATATTAAGTAATTGACTTGAGGAGAGGCCAATCAATTTGAGACATCGTGAGAAAAGGAGCCACAAGATAGTACGCCCGGTGTCCTGCATCATAAAGACATAACAGAAGTACCCATACCTAGGATCCCATTTATGGATGACGTAGGCAACAAACTTGTTTGAAGACAAGTTAAAAGAGGACGGTTCACATCCGAATCGGGATATTTTTAGGGGTAGGATAAGTCTTGAGGATAAGAATGAGATATATGTGATCGGTCGAGTATGTCAGTTTGTCTGTTTGTTTTATGTGATTGAATATGGTGAAGAAATAATAGAGGAATTAAGAAACGTTAAAAGGAAAACACAAGATTTAAGAGTTAATTATTTATTTGTTGGGATTGAATTGATGGTGTTTAGTGAAAAAATTGATTGAAGTAAAAAATGTGATACAGAGGGTTTGGAGCCTGCGACAATTGGTGCACGCTCATATTGTTTTGTTTTTCTGAAACATATTTTTAAAATTTTCAAAGTGCAAAAGAGAGCATTGACAGTCAAGTGTGACAAGTCAAAATGGAGGATATTACTCTTCTTACACATCTCTGCAAGCAGTTGCCAAAGCACGCACCCAAACTTAAGCAGTACAGTGTAGAATCGGTTAAGTGCACGGCAGATAAACTGTTCATGCCATGGCCACACGGGGGATCACTGTCGAAGGCAGTTTTGCAGCATATGATGACATATTTGCATGCAGCATACACAGGGCTAAAAGTTAGATAAACAACTAGTGATCTTAGAGCTCTGGAAGATGTACCAGGAGGAAAGGGAAGACCTGCCTCCTGAAAATTGGATAGTCAATATTTGCAAAGAGGAGGGATGAGGAGCCTTCTGCTCCCCTTGCATTGCCTGAAGCAGCTGGCGATAGTAAGAAAGATGACAGTTTGTACCCATTAAGAGAGTTTAAAGCAACAACAGAGTACAGCAATCCGGCATATGTGCCGCCTGTGCAAAGCAGCAACGAGGGCCCAGAGAAAGTTCCTGAAAGAGAAGTGATCTCTAATAACCCGAGGGATAAAGAGGGAAAAGACAAGGAGAGAAGTGATCGACCAAGTACATCCTTAGATATAGGATGGGAAATAAAGAGATGGAAAGGAGAGAAAGATAAGATTGGTGAGTTAGCACTTATACAGAACAAATGGATGGGTGGTCAGATTTTGCTCAAACTGGATGGTAAGAGCATGAGAGGACGTGAGACAAGGGGAAGATTGAGACAAGCAAGACAAAAAAGATAAGGAAAGTGATTAACGATGGGGCAAAAAGAAAAGATAGACAAAGACGAGAATAGTTGTATCAGGATGAGCAACTGAAAAAGCATTAAAGGGCAGACAATCAAAGGAAATATGATAACAGACAGAGGGCAATCAAAGAAAGAGAAAGACTACAAAGGAAAAGAATGAAGGAACAGAAAATAAGGGATACAAGAACGCAAAGAGATGAAGAAATACGAAGGGCAAATGAAAGAAGAGATATTAAAAGAAAGGAGGAAGAAAGAGTAAGAGAGGAAGCAAGAAAGCGAAGAGAGTTTGACAATGAATTAGAACAAAGGAGAAGGCAGAGAGCTTGCAACATTGATTGTATGGAAACTGAAGTAATGGATCTTAATCCAGTAGTAGCATGGGAGGATTTAGAAGAGTTCTTTCCGGCACATGAGCCAATACCAGGTCCATCTAGAGCAAATCTAGAGGAGGAGTTTGACTCTAGGAGTAATGGGGACGCAATCGCTAAAGTCTATCATGATATGAGGACTAAGAAGGAACTAAAGTGGAAGGGTAAGAATGATCGACTCGAGAGTACAGAGCTGTACTACAAAAAGGGAGGCTCATGTAGTTTTGAGCCTAAACAGCTATTTTTAGATAAACTAACTCTGAATAGAGACGAAGAGGAGAGAAGCCACATGAGGTGGGGACAGGATATTTCAGACGAAGAAAGAGGAACCTTCCGTGGGGAGGAGGGAGGTAATGCATGTGGCCCTGAAGGGTGTTTTTCAATGGATAAGGAAGTAAGATGGTCGGATCTAGACCTACTCATATCTTAGGCATCAGAATCATTGACACGGCTAGATCAACCTAGAGGGCTATCCCATGGTGAGAGGGGGGGACTTGCCACCTTATGTGAGCAGATTAAGGTAGCTGCCAGGAAGAAAGCAGTGCAGGACCATTGTCCCTGCTATGGATAGACAGACAATGGGAAACGAATGTGAGTTTGGGGTCTCGCAGTTTCCTTTCTTAGAGAAAGGAGGAGCTAGATCACAGTGTATACCTTGGCCACAGATGGATAAGGACAATTTAAGGTGTAAACTCCTGGGTTTAACTTTCGGTGCTAGAAAATGGATACATGAATTAGAGAAAATGACAGGAGGAAACACGTTAGCTATAGGGGATGTTAAAGGTCTCCTGATCGCTATCCATGAGGAAAGGGCTGATGACATTTGGTCAAGAGCAGGGTATTCTAGTGTTACCACGGTAAACACTGCTCATGATGGAGCACCATTCAATAACTGTAGGGCGGCAGTCTAGAAAACGCTTACAGTGCTGTATCTGGACATGTCAGATATGGGAGCTATGATGGGGAAAAAGATGCAGGAAGGGGGTGATCCTCTTGTTTACATTCAGAATTTCCAAGAACAGTGGGCTTTGGATACACGCGAGGCTTGGGGAAATCAATACCTGTATTTTATCATGTATTGTGCCAGGGGCTGCCAGAGCCAGTACACAAACAGCTCAAGAAATTGGTGGGTATGGAGGCAAAGCCATTTTCAGAAATACTGCGGACCATCATGGATTATTGTAGACTTTTGCAAGAGAAGATTCGAAAGAAATATGATATCCGGAAAGGTGAAGAGGCAAAGTTAGTGCAGAAAACATTGTCAAAGTACGCCATTGAAGGAGCAATGTTGACTAGTGGAGACGGTTTGGGTTCACAGCAAGCTGCAAGCATGCCACAGGTGAATAACCAAAGGCAGTTCGATCAAGGTAATAATGGATTTGCACCACGGGGAAGGGGAGGCTTTTGAGGTAGAGGCTTTCAGAATAATCAGGGAAACTTCCAGAACAGTCAAGGTGGGTTTCAAAACATGCAGAATGATAGTCAAGGCATGCAGGAGGGGCATATTAGGAGACCTGCTATATGTTGGACATGTGGTATGTCAGGGCACTTTGTTCGAACATGAGGAAGTCAAGGAGTCGTGCAAAATGGGCAATTCGTGCAAAAAGGGATTGCATACCCGCCTGCATACACGCAACAGGATTGAGATGAGTTTGCTCAGAATCAAACAGTGCAGCAAGCACAAGTGCTGAGAATGCAGGAAGATGTACAAACACAGCAGACAACAATGAATCCGCCACAAGGGAAGTCACAGCATTCACCCATGCAGATACAGCAAGGCACAAGTACGGGACAGTTAATGACTCATAGAATACTGATGGAGGGAGTCCTTTCACAGGTATAGTGATGAGAATGTACCTATAATAGGACAGCTCACTGGAAGACTTGATGTGTTCGATACTACCAGTGATGCCCAATCCTCAAGAGGAACTGAGGTTTGACCTCAATATAAGAGGCAAATCCTTTTCTTGTTTAGTTGACACGGGTGAAACACGCTCATGTATACGAGAGGGAAAATACATGATGTCTGGAAATGCCATGAATAGTCAAGGCTTCACAGGAGCTACAAGTAGGGTTCCTTTTACTGAACAATTGCCAGTCTCTATAGGAGAGTGTGACATGTCTGTGACATTGTTATATTCAATGTCACAGACATTGAATATAACAATGTCAATGTCAATTATACCTGTCATTATATTAGGTTGAGATTTGATGACCAAATTGAACGTGACGATTTCGTTCACTAATGAAGGCATATTGTGTTCAACACCAGGAATGCATTATTTAAATGTGAGTGAATTTCTTATGGCATTTGCAGCACAAGTGGCCATGCCACGAGTACTGTTAGAACCAGAGGTTTTTCAGCGACCGCTGCCTCCAAACTCTGAATGACACCCATAGTGTTTCAGTGTTTCTTTGTATCATTTGTATTACAATTTCACTTGTACTGTGTCTATTGCCCTCTCTCCCTCCTAAGATAAGCCTGGCTGCTCTGTCTACACTACCCTGAACTCAGGTGGTACAGCATTATACTAAGCGTGGAGTCTTTTAGCCTCAGTTGAATGGTTTTACTAAGCACTTAGTTGGACTTCAGAAAAACTGTCCTAACACTAATTGTCATGCTTGAGAATCGCGCAGACCAGGAAGTAACGGTGTACAGTGAGTCTGCCTATGTGACGTCGACAGTACACGCAGGGCTAGCACGTTGGAAAAGGAGGGGCTTCGTCCGAGCGGACGGCACTCCAGTGCAGCACGCAGCCTTATTGGACAGAGCCATTAAGGCACTACAACTGCCAGTAGCCAACAAAGTCGTTAAGTGCACAGCACACACTAAAAGGGCAGACTTTATCTCACGTGGAAATCAAGCAGCAGACGAGGAAGCAAAACGTGTTGCATGTTCAGATATTATTATGTCATTTGATACACTTGATGTGAATGAAAGCACAGTGGTGATGATGAGTGTGCCTGATTGTTATAATGATCAGGCTAGGACTTAGCTAGTATAGATCCAAGGGGATGCGCCTAGGGTGAGAAAGGCCAGTGGACGCGGAGATGGTGTTCTTTAAACCCTTCTGAAGTATTATGGTGACAAGACAGCACTGGTAAACCAGTGATGCCTGTAGCCTTATTAGGGGGGGCATTAGAATAGCTACACTACCCTGCACCCGTCCCTGGAGAGCCTCACGGCAACAATTGTGGAGGAATTGTTTGTACCATATTTTGTAGAACACTGTTGCATTTTATGTAGTGAACTGCATCGTATGTCAAAAGTTTACCGCTGGCCCCTCAATGATCACAATTAGAGGAGTTATTCCGAGACCTAATGGTCCCTTTCAGCATTTGCACATCGACTATGTCGACGTGCTGCATATATGGTATATATAGTGGTATGTGCTTTGTTGAGGTGATTGAGGCTGGTCCATATACACATCCAGACTCCACCTGTGCAGCAACATTTTTAGTATAAGAAGTGTTTCCAAGATGTGGAATATGTGAAGTATTGAGATCAGATAATGGCCCTCATTCTGTTAATGAAGTCTTTGAACCGATAAGCTTTCTGCTTAGCATAAAGCACAGGTTTTCATCAACTTATCACCCGCAGGCGAACAGGGTCTTTTAGAGACTCAATGGCCTGCTTAAAGAAAGAATAGCCAAATTGAAGCTTACCTTGAAGAAAGGATGGTTGCATTGCCTACCACTGGCATTGTATGCATTGAGAAATCAAGCAGGTTCCGACCACCATTTTACCTCTCATGAAATAGTGACAGGGAAGTGGAAGAGGACACTCCTCACACCTCCATCTAGAACTAGAAGTGATGCCCAGACAACAGGAGAATTGTTAGGAAAGGAGTTACGTGATTATTTTATGTGTATGATTACAAGTATCTCTGTTATTTCAGATCAGCTCAAGCGAAAGGGGTGTGGGGCACAGAACACAGAATAAGATGCTACAGCAACCAGAGTTAAAGAACTATGTCTTCCCAAACTTTTCCCTGGTGATTCGTCTTGATTCGCAATTCAGAAGAAGATGGCACAAGCTGCGTTTCAAAGGTCCTTTCGTGGTGGAACATGTAACACTGTCAGCAGTAAAGGTGCAAGGCAGACGCGCTTGGATTTTCCTTAGCGATGTGAAAATCTATGCTGGAGAACCCCCTTCACTCCACCCCCGTCGGAAACAAGCATCGGGGAAGAACCACAGCACGTGGAGACTAATTCTATGACAAGGAAGAAGGACGAAGAAGCTGTTGAATAAACAGAAAAGGAGTACATTGGACTGTGGCTTGGTTCGGGACACTATTTTCAGTTACTAAAAAAGGAGTTTAGGGAAGATATTTGTTCTTGGGCCACAGGAGTTTGTTGACATTGGACTGAGACATGCTTAAGTCTTGATCGAGAAGGAAAAAATAACAGATTTGGAGTTCCTTTTCGACAACTGGATAGAGAACAGTTCCCCGATTCCTTTTTCACTGAATTTCTTTTCGGAGGCACACATGGTAATGCCTGATGGCCACGTTCCACGGATCGTTCTTACAGTTTTTCTGTTCATTCTGCGCACATACCCTGCAATTGTGGGGAGAACTACTGGCATTCATCTGTTCCTGCAAGATCCCAAGAATGGTGCAATCGTTGCTTGCAGCCATAATAGAGAAAATTCTTCAGTTACCTGAGTACAGTGGGGAAAACACAAATGCCCCTATCAGCTGACAATGTGCATAGACTGGTTGGCTTAGTGTTTTACTACTTGATCGAGGTATGCCCGCCTCTTATTGGAAGTCACACTGATGTTCGCACCTTTTTGAGAGATCCGAGGAATAACGCAGCACTTAATGAAATACTGAGAGACATAATAACACAGGTGAACCATTATTCTGAGAAAACATTGAGAACTGAATGAGACTTTTGGAGCAAGCGATACAAAGTCTTCTATCTGCAGTTTTCTACTTCTTGCTGGAAAGGCATCCACATGTCGTCTGGTGAAAGGACAATTCGTTGTCTTCATTGGGAACTTTTGTTCATCATCATATAGTCATCCAGATGAAGCTGATCGAGGAGCATGTGTAGCAGACTCAGCAGCTTCCAAAGTATTACATGATGGTGCCCCATTGAAAGTCAGTTTTTCCTTCCTTAAAAAAGAGTAAGAATGGGCAGCATCAATAGCAATATCATCATGGCAGATCACAAGAGTAGTCCACGATGTGCAAGAAGTTATTGTTGCAAATGGGCATACTTATACGTCATTTACACTTGTATTTTGTTTATGGTGATACTTCTTTCACTTCCAGTATTCACTGCTTACTATTTAGATACAGATTGACTCCTGTGCATCTTCCTGCACAGAAGGATGGTACAGATGTGGCAACTACAAGGCAGCCAAGTCCTTATGTAATTGTTCCTACTCTAGAGGTACATACGAGAGCACCTGATCCTGAGATAAATAAACCTGAGTTACCTTTTCGAGGGAGGTCACGTATGGAGGTTATAGCAGACTCTCTATGGCAATCATACGATGCTGGTAAGAAAAGGCATCAGGATAGGAATAGGCTTCTGGAACTTTCTCCTACACAGGTAGAACATGTAAACACACCAAGTCCACTGACAAATGTTTCTTTGATTGGTCCAGTAAAGAAGAGTTATGCTGACATACTTCATGAGATGATTATAGAAGCTCATAAGAAAAGAATGAGACCTGAGAGACGTGCTAGGGAGGATGATCATGAGTTAAAGGATTACCTGGACAGTACAGCACACTTAGGGAATAACATATGGTATCAGCATATGAAAGAAGTGTGAAGAAGATCCTCAAAGGAGGAATGCTTTGTATGTGCACTCCTGCATTATAGCATGGGGAAGTCTAAAATCTTCATAGCTATCGAAATAGACGTCCAGACAGCACATTGTCTATCACACATAGCACTCTGTTGTACAAGAGACCAGTTCATGGGCTGAGATGCCGATCTCAAATGGGCAACTGAATGGACAGGTCCAGAAGAAGATGATTATGTCCAAGACACAAAGACAAGGCTAAGAGCTCATACCACGAATCACGTGATCAGATACGAAAAATTGAGTAAAAGGAGCTGGAATCAGATGGGAAGTAAACAGAAGGCTGGAGAGTCCAGGAACATCTGCAGAAGAAATTTGTTGATGGAAGAACAGAGGCCAGATGCAGATTTGGGAGTCAGTACTATCACCAGATGGATGGGAAGAAGGAGTGGTGATCTGCAGAGCCTGGGAGGTCATTGGTTGTTATCAACCAACCATTGACATAGTGCAGAATGGATGCAAACCTCTATGGCCACGACTTGCTAAGCTACTGACCTGGGTCGAAGATAAAGGAGGACCTTTGCAGATAGTGCCTTTGGAAAGCGCAAAGCTATGCTTCAGAAACAATGGCACAAGAAAAGTTGCAGAAAACTAAAACTGTGGTTGCATCTTTGATGTAACAGGAATG
The DNA here is from genome assembly GCF_040938575.1 of Ambystoma mexicanum. Classification (NCBI taxonomy): domain Eukaryota; kingdom Metazoa; phylum Chordata; class Amphibia; order Caudata; family Ambystomatidae; genus Ambystoma; species Ambystoma mexicanum. The sequence continues at coordinate 1,397,241,242 of NC_090922.1, forward strand.
CAAATTGGAACAGAAGTGATCATGGATCACTATTGGGCTTGTAGACCCAGAGCGTATATGAAGCTACCCAAGGACTGGGGAGGACGATACTCACTAGTGAATGACCATGTTCCAGCGTTGGTGATTCCTAAAAGTGATTTAAGCCTTGACAGTTTTCCAAAGGCAGATTCTTACCTGAGAAGAAGGAACTGTCGAGCTGATAAAACGAATGAAGAGGGAGACATATTTCTCAGCAAAGCCAATAGAAGCTTTTGACTCCATCCTATATGAACACAGACTGTTCAATCAGACTTCATCGATATTCACGATGATCTTCATGCCAAGAATCCAGGTTAGAGAAAATACCAAATGGCTGCAGATTACCAGATGGGGATTTCTGCAGACAATCAACACTACCAAAGGGATGCAATGCTATCAGAGAAGAGATGAGAGCCATACGACTGATGACTCTTCAGAATCGATACGTCCTGGACATGAGTACAGCTATGGATGGAGGTGTTTGTGCAAAAATCGGGAATCATGTTGCACGTTCATACCTTCTCACAATGAGAAAATGGCACCTTGACAGAGGCCACAGAGGTGCTGATGAAACTATACGTCCGGATAATAGACGAAGTGGGAGACGTTGCTGATGATAGTGGGTTTGGCTCACTCTTTTCTTGGGTTCCACAATGGATGGCAGACATGTTCTAGTTCCTTGGAGCCCTGATAGTACTAGTGTTGCTCGGACTTTGTGGCCCTCATTACGACCCTGGCGGAAAGTAACTGACCCGACCGCCATAGCCATCAGCCGGTCAAGTGGCACAGCGAGTAGAGCGCTCGCTTTGACATCGGTGCAGAGCTTGCTAACGCAGGTTCGAATCCCGGCAGGGCCAAACTCAGCCTTTCATCCTTCCGAGGTCGATAAATGAGCACCACACACCGTGGGTAATAATAAGCAGCGCTCAGATACCTGAGGGTTCGTAGCGCTATATAAATGCCAAATTATTATTATTATTATTATTATTATTATTATAGCGTAAATAGCGTTTCCGCCATTGCACGATGGAGTAAAGTGCAGCCAATTATGACCCATCGGGCACGAGCATTACGCCATGGCGGAAGTGCAAAGTCCGCGATGGCGGAAATGTCCCCAAAACGCCCCTCTCCGCCGTCGTACGGCACCCTTGGTGCAATTCCGCCACCCATCATAGCGGTCACCGTAATGAGCGCCAATCGCAAAATACGGTGACCGTAAATATACGGAAACGGAAGTAAAAACATGGGGCCGGAACGGGAAACAGCACGCCGTACACCTATAAAATCAGAATCCCAACACAACCATTAAAAATCCGACCCTGAGACACATCCCAACCCGACAGCCACCCTAGTTATAACAAACAAAATGGGAAAAGTAGAAAAAAAAGCGTGCGACCGCAAGCGGCAGGTCCACTTCTCCCATGAGGAACTCACCGTGCTCACAGAGACCCTCCAGGAGAATGCTGCCGTCGTCTTCTCGACGCAAATGACCAGGACGGCACTTGTGAACAAGAAGGCCATATGGGCCCTGGTGGCACAGCGGGGAAGTGCGGTGGGGACCGCACCCCGCAACCCACAGCAATGCAGAAAGCGATAGGACGACTTGCGGATACGCGTACGGAGCATACTATCAGCCAACCGTAACATTGCCACAGCTACTGGGGGAGGATCGGAATCACCCATCAAGTTGACCCCCTGGGAAGAAATCTGTGCCTCCACCATTGGAATGGAGAGCATAGAGGGAGTCGGAGGGATGGAGAAAGGAGTGCAGACATCCGGAGAATCAGGTAGGTGGGCCAAATAAAACAATGCTGAATCCACAATGTCCAATCATGTGAAGTACCATGTGGCCACATAGTGCAACAGAAACACATGTCCAGGAGAACGGCCACATACATTGGCCTGATAGCGCACTTTAAAAGTCACATTAAATACATAAATAATTAAAAATCCTAAAAACACCCTCTACACGTGCAGCATGCACACCCTAACTGCAGGCTGCAAAACAACTGCATCCTCAATCCACACAGAAATGAAACCACCTCCAAGGCCCTGACCCAAATCACCCTCAGGTACCACCCCAATGCATGTGATACATTGCCATTCCAATTTCCACAGACCCATTAATAACGCTCACCCTCCTTTACTCCACCACAGGGTCCGAGTCAAACGACGAGCTGCAGGACACCCCTACCAGCACACCTGCAAAGAGGGCCAAGACCAACGGCCAAAGACCCTCCACCTCAGCTGCACGGATCAAGACACGGCAGCAGCCCAAATCAAGTGGCAGCACACAGGAGGGGACTTCAACAGGCACCCCAGCAGCCAGCATGCCCACAACAGCAGCACCACAGGTCCCCCCAATGGATGCCACAGAAGGCACTGCTTCTGATGGCAGCAGCACCATAGGTGACACTGCATTAATGCCAGCATGCTCCGACACAGACAATGGTGCTGTCGATGTAGGACCCATCCATGACCTGTCTCAATCCCCCTGTTTGTTTCATCCCCTACACCATGAGGATACCACGCAGGGGCACCCACAAGACGACGACTGGCCATCCCCCACAAGCCCTGTGGCAAGGCAACAGGAGTTGATCAGCCCCTCTGTGACCCCACCGCAAATGGCCATGGCCCAGCAGAGGCAACAGTCCCTCGACCAGGTGACCGTGCAACAGCAGCAACTGGCCACGCTCCTCAAGGAGCATGCTGATGAATGTGGGGCTTCTAAGGCAGCCATAGAAACATCTACTGAGACACTTAGGGCACAAATGGAGCGAAGTACAGAGACACTTAGGGCACAAATGGAGCGAAGTACAGAGACACTAAGGGTACAAATGGAGAGAAGCACCGAGAGCCTGAGGGGGGAACTGCATGCGACGTCCAAAGACGTATGTGGTGAACTTGCCGCTGTGCGCCGTGTGCTCACTGAGCTCTCACAAACTCTTAGGGACATGCATGGACGTGAGCAGGCAGAGACATCATCCGTTGCAAGTTCCGTCCAGGGCAGCCCCCAACGTAGATCTGGGAGGAACCTGCGCTCCACAGGCAGGGGCGCTCCTGATACCCGGAGAGGGGGCTTGCAATAGCGTCTGCCCACTGACAATGAGCATCTTTGGACACTGGTGTTCGGGGGGGAGGTAGGAGGGTGGAGGGGGGTTGTTGGGCTTACTTGGGTGGCGGGTCGATGGGGTGTGTAACATGACTTCACATATGCTATGAACATTACATAATCATCCAATGAGATGTGTGGACATTGTTCCTTGTGTATGAGTCCTTCATAGGCGTACAGTCCACATTGTGCATGTTCCCGACACACACAGTGCCACAAGTGCCGTGTCCATGCATCAGCCAACAGGCGTGAGTGCTAGAAGCATGAATCTATGATACTCTGACGAATTTCACGGGCCTCCTGTGCCTCGCGGACTCCCTGAGGTGCTGCCACATCCCCAGCCTCATCATGACCATCTTCAGGTGCTTGCAGTTCTGCGTCAGGGGGCATGGGCACATTTCTACGTACGCACATGTTGTGTAGCATGACACATGCCATGACTATCTTTGCAACCTTCTCATGGCGGTACAGGAGAGCCCCGCCAGACCTGCTGAGGCAGCGGAAACGAGCCTTCAGTAGGCCGAATGCCTGTTCTATGACTACACGGGTACGTGAGTGGGCATGGTTGTAGTCCTCCTCATGCTGGTCCTGTGGGTTCCGGAGTGGTGTAAGGAGCCATCTCGTCAGTGGATACCCGGCATCACCTGTATGTGGACAATAAAGGATGTTTGTGGGATGACATTGCTACGTACGCATCCCCCCCCCCCTTCCTGCCAGGTCATTGCCGCATCACATACCCCACATTATCATGCATGGATTGAGACTCACCGAGTAGCCAGGATCTGTTCCCTGCGTGTCGCTCCATGTAGCGTGGTATTGTAGAGTTCCTCAAGACCATAGAATCATGGGTTGATCCAGGAAATCGGGCACAACAATGTGTAAAGATCCTGTTGGAGTCACACACCATTTGTACATTAAGAGAATGATATTGTTTCCGGTTGCGGTACTGGACCTCCATGGCATGTGGGACAACCAATTCCACATGGGTGCAGTCGATGGCACCAATGCAACCCGGTATGCCGGCAAGTGCATGGAATCCCACTTTTGTGTTTGTAATCTCCAGCTCCGAGCGTGGTAATGAGATGTAGTCGTCTGCGTGCTTCAGGAGGACATCGAGCACTTGCAATAGTGTCCGTGAGAACAGTGGCTGTGAAATGCCATGCAACTGTCCGACTGTGTGCTGGTAGGTGCCTGTGGCCAGGAAGTGGAGTACAGACACCACCTTCAGTAGGGGTGGGATGGCGGTTGGGCTATCTATCATGCTGACAAGGTCAGCGTGTGTCATGTCCACAATGGAGATTATGGTGTCCCGGTCCAAACGGTAGAGGGTGTGGATCTGCTCAGCAGTGAGGTTGAACGGATGAGCTCGGAGGTGTGGGATTGCGGGCTGCCTGCGTGGTGGTTGTGGCTGTGCTGGTGGGCCTTGCTGGCCCTGCCTTGCCCTCCTCCTCCTCCTGTGTCTCCTCTGTGCGGCCGGTTGTTGTAGTAGTTGGTGTTCGTCTTCTTCTTGAAGTTGGAGTACTTGCAGTGCTATCAGGTCCCCCAGGGCTAACATTGCTAGTCCTGCCGGTAGCATTTTGGAGTGGGTGTGGTTGTGGGAGGGGGTTGGGTGTGCAATTTATGTGTTTTCAGGCTGTATAGCCTCCACCTGTGGTGATTCATTCCACCTGTGCCAGCTGCAATCCCCTTTGGGTGAGCACTGTACCGAGGTTCACCGACAGGCGGGGCGTCCCATTTGTGAGTGAAGCCAGTTGCCATTTTCACACACTGCCGCACTACATGGATGAATTTGTGATTTCAAGCGGTCACAGATGCCTTTTCGACGTGATGTTACAAATGAGGAATTCGAAGGACAGCGCTTTCGGTTTTCAGCTAGCGGCGAGGAGACGCCCACAGGTCTGACTGCAAATATAACGTTCTATTGTTTAATGTCCTTGGGACAGGGGCCATGGCGAGAATGCAATGATTGATATGAATAGTATGGGATGCGCAATAGCGTAGTGGACGAATAGGCAGGACGTTCCCAAATACATGTTACTTCACAACACTATTATTCCGGGCTGAGGCACAGTGGATTTTGCAGACTGCATTACGCACAGACTCAATGGAGATTTCAAATGTAATGTGAGTAAATAATCATGCGTTTTTATACCGGGATGAGGGAATGATGTATGGATGCATGGACAGATGATTTAATTGAGAGTTTGCCATGTACATGGCTTATTGGAATCTATCCCCTTCCCCTGCGCTATGTGATGCAGAGCTGCCATAGTGGGACCATCGTCTATCTGCCCTTGTTGAACCCTCCCTGTCTCGACGCGCCTTCCAACAGTTGTGTCTATGCACGTTACTAATCCCATCTAATGGATTCTGTTTTAACAGACGCATGCACACGAACACTCGTTTGTAATAGTGTTTTCACCTCGATTTATATTGTTATGATTGGCAAGTGATTCATGGGTGGAAATAATCCTTTTGAGTGGGCTAGCATGCATATGGCTGTAGATTTAGTGTGATCATTGAAGTGAGTAATACTAATGAAGTTCTGATGGCCATACTATTCTTTTTCATTTCATTTGGGTGACAGGTATCTCCTCCCCTTTTGCCGCTGCCATCTGTATGCCACTCCTGCAGATGGCTTTTACTCCCGACACCTGCTGCTTCGAGTTCATCAGTGGAGCACCATTACGATCTTATGGGACGATCGCCAATGGGCCACATGCCCTTACGCAGTACTAGTGGCTAGGAGCAACATATCTACCTTTCAGCTGGACTAGTGCCTACCTAATGGGACGGGCCTGCGGTTCTAGGCGCTTCCATGTTGCCTTTTTGAACGTGAATGTGGCCCCTGTGTACCATGAAGGAACAGGGCGTCACACAAGGAGTAGCTGGTCATTTATTGCGGATGCAGCCCACAGTAATGTAGATATTTCGGGGTTTATGACCTAATAGCTGTATGGGCTTGGTGAATTTGATGTGCATTAAAATTTTAGTCTGATGTTAACCGTGTAGCGTTATTCTTTGGAAGTAATGTAGCATATTCCTATTTGTGGAGCGATGTATTGTGAGTAGATCTGCATTGGGTTCCGGCTTCTGAGTATAGTTGCGTGGTACTGTACTGGCCGCGTTTGCCTACGAAGCCCAGTAAGGTCAGGGATAGGGGCTGCCATTATGACTGTTTTAATGATGTCATGCTTAGGGGCGGGGGATTAGCTTTTGTGTAACTGATGCCGGTCAGCCAGGTGGATTGGTGGAATGATGTGATTATCAGGAAATGGCTGGTCACAGGTGCCTGTGTTTGCGTGCGTTTCTTGGAGGGAGACTGAGGTCATGTCCATTGGAATAGCTTCTGTATTCGTGCCATCTGTGCCCTGCAGCTCCCATTGGCCCCTCTTGAGATGAGCCTGGCTGCTCAGTCACTCTGCCAACTTGTGTGGTACATGCTTATGCTGATGGTTGGTTTGTTTACTGGCATGTGTACAGGGCTGGTGCAGTCTCCCTCAGGATACTGCTTTGAATGTTGCCTTGCACTGGTGTCAGGCGATGGGGACCTGTTGTTGTTTTGTCTCATCTTTCAGTTCATTTTGCTGTACTTGAACCTACGCATGCCTGTGCTTCATCAGTACGGCAATGGTGACATGCCAAATATGGATGGCCACTCACAAGGCACTTGGAGCCCCTACATTCATTTGTTCGTTGGCATGCGTGGGTGACTTGTGCATTTCACTGGTTGCATTGTGTGACTTCATTGCACCTACGAGGAGTTGTGCAATGTGGCCAGGGTGTGGTGTACAGGCACTCAGTAGGGCCATTTACGGTTGGTTCACGATGCCGTATTTCTCGCCATGGCGGAATGGTACTTTCCGCCATGCTTGATGGCGTTATGTAAATGTCCGCTAGGGTCAGAATTCGCGTACCGTTGCGCCATGGTGGTAATTATGGTTTTGCATGGCGCGCGTGCGCGTACTTGGTGCAGTTAGCGTTGGCGTTCACTACGGTGTCGCTAATGGCATCGTACTTTACGGTGACGGGTCATAGTCGCAACGAGCGGTATTCGATGGCGGTATTGCATTTCCGCCATCGTTTTTCGATTTCCGCCAGGGTCGTAATGAGGCCTGTGTTTGTTTGTTTGTTTATTTGAATTGCGCACCAGACCCGGGGGTATTCGGGCACAAAGGCAGAAAGAGGGTTGTTCAATTTAGGTTACATGTTGCAAATAAACAGGGAATACAGCTGCGGTTACAGTGCTGTAGACCTGTGGTGTCAGAGGATCCTAAAAATATGTACAATAGGCTTACAAGAATACAGAATTGTCAGATTAATAGAACAGAGCACATATACAGAATATACATGAGATCCCAAATGGCAATAGCGCGAGGTTAAACATCATTAACTTTTAGCCATTGGATCAGGTTGGATCTGAATTGCTGGTAGGGGAGATCTTCCCTTAAATCAGTTGGGAGGGAGTTCCATAGTTGTGCCGCTTTGACAGTGAAGATGCTCCCGCCAGATTTGATGAGTTTAAATCTGGGTACTAACAGGAGGTTAGAGTTGGCTTTTCGTAAGGGACGGGAGGCTGTTTGTCTGGTAAATCTCTCTATGAGGTATTGCGGGGCTGCATGGTTGAGGCATTTATGGGTGAGGGAGGCTGTTTTAAGGAGGATTTTGTCTTTAGTAGATAGCCAGTTGGTGGATCTCCTAAGGTCTGATATGTGGGCCTTTTTAGGGAAGTTAAGGGCGGCTCTCAGGGCATTGTTTTGCAATGTTTGAATTTTAGAGGTGATGTATTTATTGCTGCCTATGTAGAGGGCGTTGCAATAATCTAGTTTGGACAGGATAAGTGCTCTTGCTAGAGTGACACAATTGTTAGGTGAGAGGAAGGGCTTGGCTGCTCTAATTAGCTTGCAGGTATAGGAGGTGGATGAGGCCATCGAATTCACCTGTTTATCAAAAGTAAGCATAGAGTCTATGTAAAAACTGTGGGTTTTGACTACTTTGGCTACAGAGATGGTGTTGTTATCAATTATGAAGGAGTCATAGTTGGTGCCTATTTTTTTGGTGTTGGAGGAGGTGCCTAGAATGAGGCGTTCATTTTTGTCATCATTCAGGCATAGACTGAATGATCATCTGTGTGATCAGGATAATACTTTCACAATGCAAGAAGACAGAAAAGAAAGCCGTAGGGATGAAAATCATGATCGATGTTGAATCAGGATGGAAGACCAGATACTTGACAGATTAATAAATCAGAGACTTTGTGAAAACCAGCATCCATTCACCTGGGGGAATGAATTTCCTGTATCCAAAGAACCATAAGAAGTATGTGGGAAGATGTATCTATTGCAGTCCAAGTGAAAAGTGCATGCTCATGACTTGGAACAAGGATGAGCATGTGAAATCAGCTGGATGCCTGAAGGGACTCATAAAGATATGGATCCCAAAAAAGCATTTCTTTAGACAAGGATGCCCAGACGTGAAGGATGATGGGAGAGTGGTCGATGAATCGCCCAGAGGGGGGAGTGTAGAGAATGTGCCAAGTACCCACAACTCAACCACTTCACCCATATTGCCTATATGTTGGGAAACAGACTGTGAGACACGTGCGGTACCAGTGAAAATACTGATATAAAAGAGAATCTTGGAAGCAAGGTTCCCATTGAGAAAGCCGTACCTGCATACGAGACAGTATGATGGACATTTGAATTAAATCCCAGAAGAAGCAGAGCAAATGTCAGGAAGAGAAGAATGGTGACGTCACACAGTCGAGACTGACGTACATATATGCAGAGACAAGTGAATGAAGATATTCTCTAAGGCATCAAGAAAGCATCAAAGATAAGTTACAATCTTGGGCTCAAGATGAAGAAACCTATGCTATTGAACTGATGAAGATATCAAGTCATTTTACATGTGTACATATGCAAAGAAATGCAAGCAGATGAAGTATTTTTGAGGCTAGTGAATAGATTGCAGCATGCGCCAACGTATACATCTATAGGAGTGAGTAAAGAATTGATATTTCCACTACGTGTTATAGCAGAGCTGGACTGGTAAAGAAAGGCATTCTTTTCAGTGTGTCACAGTTAAAGAGCAATTGAATTAACAAGCGTGAATCTCACAAAGGCGAGGCTGGCTGGGGTGAGCAGACACTGGATACAAAGCATGTGAAAGAACGAAACTCCTGTTCAGGAAGGCATGGACAAAAACAAGGAAGACGTCAGAGGAAATAGTATTTTAAATACACTAGAGCTCGATTTTGTGGTCTTTAGTCACGTGGAAGGATGAAGTTGGACAAACATGACAACCACACCTACTCATGGAAGCAGAGTGTGCCATCACTCCCCTGTATTGTCCAGAGCAAAGAACACCCCCAATGACAAGTTCAGAGTCCTAATTGACAGCAGACAACCGAGGTGATTGTTATAAAGCTCAGTCCAGGCAGCTTTAGATTGTTTGATAAGTTTACTTCAGTTCTTATGTTACAGTTACAGTTCAGAATTCCGACTTAAGTAATAAGGAGATAGAAAGACCAAGACCAAGACAGGACAGACCAGACACCGGCACCCATCACCCAGGGAGGGAAGGCTCAACTGACCCAGCGTAGAACTCTCATCATAGCATTCCCTCACTCATGCATCAACATTCCACAGGCACTCTGGTGACCTCATAAATCACATGGCAAACCACATCAGACTAACCAAGCACATCACAACACATCTTCCCCCTTTCCAAACACACTTGCAACAAAAGCTTCACAACACATCTCCCTCCTATCAGACATTTTCACAAAGGAACGACTCACATCTCATCCAAACCCAAGAGCATTGGAGGTTTCACATGAAAAACCCACAACTATGCAATTCCAGAACTCCGCCTATCATTCTTAAACACCATCAATAACAGCACTAATCACCTCCCATCCACCCCTGCCACGGGCAGACTCTAGTCTCCCACACTAGACACAAACCAGCCCAGATCCAAGGCTATACCTAACTCACCATACCATGACCAACATAAAACAACTTTGGTCCTCCTGCTCGCCCCTGCCACAAGCGAGCCTTCAGGCTGCCACTCCGAAGCACATACTCGTCACCCCGACGCAATACTAGTCATCAGGATGACAACGAAATCACCATAGACAGATAAGAGGTTCAGTAAAATTCTACAGCTCACTGATTCACAACCAGCAACAGGCATGCCTGAGAAAACACACAAGCACATATATATATATATAGGTGGACCAAGCCAATCAAGCAAACCTGACCACACCATGGTGTAAAGCTCCTCAAACAGCTTGGAGATGCTGGCCAGTCAACTCCAAGACCATCTACAAAACATATGGTTGACTCTAACACTCTTCTCAATGGCAGTACAATCCAGTTTCATAATCAAACCCTGACCAGATAAAATAGCCAGGGTCTACACATAACACATAAAGATAAACAAATCACCCTGAGATTCATCACCCCAAACAGCATCTTCAACTTTATAATAGTATGTACTGGAGGGCGTCCCCTACCAGCAACTCGCTCCACCTGACTTCTACAAGCTGTCCTTTAGGATAAGAATCATATTCTCCAAAGAGTGCACTACCGCCATAACAAAAGCACTAGACTACTGCTATATCAAAGACACTAGACTTTCCAGTACCATTCACATTTGTGCAACTCCCACTAACCACTAATTAAAATCCCTGAGAGGGCGCTACCCTGAGGAATCCCTTTACTTACACTTAAAACCTACCGAGGCGCTACCTCACTTTAGTTGCATCTCAAAACGCAATCTCCATGACCTAAACAGTGCTAAATAAACAACACTGATAGAGTGCACTTCTAAGTGGCGCTACCACCTAACCAAACCCACATAAACAGTGAACTTACTACCGTTAATACCAACGGAGGCGCTACCTCCCTAGTATCTAAAACTTCTAGTTAAAAAATTTAATGATGCACCCACTCATTCTTTTATACTTCCATACGCATTCTAGATAATATGCTAGTGACATGCCTTCACTTCCATACTTTCCAAGTACATGGATATACATGACATTTGTACATCCTCAATTCTCTTTTTTTCTTTTAGCAATTATCAACACTATAGATTTGCAATTAGCGTACACACAATTTTTTAAAAAAAACATGTAAATTGCATTTCTCTATTATTCATACAGGAGAGTCTTATATTTATACTCTTAAATCCTAACTCTTAAATAAACTCCGCGTTGCATTAGCACCTTGCATTGCCTTAAAATATGCACACAAAACATACTAAAACGTTACAGAATTTGATATGTCCACAAACCTGCAAATGCTTGAAATTTGTTAATTCTCTAATACATTACATCTTCACTAGCCAACGAAAATGTCCATTTACCTGCAATTGCTTGAAACATGTTAGATCCCTAACACATTACATCTCTACACGCCAATCATACCAATCACCCAAACGACACTAATACATTTTACCCTCCTCTCACACTTGCCGCAAAAAATCTTTTTTTCATTTGCAGAACATAGAGGATCATAAACAACAGCATTGCATTATTTAAACAAGACAAATGTCCCACGATGCCTTCTTCACTTCACAGCCTTTAGAGATAGAAAAACCCAGCCGCAATATTAATTACTCCTTTAAGCTCATGCGCAATGCATAAATCCTCATCAAGGCGAATTCCTGGGACTTACTGGGTCACCGTCAGCAGCTACCAGACACCCATAATGAGCAGAGCGGCCTGCATTCTTCCATTGTCACAATGGTTATCGCCGCTTTAATCCAAACTGGAGAGCTGCTTCAACCTCAAACAGAAACTCCGAATCCTTTAAGGAACTCTGACTTCCGCATTACGCAGCGTGAAACATCACGTTGCGTGATCTAAGCAAGGTCCTTTCCTTAACCCTACGCACCTAGTCCTGGTGCATCTTCAAAACGGTCTCTTTAGAACGTGGGAACGTGGCGTTCTGATGTTTCGCCGATACCCCCATCTGGAACGTTACGTCATAACATTTGAAATCACCATCGATGATGAAGGTACAATTGTACTGTCCCCCGAAATAACGGTCGTTCACTGGTGCCGCCTATGACAATGTCAAACACTCACTTCAGCCGCAAATGTAAAACCTTTCCGCTTAGACTTTATCACGCTTTCTTCAGTGCTCACTCCAGCCGCTCATTAAATGCTTCTTTTGCGCTTTTAAACTCCTTCTTCAGCTACACATGCAACTTGCTCCATTAATGATTTGAAGCATACCAACTTTGGCACGTCCCAACATGGCTTTTCAAACTTTTTTCTCTGAATATGTTGGTGCTGCTAAACAGTTTTCGACCCTCTCCACCTTCTGCAAGCGATTTTTCTTCACACACAGCCACGACAGTCACTTTAAACACAATTCTGAGGCTGCAGCTGCACATACTACACGAACTTGCAGCTTTTCATAGTCCCATTTACAGATGACTCCAGCATCGCTCACTGGGCGCAGGGACTTCAGCTCCCATAGGTGGGACACTTGCAGGGTTGGCAGAGCAGCCTGCAGGCGGGGCCCGACCTTCCCGCTTAACATAGGCTAGTTTCTCTTCTGACACAGCATACCCAATTTATAGAGGGCAGTAGATACGACTGATACTCCCAGGGGCACCCTTATTTAAAGTACTCTTTCCAGGTACACTTCCTTCCTGGGCTACCCCTGTCTCATGGGCCTCTTCCTGCTTCTCTCCCAAGGCGCAGCACTCCCAGGACATGGCCTAGGCTGCTGCATTTATCCTTAATGGAACTTATGGCCCCTTCCTCCCGTGTCCACCCTGGGTGATGGGTTTGCTTACTTGGTTCATGGGGGCGGTGTCATCTGTTATCTTCTGGTCCTGATTCATCCTGCACCCCCCCGCAGCAGGTCACATCAATCTTCAGCTTTTTCCTTAGTTTCCTTGGTTTCATCAGCTTCCTCTGCATATGGTTCTTGATTAAAATCCCATCCTCGTCGCCATTGTTATAAAGCTCAGTCCAGGCAGCTTTAGATTGTTTGATAAGTTTACTTCAGTTCTTATGTTACAGTTACAGTTCAGAATTCCGACTTAAGTAATAAGGAGATAGAAAGACCAAGACCAAGACAGGACAGACCAGACACCGGCACCCATCACCCAGGGAGGGAAGGCTCAACTGACCCAGCGTAGAACTCTCATCATAGCATTCCCTCACTCATGCATCAACATTCCACAGGCACTCTGGTGACATCATAAATCACATGGCAAACCACATCAGACTAACCAAGCACATCACAACAGTGATGATAGATAATATGCTAATTGGTGGGTAGCTATGGTTAAGACTAGCTCACTAGCGCCTGGAAGCCCAGCATGCATGCTGCTCATGTAGGTGGAAAAGTACTGACGGATGTTAGAGTGCCAACCAATGGTAGGGGGCTGCGTAAATAAGGGCCCTATAGTTTGTGTAACCAATTGGACGTCGTTTATTTAGTGACGTTCAAAGTGACCTGTTTAAGGTGAGGGCTTAGTTGCCCCACCTGATGTTAAAGAGCCTATCACTCTCTTAGACTAGTATGGAACGTATACTTAGATGTTCCCTTAGACCCTATCACAATAGCCACTAGGTTTTTGTAGTTTCTTACGTAGGATGACGTTAGTAATACATTGGTTAACGTCACCTATGACGTATTCTTGTTATAAAAGTATGCTTTTTTTAAAGATGCATTGAGAAGCTATGCTGAGATGTCTGTTGATGTCTGTTGTATTCCCTGTTTTAGATAACTGATATTAAAACAGTTATCTTTTTTGCCAACTACCTGAGTTATTTCGATTATTGATGTTTGAGTAACTTATGTATCCCCATTCATCTCAAGGATATTGCTACCTCATCTTAAAGGGCTGGGAGGAACCCCCATTTCAATACTTTCTGACAAGGGAATCAAGATGGATCAATGCAAGGTTACAGCAGTCCAACAATGGGCCACTCTGTCCAGTGTCAAAGACCTAAAAAGATTTCTGGGACTAGCACATTTGTATCGCAAATGTATTCCTAACTTCTCACAGATTGTGTTGCCCACCATGACTTTACTGAAGTAGAAGGTCCCTTTTTTTGGAGTCAAGATCCCAATTCTGCTTTCCAGTTCCTCAAAGACACTTTTTTCTCGGCTCCAGTACTCAAACAGCCAGATCAAAACATTGCCTTCATTGTAGAGGCTGACGTTTCTGCTGGGGCCATTGGAACAGTCCTCAAAAAATGCATTGGAGACAGTGAACATCCCATTGCTTACTTGTCAGAAACCCTCAATCCTTCTGAGCTTAACTATTCGATTTTAGAAAACAAACTCCTAGCCATGAAACACGCCTGTAGTGTAGACATCTTCTACAAGGCTCGGTGCATCCTTTCGATATCAGGACAGATCACTGCAACCTCAAGGTACTCCAACAGATGGAAGGCACCAACGCGCGCCAAGCCAGATGGTCCTTTTTCTTTGCTCAATATGACTTTACCATTACCTACATCCCGGCATTTGACAATTCTTTGGCTGATGGGCTCTCTCGCAGATGGGTCTCTCCTGATATCAAAAGCCAGAGTGGGGAAAAACTCTTGAGAAGGAATTGTTTTCTTGGGGAGGTGTCACACTTCCTCCAGGAAATTCAAGAGGCCACAGCTGGTTTCCCATATGATCAGTAAGACCCCACTTATCGGAAGAACAACAATCTTCTCTTCCATCAAGACCTTTTATTGTTACCTACACCTACCCTGCAACACAAGATTCTCATGTCGTGCTATGAAGGAAGAACACCCTGAAACTCATAAGACGATCCTTCTGGTGCCAACTTTGTACAATGAGGTCAAGGTCTCTGTCTGTTCTTGCCCCATTTATTTTAAAATGTTTTTATTGGCATTTGCATAAGTACAACCATGCATTTATCAAGTATCATGCATCAAGTAAGGACCTGTATACTTACAGCATTATGTTAAAAACAAACAACCAACAACAAACAAACAACTTCTTCACTTGTCAGGCATTATGTCTTTTCCAGTTTTTAGTGTGCATATCCTGTTTTCTGGGACTGATCATGGACTTTCCCTTTGCCAAAAAAGTAGCGGCAGCCAGCATAGTCAGGCTACAATCCGACCATGTTCAAATCAGGGTCAAATACTACGCAGTTACCAGCCCTCAAAGGGGTTTGTTATTCCGATGGGTGAAACATGTCCCAGACCAGTGCCGAACATGCTGCACATTTATCACTCCCATCAGACCCCGATCTGTGTGCCCCATCCATCCACACATTACTTTCTGCTTCTGCCCAGCGCTCAAATTCCCTGTGCCATCTTGTATACTGCAGGCCCCCAGCAGATTTCAAGGCCATAGCAATAGCCCTTTTGGCCAATATGCAGGCCATGTCCATAAACCTGGTCCCATGTTTGTATTTACTGATTCTGAGGAATGCCCCTAGCAAGCATTCTTTTGGTGACCACTCTTATCTCAGCCTTCCTACAGGCCTGTTCAATTCGTGCCCAAAACCTTCTCACACGCCCACATGTCCAGAACATATGTATGAGGTCCGTGCCCACCATCCCGCACCAGGGGCATAGTGACTGTACATTTTTATGGAACAAGGCTAACCTGTGTGGTGTCATATATGTGCGGTGCAGTACATTTAGTTGTATCAGTCTGAAGTGGGAATTTCTCGATACTGCTTGGGGTACGCCAGTATCCGTTCCCATTCTTTCTCTGTTATGTCTATGCCCAGGTCCTTCTCCCACAACTTTTTCAGTGCTGCACTTTTGGGGTCAGGCTTCTCTATCAACAAACTATAATCTGGACACCGGCCTCCAGCCATTGCTCAGGTTGTACATTAGGGTCAGCAGGTGGTTAGATGGTGGTTCCTCAGGCCATTTTTCCCATTTCTCTTTGGCCCCCTTCCAAACTGTCCTCCAGGCACCGCTTCCTTCTGTTGCAGTGATTCAAGTTCCCTGAAGACCCCCTCCTCGTATAGATTGCCCCAAGTGTATATGCCCCATCTTTCCCACCGTCTCACTATTACCAGGTCTGCGTTGGCGCTACAGATGTCGGCCGTAATCGGCACCTCAGGTGAGTAGGGGTGTCTAAGTTTCAGTAGTGCCACTGCTCTTCCCCATACCCTCCTCCCCAGTGTTACCACCATGGGGATGATTCCCATGCAACCCAATGGTACCCATGTTATTTCTTTTAGCTTGGCCGGGGCCACCAGCCATTGTAACAGCTCAGTTTCAGACGTGGTCTCATCCGCCAGCCATTTGACTATGTGGCTGAGTTGGGCCGCCAGATAATACTTTTCTTGGCCTGGTAGTTGCACCCCTACCTCACTGGAGGGCAGACACAGTGTGGCAAGTGATATCCTGTCTTGGGCCGCCCCCCACAGGAAGTCACATAGCAGCACCTCCAAAAGGCGGAAAAAGGATGCTTTAACGTAACAGTGTACGTTGTTAAAGTGATACAGAAACCTTGGCAGGATGATCATTTTGGTGATGGCCACCCTACCCATTAGGGACAGCAGCAGCCCTGACCATAACCTCATGGATTTCCTCAAACCATTCACCATTGCAGCCGTGTTATTCTCATGCATTTGTTCCGGTGTATGCCGTATGTTTACCCCCAAGTACTTGAATGATTCCAACTGCCACCGGAGACCGACTGCTGGTAGTGCCTTTGGGCTCTTCCCCCTCAAGCCTGCTATCAGGAATAAGGTCAATGTAAGGGCGCCTGGCGGTGTCCTGATATACCCAGGAGGTACATGTATAAATATCAAAGAAATCAGGATGAGAGATCCTACAAGCAGAAGGTGTGGTTCTGAACATATAAATTTATTTCAAGAGCACATGTTTGATTTTTAATTGGTTTACCCAACTTTCGATAAGCACGAAAGCGAATGACAACGGACAGGTGAAATTATATACAGTGGAAAATACAAGGTAAGTATCAACCTCTATGATGTTGAGTTAAGAACTCCACCTAAGGGCACAGACATATATGACAGTCAGAGAGACCTCAAATTAAACATAGTGCACCCAGGACAGAAAGTGGTCCGGGGCGTAGTTAACACCGGGTGTACACAACATCTACAGGACATACACAAGGAAAGGTTTTTTGCAGTTGTGTCACGGGGATCGACACAGGTGTGTTTCGGCCATGGGAGGCTTGATTGTAGCCTGTCTTGGTGTGGCCTTCATCAGGATTGACACCAGCTGTGGCGCTGTCCGTTTTATCTGTGGGTGAAAAAGGGGCTTGTGAGGATCTCGGGAATGTGGTTTAGTAATTTATAAAGTAAAAAATAATGGCTTAGTGGAGCCTTGGTGATACATCAGGAGGTGTATCAGAATACAACGTGCCTGCTGCTGAGATAGCAGGAGTGATGTATGTTAAAAGTCCTTGGACACTTGCTGGACTGCTGGTGCAAAACTGCACTTTTGGTAGAGCCGTGGGTTCCTGATATCTAGATTGGGTCAGGATACCTGGGGCTTGTTGAGAGCCTAAGTAGGTCCCTGATCTGTGGAACAAATATATATATGGACCATGAGGGATAGGCATGAAGCTACTGTCTAAGGTGATGGTGCGCGTGACCCTGGTGGCTCTTTTTATTGTTTCAAAACCATGAGGCAACGTGAGCACGGTTGTGAGTGATAGAAAAAGTCACGAAGGAGCGGTGGTATGACTTAATTGGTGGTCTAGGGTGATGGTGCGTGTGACCCTGGTGCCTCTTTTTGTTTTTACCATTGCGCAACGTGAGCACGGTGGTGAGTGCTGGAGCAGGTGCTGAAAAGGCGGTTGTGTGCCTTAGTTGGTAGTAGCTAAGCTAACTAAGGAGCAAGCATAGTGTTTAAGATGGAAAAACTCTTCTAAACATACGTCCCCAAAGGGGTTTCAAAATAATGCCAGAGTGTGGGCGGTGCACTGCTAATTAGAGCCAGAGTGGTAGGTACACGAAATCCCTGGTCGTGGAGAGACTGGACCCGAATTGTCCATTTGTGCTGATGCCAGAGTGATAATAAAAGTGCGCTATTTATCTGGGTCGGCTCGGTGGTGATATAATCGTGGTAAGGGACACACCAGATGGATCCCTCTAGTCTGCATGCCTTGAGATAGCAACCTAGTGCAGGTGAAAGAAAACGTAGCTATCTAAACCTACGGCAGTGAGGTCGTCGATCCATCGAAAGTACAGTTACTTATAGATGCGAAAAAGTGCGCGAGGACACATGCATGCCTGGTAACCTACCGCGATCCAATGCCGTGCGTGCGTTACCGGGGGATCCACAACAGTAGTGGTTGCTTCGAGACGGGGTGAACGCTAGCATAGTAATAAAGTAGTCCCCTTGTGCGGTGTAGCCAATGGTACTGCGGTGTGTGTGTGAGGACCAATCACAATGGTACACATGGCTGAGATCGGGTGTCAACCAATGGGGTGTGGCTAGCTAAGGGAAAGTGAAAGTCAACGCTTGGGCGTGTGTGGACTACTGGGGACCCACGGGATCATGGGAATTGTGGTCTGAAGAGGGCATGAAAGGAAAACACTATTCGTAAGACTAATGTGATTCCACAATCAGCGTTGAGGAGAGGGAACATGGGAATAATGTATCCCTACGTGTATCATTCTAAAATGATTTCAAAATAAGGTTCACAGCGCTAATTATACAATGTTAGACATGCATATAGTTGGTCCGGTGTTCTTAACAAATCTAAATTCGTGTGTCACCTGTCAGCGTACCAAGTCACCATTGACATAATTAATTTTGACATTTGAAACTGATAATTAACAGAAATGCATGTTTTTAGTTTATCTAGCATAACAGATGTCTTGCAAACATAACAAATGTCATTCGTTAGAGAAAGGTTTTTTCAATGAACATGGTCCGAGGGGAAAAACGGGTGTGTTGTATCCCCTGTAGTAATCACAATGATCTTATAGCCTAGTACATATAGTGGGGCGAAATGTTAGATACGCATATTGTTGGTCGGTTGTTACTTCAAAACCTTAATGTGCATGTCACAGGTTAAAACATCAAGAAAACATTGGCATATTTAGTTTTTGGCATAAGACATTTGATGTTGTTTAAGGTGTTTTTCCCAAAAAATAGAATGTGTGTGTCACTGGTTCAAACATCATGGAAAAAAAGACATAACTAAGTACAGGCATTCGGTTTCACTGGGTGATAAGTACCATGGAATGCATTTATAAGCTAATCTTGCTTGACATATGTCTTTTATTGGAAATTAATTTGTGAAGGAGTATAGTGACTCAAATCGTCAGAGAGCCTTTAGTCACTCACAGATTTGATGCAGTCAGGGCGTGGTGGAGGAATTAGTACAGCTATCTGCTCGGATATTGTCAGAAAGAGGCAATGTCTCACATGGGTTTTTGGAGTTCACTCCCACAAGTGTTTTCATTCCACTGTGATGTTGAGGCAGTGGCGGACAGAGTTCAATCTATGGACCCATTTTTGTTCCAATTGAGTGAGGACCAAATCCATATTGCCACCACGTCTTTGTGGTTGTAGTTGCTGTAACACTGTCCAGATGAATTGCTCATGCGTGTGGCCTTTTCTGCTGAAATGTTCAACTAAAGGTTTGTCTTGCACTAGATTCTTGATGCAGGATCTATGCTCATTGATCCTCGTTTTGACGGGTCTGATGGTTTTGCTGATATATATCAAGTTGCAAGGGCATTTAATGACGTAGATGACATACCTACTTTCGCAGTTGGTATGGCTGTTCATGTTCCATGTGAAATCCTTATAGGTAAAGGTTTTGCTGTTGTTGGTATACCGGCACCCGACACATCGGCCGCAGCAGTAGTGTCCCACGACTGGGGTAAATTCCATAATGTAGCTGGTGTCTTAATGGGTTCCAGATAGGTGTGGACTAAAGTGTCTCTTAGAGTTTTGTTTTTTCTGAAAGCAAACAAGGTTTTTTTTGCCAAGCTCCCTTCGTTTTTAATCAAGTGCCAGTGTTTCTTGATTGTAGTCTTGATGATGTTACTCACTGGGTTGAAAGTGGTAACACATACCGTCCTGTCTATAGGGTCTTTGTTTCTGGTGGTGAGGCAGATAGATCGGTCGGTGTTTGCTGCTCTTTTCTTAGCCATTCTGATTGATTTTTTTGGGTAGCCTCTTTGTCCTAGGTGTGTCTGTTGTTGTTGGGCATGTAGTTCAAATGTTCCTTTATCTGTGCAATTCCTGCGGATGCGAAGGAATTGTCCATAGGGGAGATTGTATTTCAACCCTTGCGGGTGGCAGCTTGAAAAATGAAGAAGGCTGTTTCTGTCAGTAGGTTTCCTGTAAAGTTCAGTATTCAATGAATTTCCAGACCGGTAGATGTGTAGGTCGAGAAAGTTTATGGCTTGAAAATCTCAGTCTATGGTGAACTTGATGTGGGTATTTTGTAGATTAAGCCAGTGATGAAACTCTAACAGTAATTCCTTGCTGCTTTGCCAAATCAAGAGTACGTCGTCAATGTAACGACACCATATTTGTATGTGATCCCTGTATTGGTTGTTGTCCAGGTAGATGTTGTCTTCTTCATATTGGGCCATGTAGAGGTTGGCTACATCTGGAGCGAATGTGGCCCCCATGCTGACCCCTTTGATCTGTTGGTATAGCTGTTGTCCAAACAGGAAAAAGTTTTCTGCCATGGCTATGCGGATGCAATCCAAGATGAAATTAGTGGGAGTAGTTGTAACATCTAGCCTTTTCTCAAGGCAGGTAGCCAGTGCAAGTAATCCATCTTGTTGAGGGATAGAGGTGTATAAGGCTTCAACATCCATAGTAACTAGGATGGAGTCAGTCGTTAGATGGACAGTGTCGAGGAGCTTAATGGTTTCTGTACTGTCCTTGATGTACGTTGGTATTTTGCTGATGAAAGGTTTCTTAAAGTAGTCTGTATATAGTGATAGCTGTTCCAGTAGGGAGTCACAAGCAGAAACTATGGGTCGTCCAGGTG
This sequence comes from Ambystoma mexicanum, assembly GCF_040938575.1. Lineage (NCBI taxonomy): Eukaryota > Metazoa > Chordata > Amphibia > Caudata > Ambystomatidae > Ambystoma > Ambystoma mexicanum. Next base: position 1,397,262,329 of record NC_090922.1, read on the forward strand.
GTTTCGTTGCATGTTTGTGTATTTTTGGTAAGATGTAGAATGCTGGTATACGGGGGTGCATTTTGTTGAGAAAAATGTGTTCATCAGGACAGATCCATCCTTCTTCCTCAGCGTGTTTGGTGAGTCTACTGATTTCCCCTCGTAGGCGTTGTGTGGGGTTAATGGTAAGTTTTTTGTACGATGTGCTATCATCTAGCAGACGTTGGCATTCCTTGTTGTAATCTTCGGTATTCATGACCACTATGCCACCGCCTTTATCGGCTGAATTTATGGTTATGGTTTTATCCGCATTCAGGTTTCTGAGGGATAGTCTTTTTTATTTGTTTAGATTGTCCTGGTAGAAATTCTTCTGAGCCAGTCCGCTGGTGATGGTTTTCAAGGCAATTTTTTCGAAGGTGTCAAGCTCCCCTGGGATGGTATGGGGGGGGGGGTGGAGTAAAGTTGGACTTGGGTTTGAAGCCCGTCACATTTTCTGATGATTCATCGGAATCTTGGGCAATGGTGTCTTCCGAGTTCGGTTTTTCAGGTAAGTATACTTCAAAAAAATATTTTATCCTGAGGGTACGAAAAAATCTTCTGAGTTCTGCCTCAGTTTTGAAAGGGTCTGCTTTAGTGGCAGGAACAAAAGATAGGCCTCTTTCAAGAAGGGTCTGTTCCGCTTCATTCAATTTTCTAGATGACAGATGAAAAATGGGAATGGATGTTAAGGCTGATTCGAATACCATTGGCGTGTCCTCATGTATTGGCCGGTCTGTTGTGGGCGTTTCTTTGGTCTGCCCCGTTGGCCCCCTCTTTGAAAAAAAGGGTGTGGGACTTGTGGACCTGTCGTCCGGCTGCCGCTCAGTGAACATGGAGAGCTCCCGCTGGAAGACCCTGAGCTTCCAGGGAAATTTACCACACGATTGCGTCTGTTGTAGTTGGTTTGTTGTTGCTGTTGTAAATTGCTGTAGTAGGTCTCTTTCAAGTATGGGTATGTTTTTTCCTCGGCATAGTTCGCGAGATCCTTCCTGAATCTTTTTACCTTGCGATCTACTGTAAGTTGTTTGAATTTCATTATTTCCTCTTCTAGTTTCTCTAGTTTCTTTTTCGCGTCTTGTATGGTTGTATACTCTGCAAACTTTTTCTCCAGAGCTGCCAGCTCTTCCCCTAGTTTCTTGCATTCTTCCTGGGCGGTGTCAATTATGAGAATAATCCAGTCACGGCTACATTTGTTACCGACCCCGCTGAAGTTTGTTTTAAACTTGGGGTTGTCCGTAAATACCCGGGGATATTTTTGACTTGTAGTCCTTCTGGTATTATCCCGGCCTTAAGGTGTTCCAGCATGAAAGTGCCATGCATCTCTGTGCATATGAGTTTTTTTCTTTTCTGATGTATGATGTCTAGTTCATCTTTGTTTGCACCTTGTACAATTGCTCTGCCTTCTGATCCTATGGTGAACGTAGTGCCCAGTAGTTTATGAAAATACTCGTCACTGTAGGACACAATGTTTACTTTGTTCATACTGATGTGTCGGAGAGTAAAGGTCTAGTGTGTACTCTAAAGAGTTAAATAGCCCTACAACCACGGGTTGTACTAAATCAAGTCAATGTAAGGGCGCCTGCCGGTGTCCTGATATACCCAGGAGTTACATGTAGAAATATCAAAGAAATCAGGATGAGAGATCCTACAAGCAGAATGTGTGGTCTGAACATATAAATTTATTTCAGGAGCACATGTTTGATTTTTAATTGGTTTACACAAATTTCGATAAGCACGAAAGTGAATGACAACAGACAGGTGAAATTATATACAGTGGAAAATACAAGGTAAGTATCAACCGCTATGATGTTGAGGTTAGAACTCCACCTAAGGGCACAGACATATATGACAGTCAGAGAGACCTCAAATTAAACATAGTGCACCCATGACAGAAAGTGGTCCGGGGTGTAGTTAACACAGGGTGTACACAACATCTACAGGACATACACAAGGAAAGGTTTTTTGCAGTTGTGTCACGGGGATCGACACAGGTGTGTTTCGGCCATGGGAGGCTTGATTGTAGCCTGTCTTGGTGTGGCCTTCATCAGGATTGACACCAGTTGTGGTGCTGTCCGTTTTATCTGTGGCTGAAAAAGGGGCTTGTGAGGATCTCGGGAATGTGGTTTAGTAATTTATAAATTAATAAATAATGGCTTAGTGGAACCTTGGTGATACATCAGGAGGTGTATCAGAATATAGCTTACCTGCTGCTGAGATAGCAGGAGTGCTGTATGTTAACAATCCTTGGACACTTGCTGGATTGTTGGTGCAAAACTGCACTTTTGGTAGAGCCGTGGGTTCCTGATATCTAGATTGGGTCAGGATACCTGGGGCTTGATGAGGGCCTAAGTAGGTCCCTGATCTGTGGAACAAATATATATATGGACCATGAGGGATAGGCATGGAGCTACTGTCTGGGGTGATGGTGCGCGTGACTCTGGTGGCTCTTTTCATTGTTTCAAAACCATGAGGCAACGTGAGCACGGTGGTGAGTGCTAGAGAAGGTCCCGAAGGAGCGGTGGTATGACTTAGTTGGTGGTCTAGGGTGATGGCGCGCGTGACCCTGGTGACTCTTTTTCTTTTTACCATTGCGCAACGTGAGCACGGTGGTGAGTGCTGGAGCAGGTCCCGAAAAGGCGGTCGTGTGCCTTAGTTGGTAGTTGCTAAGGTATCTAAGGGGCAAGCATAGTGTTTAAGATGGAAAACCTCTTCTAAACATACATCCCCGAAGGGGTTTCAATAACATGCCAGAGTGTGGGCGGTGCACTGCTAATTAGGGCCAGAGTGGTAGGTGCACGAAATCCCTGGTCGTGGAGAGACTGGACCCGAATTGTCCATTTTGTGCTGATGCCAGAGTGATAAAAAAAGTACGCTATTATTCTGGGGCGGCTCGGCTGTGATATAATCGTGATAAGGGACACACCAGATGGATCCCTCTAGTCTGCATGCCTTGAGATAGCAACCTAGTGCAGGTGAAAGAAAACGTAGCTATCTAAACCTACGGCAGTGAGGTCGTCGATCCATCGAAAGTACAGTTACTTATAGATGCGAAAAAGTGCGCGAGGACACATGCATGCCTGGTAACTTACCGTGATCCAATGCCGTGCGTGCGTTACCGGGGGATCCACAACAGTAGTGGTTGCTTCGAGACGGGGTGAACGCTAGCATAGTAATAAAGTAGTCCCCATGTGCGGTGTAGCCAATGGTACTGCAGTGTGTGTGTGAGGACCAATCACGATGGTACACATGGCTGAGATGGGGCTTCAACCAATGGGGTGTGGCTAGCTAAGAGAAAGCCAATGCTTGGGTGTGTGTGGACTAATGGGGACCCACGGGATCATGGGAATTGTGGTCTGAAGAGGGCATGAGAGGAAAACACTATTCGTAAGACTAATGTAATTCCACAATCAGCGTTGAGGAGAGGGAAACATGGAAATAATGTATCCCTACGTGTATCGTTCTGAAATGATTTCAAAATAAGGTTCACAGAGCTAATTATACAATGTTAGACATGCATATAGTCGGTCCGGTGTTCTTAACAAATCTAAATTCGTGTGTCACCTGTCGGCGTACCAAGACACCATTGACATAATTAATTTTGACATTTGAAACTGATAAATACCAGAAAATGCATGTTTTTAGTTTATCTAGCATAACAGATGTCTTGCAAACATAACAAATGTCATTCATTAGAGACGATTTTTTTCAATGAACATGGTGCGAGGGGAAACACGGGTGTGGTGTATCCCCTGTAGTAATCACAATGATTTTATAGCCTAGTACATATAGTGGGGCGAAATCTTAGATATGCACATTGTTGGTCGGGTGTTACTTCAAAACCATAATGTGCATGTCACAGGTTAAAACATCAAGAAAACATTGGCATATTTAGTTTTTGGCATAAGACATATGATGTTGTTTAAGGTGTTTTTCCAAAAAAACAGAATGCGTGTGTCAACGGTTCAAACATCATGGAAAAAAAGACATAACTAAGTACAGGCATTCGGTTTCACTAGGTGATAAGTACCATGGAATGCATTTATAAGCTAATCTTGCTTGACAAATGTCTTTTATTGGAAAGGAATTTGTGAAGGTGCATAGTGACTCAAATCGTCAGAGAGCCTTTAATCACTCACTGATTTGATGCAGTCAGGGCGTGGTGGAGGAATTAGTACAGCTATATGCTCGGATATTGTCAGAAAGAGGCACTAAATTACTGTGAATCCAAGCAGACGTCCAAGGCCAAATGATAATGGGCCTCATTACAACTCAGGCGTTAAGGGTTAACGCCGTCGTTAACACTTAACGCCTGATTCCGATTTTAACGGCTGCTTTTAGCAGCCGTTAAAATCCATGGCGCTAAACCGCCTTGGTGCTAATTACGCCACCGTAATTTACGGTGGCGTAATTAGCGCCTTCCCCACTCCCATTATGCCCTATGGGGCAAAAATGGGAATGGGGAAGGGTAAAATGGGAAATGGGGATTTACCGCCCCACTCACCGTGGAATGGGGCGGTAAATCCGCCATCCACCATGGTGTAAACATAGTTTACACCATGGTGGTAAAGTTGGCGTACTTACCGCCTGGGTCGTAATGACCCCCAATATGTTATTGTATAGCACTTACACTTAATCTCTTTTTATTAGAATAAATATGCATACAATATCACCCAACCTGTGTTGGTACTCATTTATCGACCTAAGAAGGATGAAAGGCTTTTTGAGAAAAAAAATGAAACCGGCCCAGGCACGGCCAGAAACCAGTCCACACACCCCAGGGTCGATTTCGGCCCAGCCACGGGCCGAAAACTCGAGGGGCCAATCCGACCCTGCATCCAGAGTGTTGGAGATAGAAAAATGCAGGTTAGAGAGGGCTGTGTCAGGGTGTGAGTCAGCCGCATGCGTAGGAGTAGCAGAGAAAGTAGTGACAAAGTCCTCCACTCACACACGCTTTATGGGCCAAATGACCGAGAAGGTAGGAGGCAGTACTGGGGGCAGCTTTGCTTGGGGGACAGAGAGCTTCAGGTGAGAGGAGAGCAGAAAGTGGTCAGTCCAAGAGAGAGGAGTGGTGAGAGGGTATGAGAGGGGGATGTCTGAGGAGATGAGAACATCCAAGGTGTCTCCAGGCAGAGTGGGTTGGACCAGTGGGTAGAATGCAAAGAGATAAAGTGTTGCAGATGTTGCAGAAGAGCCCTGAGGAGGGATTATAAGCATCCGAGGAGAAGTTGAGAGGTAGGGGCAAGGAGAGAAGGAAATGGTCAGCCCATTCTGAGAGGAAAAGGGAGACCTGGCCAGAGGGCCTGTAGATGGTTGCCACAGTCAGAGAGAAGCCAGAAGAGATAGAGAGCCTGCAGACCAGGTATTCAAAGGAGGAGTATGCATGCATAGGATGACAAAAGCAGGTACCCACTCTGGAAAGTTCAGAGCTACTTCACCTCAGGGACGTTGGTTCTGGGTTCGGAGAGGATCTTGTAGCCATCCGGGAGGAGAATGTCAAAACTCGTGACAGAGCTGGCCGTGAACCATGTCTCAGTGAGAGCGAGGACATCCAGGTCAAGTTGTTCAAGGAGGTGGCAGATTTCAGAGGAGTCAGCAGAGCGAGAGTTGAGAGTAGTGACTTGGAGCAGGCTGGCACATTTGAAAGACTTCTGTTGAGGTTTACAAGCTTGAGGTATGCCCTGTGGAGGTGGTAGAGGGGCCTGAGAGTGGGCAGTGGAGGTAGAAGAAGATGGCAAAGTAGCCAGAGAGGATGAGTAGGGTGCCAGAGAGGTGGCGGAAGAAGGAGGTGGCAGAGGAGCCAGAGAGGAGCTGGTAGGAGTACCAGGAGAAGGAAGGAAGTTGACAAGACCTGTTAGACGCCTAACAAAAAGGAGGAGTTTGGGCTGAGGGCCCTGGACCAAGACTGTGCCATTCAGATAGACATTAATGATAGTCTTGGAGGAGTCGAAGGAGGCCAAGAGGACCTCCCACAGCGTGCTATCATTAATATGAGAGGATGAAAAAGGAGAGAGAACAGAGGCCATATGAGGGGTACCATAGGTCTGGAGAGGGAACGAAAAAGATGATGTCAGTAAGAGTTCATCTGGAGGAAGCACTGATGTAGGTATCAGCGATAGGGCGGCAGGGTCAGAGAGCAGGATGTCCCTCTTGAACATCTTTCTTCCTGACTTAGTGAGAGGGATAGGATAGGAGATAGAGTAGCAGTCAGAGATGATAGGTGAGATGTAATACACCATAAAGGGTGTGAGGAGGAAGTAGGGAGAGGAGTGAGCGAAAGAGAGAGTATGCAGGATTCACAGGGGGGGGTCACACAGTAAGGAAACACACAGAAGGGATATACAGGTACACTCAACGGTACAAGGGTACTCCTAGCGGGTTGGAGTTGTAGAGAGAAGGAGAGAGCCTAAAGGACAAAGATCACAGTACAGCAGTAACCACAGTTAGGGGGGGCAAGAGAGTGGGATAGTGCTTAGAGGACACAGCCCACAGCAAAACAGTAACCACAAGGTGAGGGGGGACCTAGAGAGTGGGAGAGAGCCTAGAGGGCACAGAACACAGTAAACAGTAACCTTAGTAGGGGGAGAACCTAGAGAGTGGGAAAGATTCTAAGGGCTTAATTCACAGTACAATTGTAAGCACAAAGAGAGAACACAAAGTATGGCTAACCGCTGAAAGAGAATTATGCAGGGACAGAGTATGTTAAGTCAGACGGTTATGTGGAAGAACATGCAAAGGCCAGGAAGTTTAATAGAGAACAGTAGTGGCTGCTCCCCATCCCTGCACCTTCATTACCTTTCGTATGCAGATGGTTTACAACTGAGTCCAGCTACCTTCTACGCAGTCATAATTTCAACATCTGTTCCTTGCTACCTTGATTGCTACTTTGCTTCACAAAATATGCCCAACACGATTAATGGTATGCCTATCTTGCCCTGATGTCCATTGCCATGGCATCCATTACCACGAGGAATTGCTGTATTAAGATGGCCGCCGCCGCAGCTTTTAATTAACTTCCTCACTCCAGAGGACTTGCAGTGTTGTGATTGGCCCTCCTGCTCTATACAGCCAATCATAGGGCACCGGCAGGAGAGAGCCGGCCCCTGAGAAAGGCAAACGACAAAGGCTCTGCCTGACTGAGCCTGGCCGAGCGTGGAGCGCGGTGCCCCAGCCAAACTTTCTATCATCCTCTAACTCTACCTCTGTCGCCCATTCTGAAAGCCCAGCCACATAAACATCTGCTCGAAGCTAACCTGATCCGTGAGCGCTGCCGTGGACATACCACTCCTGGTGAGTTGAATAAGCGACATAATTAACTAAACCAGTTCAACCCCTCACTCGGCCCATTACGTCATTTTGACCCGTGCATCAACCAACATTATTGTACCCAGTGATTGTGCTACTGTGATTACTGAAATTATGTTACTGTGACTACTGAAATTATGCTACTGTGATTACTGGAATTATGCTACTGTGATTATTGGCATACCCACCTGCTTGTTATTGTGAATACCTGAGTGCCCATCCCCTCTATTGCGACCTGCCCCCATTGCTGAAGAGACTGCCTTGCCCCTTAATTGATACATCTCTGCATCGCCCTGTACAAGTATGCATATCACAATGCTGACCTCTTTCTCCAGATTCAACTACACATTCCAAATGTGATTAACAGCCCACCCTGTTTTTAAGGTTACTGCACAGATTTATACTGGCGACACACTGTTCCTAAAACAACGGTACGGATGTGCACTTCCCTATATTAACATTGCACAGCTTTTTTATTCCAATCTTATGAGTTGCCCCCTATTTTTTTAAACTGCTCCACACAGCACCACGTACACGTGCAGCATGAATATATGTTACAATGCTTAATCAAGATGAAAATGCCCCGCTAGATCCGCATTAGCCCCTAGCACTGGTTATAAGTAATACTGTCTTTATGCATGCCATACCCGCACCTTACATAGTGTCTTGCTACAATGCCTATTGAAGCTGGAACTGCCTAGATATTCTGTGTTAACCCTCCGCATTGGTCATATGTAATACTATCTTTATGAAGGCCACGTCCGCACCCAGTATATCTCTGCCCATTTATGAACGCATGGACATATGCTACAATGTTTATTGAAACTGAAACTGCTTAGCTGGATCTGCATTAGCATTAGACAAAATATTGTCGTTATACTGCACAAATGTGTCCTTCCAGAACCCCCTTGACAGCGACATCACCCCAGTGACCACACTTCACCTCACTGTCCTCTTCTTTATACTCTAAGGACCAGACCTTCTTCCACCCCAGGCTCCACAGGCTCCGAGGACGCACTAAGATGCACGTCACTCACCCACCGCAGCACTGTGCCCACTACCTACCTTAGAAACCTCAGACTTAGCTCTCGCACTTCCACACTGCCAACACGCACACTTCATCCACACCAACAGCTGCCCAACACTCATCCTCACATCCAATGCACCGCGCCCAGCTCTCAACCCCCACAACCATCCAATCACTCAATCATCACACCCCATGCCCAATCCACAGCACAAACACCGCCAAATGACCACCTACACCGCCGTACACCGAATTGAAATGTGCGCTCATCAACACCCACTGCCTCCCAGCACATGCACTTGAGATCAACGACCTCATCACCCCCCATAACCTTGACCTACTAGCCATCTCCGAAACTTGGCTCGATGAAGCATCAGGCCACTCCATCTCCCTTGCCCTCCCTCAAGGATGCACCATCCTGAGACAGGACCATAAAACATCCAAAGGTGGAGGCGTAGCCCTCATCTCCAAGGACACCCTCCATTAGACTTTGCAACCAACAGTGGGTAAACAATGCTGATCTCCTCACTGTCAAACTGACACTCTCCCCCAATTGTACCATAAACATCCTAATCATCTACAGGCCACCAGGCTCACCACCAGACTACCAGAAACACCTCCTCCAAGTCATAGGGAATGACCTAAAAAGCTTGACCAAAACCATTCTACTCGGTGACCTCAACATAGGCCTGCATGACCAAGGACAAAGCAGCCGCCTCTTTGGTCAAAGAACTCTCTAACATTGGGTTCGACCATAAAATCACAGCACCAACTCATTGCAAAGGCCGATCCATTGACTGGATCGCAGACCACAACTGCTCCTCATCCATTACTAACATCTCAGCCCTCCCGTGGACAGACCACCACTGTATTCAATTCTCTATTCCCACCATTCCTACTCGCAAGGTGCTCTCGTATGCCTCGACCGCTAAAGTCAGAGGTTGGTTGTCCCAGGAGGATAGCTCAGCGGCAGCGTGCTCGACTTGGAAACAAGACGACACGGAGCAACACAGGTTCGATCCCTGGGTCCGTGCTTAGAAACCTCTGGGTATTAAACGCGTTATAAATAACCTATCATATCAAAAAAATGAACTAAAATCAACCTTGCACCTCTTCTCGACATCCCTGACCTTAAACCTCCATTTAACAATGACCCCACCTCTATGGCCAACACCTATGCCCTCACCAAGGCCATTGAGTCCATAGCTCCCCTAGAAGAAAAAAAAGAAAAAAATCAATGCACTCAAACTCAGGGTTTATGAAGAACTATCTGTACTAGGTACCAGTAAATGCTGAGCTCTAGCCAAGTGGCAATCCACGCCTAACCAATCCTCTCTAAATGAATTCAAAGAGATCTCATTGTTGCATAAAAAAGCCACATTCTTAGCTAAATCAGAATAATTCAACCAAAGAATCTCTAAAGCTAATTCAAAATCATGCGAAATGTTCTCTATCTTCAAAGATCTCACCACCCCCGCCACCAGCCCGGATGAAATCATCAAAGACGAAGCCTGGTGCTCGAGCATTCAGGATGCACTTATCAACAAAGTCAAGATGCTCCAAGAAACAATAATAGCATAGTGCAAAGCTCTTCCAAATCAGGACAGTTCACCCTCGGCCTCCCTCACCTAATCCTCTCTCTGACACCTCTCTTCGTCTTCAGAGACGTCACAGAGATGGAATTTACAGACCTTCTCAAACACATCAAACCCTCCACATGTAAAGGGAACATCTGCCCCCCGACCATCATCAAAGAATGCGCAGACTCACTGATCCCTATCATCACAGCTTTCATTAATGCCTCATTCTCCTCTGGAATTGTACCACAAAGCCTAAAAGAAGCCTGTGTTCGCCCATTCATTGCTGTAGTTAACCGCACCTCTGAAATTCAACACCCCATTGGCCAATACTGTAGAAATGGTTATTTATCTATGTCTTAAAAAATGTATATCCTTCTATCTGTAAAAAAAGAAAACATAATTAGTTAAAGAACACACAAACTTTAAGAAACAAAATTTAATACACATTTTTCTGATCCTCATATCTTGCATGCAGTGAGTCACATGCACTATAGAAGATACAACATTGTGCATACAACACTGTTGTTCTCTTTGCACATACTAATTATTGGGTCACTGGGGAAAAAATCCAACTTCGATTAAAAAAAAAACATACAATAATATAAAAAGTATTAAAACTGTCACTACAATAAATAAACAGCAATATATGAACTGGGTAAGAATACACAGGGGGGAAAAGTAGGTAGTTGAAAAAGAATGAATGAGGTAGGGTAGGTAAACTTGGAGAGCAAGGGAATATAGGGTGGGCTAGGTAAGCTTGATAACTGAGCTGCTGTGAGTGGCTTCAGCATTACCTCCATAAAAAAGCAAGATGCACAAAAAACAATTGCTAACAGATGACAATATTACTGGGTGAAGGACCAATACAGCAAAAAGGAGATCAAGAAAGTGACATACAAATTCTGTGGAAAAGTTTTACCAAGGGGTCCTTCAAACAAGCCGTCACACAGTTTGGGTACCTCAGTGTTCATTTAACATCTTGTTTGCATACATTGGAATAAGAACTACCACTACAATAAACAAACAGGGATATATAAACTGGGCCTGACTAAACAGTTATACTGAGTGGTTGCAGGACAGAGGATGGGGAAGGTTAAGTAAACTTAGAGAACAAGAGAGAATACGTTGGTGCACGTAAACCTGGATAACAAGGGATAGAACACCATCACACAGATAGAAACACTAGGATGATTAAAAAAATATGTTTTCATTTTTTCTGGCAAAAATGAAATGAAGAAAGTCCAATTCAAAAATACACCAAGACGTGGGCCTACAAATGTTTATACATGGTCAGACCCATACTAGGCTGCAGCCTTTTTTGACTTACATGTGGTCTTCCATCTTCACAGAAGATGTGAGCGGTGGCTGTGCACAATCAACATACACACATTAAAGGTGCTGCCACCAATGCCCAGATCCTTGAAACACCTGCAGCACTGGAGCACTCCATTTGAAAAATCATCAGAAATGCTAAACATTTTCACAAAGGAGGCTTTTCACAAACTGACTACAGAAATACTGCTCCCAGCTCCAACAGTCCCACTATGTTTTGAATATGGGTTGGCCTTTCTCTGGAGTTAACTGTGCAACATCTAGTACAAGTTCACTGGGATGATGAGAACAATGCAGCTACAACAGAATATGAAAATAAATAATGACTGAAATGAACTTGCAAGACGCCATCAATTGTACAACCCCACAGAAAACTCAAAACAGCTAAGACTACTGCATAGCTGAAAGTACATTGAAATTACAACAAATACAATCAAATAAACCTTCAACATCACTAACATCTAATTTTGTAGGTCCATGTTAGTGAGTTAAAAAATACATAAAAATACTTGCCACACAATCAAAGCCGATGAAAAAAATGATAATGAACAACATCTGATAGCAGTGGTTAATATAACTCACACACACAACAATGCAAACAAACCTTCAAATTCATAAATATTTATTAACGCTTACTTTCACATCAGCCAGACTCCTACTATGTGCACAGTGAGAGTTCTGGAATTATAAGGATACAACTGCAGAAAATTGTGGCGTTTATACTTTCCCAAATGAATACCAAAAAAAGAGGACTATATACCAATAATACTACTAAAAGGGATGACATATTTTCACTACAATCAATCACAAAGAGCTACACAAATAGAACAATAACATCAACCAATATCAATCAAACTCACACAAATCTTTTTTTCCCCCACCCGCGTCCTGGGTGTTAATCTTCGCAGTGCACGGTGGTGGCGTGAGTAATGGTTGCTTAGTTTACCAGAACTGGCAAAATTCTGAGGTTTTTTGGATTTACCTGTAACCATGTCACTTTAACAAAGTTTTTTTATTGAATTTCATAGGTTTTTATTAGTGCAACTTAACCATAATGTCCCTTTAACAAGGTTTTTCAGTGAATTTCATGCGTTTTTACCAATGCATCCTAATTTCCCACAAATTACTAATAACATACGTACCACAGTATAGCAACATTTGTATCCAATTTAGAAAGTTTCACCTTAACACTCTGCGATTCCCCACCTTCTAGCATCATTTTTAACACTTATATACACTTTTTGCTAATTTTTTCACTGTTTTTGTGTTCATCGACGTTCACAGGCATCTGACTTAATCGAAGACCTTCCAGACAGTGTCACGTGAACACACCCATGCATGTGGCATGATGACGTGTTCTCAAACGCATGCGCACTCGCGAACCGGTCCGTGCTATGCCAACAATTTGCATCTGCATTCTTTACCTCATCTAGCAACTTTGAAGCGCAAAATGGATCCTTGCACAGCTTCTACACCTATTCTTACTCATTATCCATTAGCAAACTAGCATGCAGCTCACACTTGGAAGAATATTATCAAAACTGCTTTGCATCCTAAAAATGGCATCGGCTACTGCCATCACTCCTCCCCAAGAGCCACCACCACCTCCACCAGCTAGAGGACCTACACAACTCAAGAAGTGCAATATTTGAAAGGCAATGAAGAGGACCAGGGAGATGAGGTAAAGGAAGTGCCTACCTCTAGAACCCAGAGAGAATAATGGGCGTGCCAGTTCTTTACCACAGTTGGGAATGTACCAAAGGCTAGAGCTACCAAAGTGAAATGCACTGAGTGCAATGTTATACTCTGTCGTGGACTACCTGGGCAGTACTCCTACGGGACCACCTCCATGCACCGACACACCAAATCCATCCACCACAACTCTCTCAGAAAGGTTGTTCCTTTCTTAGGAAGTAGTAAGCTGTCTTCCTCCACCTCATTTTCCGCAACCAATACTGTAATCACACAGCTTAAAGTGTCCTGGGCTGGGGGAAGAAACAGCACTGCCACAAACAGTTTAATTTATTTGTATTTATTTGATTTCTGTTTTGGTTGGAAACAAACTTTTCACAATTATAAACATAAAATGATCTAGATCGTGCACAATATATGACATTTAAGTCAATAAGAAAAAAGTTGCCATACTTGTTTACAAATAGCAATTCATACAGGAATCGATTATGGCTTTTGTTCCAGAAAATAACTCATCCAAAATTAATCGGTAGGTAAAAGTGATGGATTAGAAACTATTTTATGTTTTGGGCAAATATATTGTCACCAAGAAATAGTTAGAAACTGGCTTTATTAATATATTTGGACAGCACAAAACACCCCATAAATCAAAAATGAACATACCTTGGAAATTTGGTGGCTCAATTAGAACAGTCTCCACAAATTAACAAGTTCTTAAACTAGCTTTCAGACTTGAAGGTTTGGTTAGAACAACATCCACAAAGAACCAGCTGTGTAACAAACTTTTCAGCTCTATAGGTTGGTCTGACCAATCTCCACCAAGAATCTGTCTACGTACTAGCACTCATCATGTTTGTGTTACCCTTGTCACCCAATAAAAATAAAAAACCTTCCCATATAATGTATTGATGGACTGGTTCCACCCAAATATGTGGGTGAAGCTTTGTCACAGCTCTCATTATGCTCGCTTTACCAATTACCCTTGATGCCGAGTATACCAACACCGCCGTTTGCAATCTCCCCAAATAGGAAGACCTCTGCCACTCATATACCCTACCCAGGGCAGGGTTTCCTCTCCAGTCAGTCAGCACACTCCTAAGGTAGTAGCACAAAGATGAGAGGCGGCACAGCTGACCACCCTACTCCCTGCTGGCCTCTCATTATTGCGCTCTGCACAACTGGGCATCATTAAGAATAAACCTATTGGGTCGAGATCCTTTCCCCCTGACAAAACACTTGTGTGTAGGCGCTTTATAAATGCCATATCATATATCATATCATATCATATAAATTGGCACCTTAGAATTATTTATTCTAATTTGAAGCTCCATGTTTTTCATAAAAGCTTCATAATCATCAATCAGGCTTGGAAGAGCTGTGGGTGTTCTTGGCAACAGTGGGATGTAGTCTGCATAACTAAGAAGAGGAAGGTGAGCTAAGCATGGGGGCCATGGCAAAGGGTCCTCATATATGAATTATATTGTCCATTTGGGGATGGAACGCAGGCCAGGATGAAGTTTCGGGTTCTGCCCAGTCTGCTCTTTCACAGTCCAAAGGACATACAAACTATATATCAGAATTGTACACATTATGTAGCCCTAAGCCTGCTCCTGTAATAGGACAGACCACGCTCCGCCCAGGACCAGAAGGACTAATCAATCAGTGTCGCAATTAATCAGGTGGTCTCACTCAACTCAGGGAGTTTGTTGTCCCCCCAAGCAAGGTGGTGCGCACCCACAGCGCTTATACAGATTCAAGTTTAGTGAGGCCTTCAACTTATCTTGCACCAAACACGACAAATACCCTATGACACCAATGGGCTCAGAGCCAGGCTGTTGTATAGTAAGAATCTATATATTCATTTAGTTAAGGTTTGACAAAATGCAATATCAACCAAAAACCTCAACCACCAATACTGTGGCACTACTCAATATCAAAAATTCAAATTACTTTCTGTTATTAAAACAACACAGGTAGAATTTTGAAATATGCAGTCACAACTTACATCAGATATACTTGCAAATTAACCAATAGAAAACATTCATAATACAATGGAAACATCGTTTTGCAACACACCTTCAAAGGACAGGCAATGCTTTGGGATTCTGGTTTGGGAGGCAAGGGAATCAAATGTTATTTTGCAACACACAATCAATTGGGGTGTAATGCATGGTAATTCTGGTTTTGGAATCACTGGGAATAAATGGGCAAATCTGTTTGGCACCCTCTACATTCACTTGAATAGCAGTGTTTTAGGGCTGCTTATTTTGGGGTTATGGACACCCTCTACAGGACAGGATTCAGGGGTTTCAGAAGGACGGTCCCCCAAGTCTTTATTGTCTATACCGGCTTTAAAAAACTGGGCCTGAAATTTGTTAGTTTTGAATTCTAACAACATTCATCCCGTGATTTTCTATATGGGAATTAATTAATTTAACTTCAATTCAATGCGCTACAAATCTACCCGTATTCTCCACTCCCCACAATTTAATGGAAAGGATTAAGGCAGGATGTTCCCAACACAATTCAATTTAAATGTATATGGTAATTTTACATAGTGGAATTCATTTGAATTGGATTAAATACAATGTGCCAAGGTCCTACCCAGTTTTACCCCCTTATCAACTAATGGAAAGGGATAATTCAGGTACCACCCCACAAAATTGATGGCTTTTGGATTAATCTACTTACATGGTAGGTCTTGGTCAGGGAAAAACATCAGGGCTCCTCTGAGGACAGCACAGATCTGTTCAAGATCTTTTGGTCAAGGATTTTCTCCTGCACCCAGATTCCCTCTGGCTCCTCTGGTTGGGTCCCACCTAGCTTCTAGATTTCCCTGTCACTGTCTCCAATGCAAGGATTGAGCCCTCTCTGCTAGTTGTTTCTCACTAGAGGCCGGCAGCAGGCTACCTCCAGGAATCCAGTGGAAAAGCCCTGCTCTAATGCAAAATTGACCTCTTATAGGGCTGATTTGTTTGTTTGTTTGTTTGTTTATTTGGTAATGCGCTCCAAGCCCGTGGGCAGCTGGGCGCAACAATACAAGTAGACTGATGACACTCCTACATTATCATAATTCCCACAGTAAGGATTGGCTAGCACTCTCCCTTCACCTCCCACTAATATGCCCACTGGCTGCTGATAGGACCAGGATTTGGGGGTGTGTATGATGTAGGCTGAGGGAGGAGAACGATTTGTCATCCCAAAATGACGTGTGGGATTTACCTTTTTTGGGTTCTGAAAATCTAACAACATGACAGCTATGCAAATTTGACTGACAAGTACATAAATCTATATTTTATTAGATTCTACATTTTATGGTGAGTCCAAAAATACTAATTTTATTTCGGCATACCCTTCCTAGACGGAGCCACTGTTTTTTTGCGGTTTTCTGCTACACCGAAATAGTTACAACTCTGGCACTACATACTTCCAATGCCAATTTCACCATCTATTACTCTATCAATATTTCCAATTCCTCAGATTTATGAAAATGCCAGAATCATAATTTTGATCATAACTCAAGTGCCGACATTAGCGTATCCCCAGATCTTTTCCAGACCTAGTAACACCCCTATTGGTAGGTTTGACTGCACAAGATTAAACTGTTTTTGGCTGTTCCCTGCCTCTTTGACTCATTGTCTTGATGCATTGTGGGAATTAAATTCCTCATACTATCTGTATGGCATGTGAGTCCAGTATTGAAAGGCCTGGCTCATTAGGAGAGCCACTGTGGTTGATGGAAATGTTCTGCAGTGGAAAATAATTGCCATGTCAAATGTACACTCTTTGTGATTGTCAGAGCATGAATTTGTGTTCTGTAAGTAGTCTTGTGTGCTGATTATTGTGCTAATGGTGATGCAGAGATAAGTTCCAGTTAAGGTGAGGACCCTCATTCTAATGTCGTTCAGGTACAATTCATATTGAGACAGGCAGAGGGATGTATGGCGGGCAACTTGCTTGGGGTTGATCCAAGACAAGACTGAGTTTCTTTTGGTCTCCGCTGCTCAGTATAAACAAAAAGTCATCCCTACCCATCCAGATGTCTCGTTTCCAAGACCTTCGGTAAAAGCTAACACAAGATTAAAAAGTGGGAAATTAGTCTTGTTTCCACACTCTCCATGCTTCCTTCAGGCCACTTATAGTCTTAGTTGAACCAATTATCACCTTATGTTATCAAGACAGCTTAGCCGTTCTTTTCAGAAACATGCTGCGCTAACATTGCAAGAACCTCTTAGCTTGACAACTGCAATGTGCTGTATGCCAGGTCTTCCCAATATATAATTCAACATCTCCAAATTGTACAGAATACTGCAGCATGTATAGTTATAAATATGCCCAGACATACATATATTAACCCAAGTCTCAGGAAACTACATTGGTTGCCTATTAAGTCCAGGATTATTTTCAAACTTCTCACAATCAACATAAAGACCTCCATGGGGAAGCCTCCTCTTTTCCCAACGCTTGTATCACATGGTATACCATCATCTGGCATCTGGGGGCCCATACAGGACATACAGCTTCTAGTCCTTGTCTTAAACCAACTATAAATTCTACGCGATCTTGTGCGGACATGGCTGCTAAATACCAACATGCCTTACCAGCAAACATTTGATGTATCAAAGCGCTCCTCCGGTTCAGATAAAAATAAATGTTAGGACCTTGTTACTTAAATATTTACCCCAGAACCTGACGAGAATAAATCAAGATGTCCTTCTGTAATTTCCATTTAGGATCATGTTGCTAAAAACAAGCGCCTACATACCTTTGTGCCAGTAGTGCCTTATCTCAAAAACAACAATACTCCTATCAGAAAGCACACACAATCCTACTGGCTATTTTTAAAGTGTAAGTCTGAAAAAAGGGCATGGGAGCTTGGTAAAAAAATGAACATAATTGTACAATCAAAAGCCACAAAATGTACAGAACTATAACGGAACTCCTTGCCACCGTCCCTTAGATCTGAACCTTCTCAACGTGCCTTTCGCAAATCCTTCAAAACACTATTATACGCTTGAACCTGCACGCTTCTCGCTTGAACCCACAAGCTGATTAGCCCACTCTGACAATCTGCAATGTAATGTATTTCCATCTGTATGACAACATGCTAGCTCTTTGTAACAAAGTCGTTTCAGGTATATAACAGTGCCACAATTCCTCCGGGCTGCATGTGCGCTTTATAAATGCTAAAAATAAATGAAATACATCCACTCTCATAGGGCTATTCCAACAATTAGTGTTCTTCTATTCACACAATTTATTTTGAGTTTTGGCAATAAGCCAAAACTCTTTCACTGAAGTACAGATTGGAGGGAGACAGGATGTGATGGTGGCAAATGGGTGCTGGTTGGCTTTTTAGCCTCCCATTAACAGGCCATGCTAGGGCATCTGGACATGTCCACCCGCTACCTCCCATTCTCTGCCCAAAATACACCCTTCTTGGATCGGAAATAGCTCTATCATGCAATGCCATCTGACACTGTGTTGTATAGGGCCTGTCATTTCTTGGCACTCTTCCCAGTTAATGCTTAATTGCAGCTGTAAATAAGTTCCTACAGTAATGCTAATATCTTGACCACGTTTTTCTTTAGTCTTTTTATCTACTCAATATGTGTGTCCTTTCATCTGTTCCCTGCAGTGAAGTCCTGTTAAAACCAACAGTTTCGTTCCGGCTTGTATTTAGGTATTAGACAGGCACCAACATACTATGCCCAGGAGCTTGCATCATTTCCCAGCTGCTGCCACCATATGGCGAGGTAGTACCATTATGTCAGTGCCTGGAAATTGCACATCCCTGTAGAGAAACAAGAGTGCTTATGTTTCAGAGGCCTGCTGCTGCTGTATCAGGTTTATTCAAGGAAACACTAAATTACCAAAGACCATTAAAATGGACGCCTTCAGAATGCTCTCACCTTGATTAAAAGCGCGATTGGCATTCAGGGGTCGGATTGCAGGAGTGCACTAAGCCCATCTCTCACAAATGCATGTTCACTGTCAGCAGAGCCGCAGAGGTCAGCAATGAGGTGAATGAGCAGAAGGTGTTCAGCATCAAGGCGACGGGCTTTGCCACACCCGCATCGAGCAAGCACGTGGTACGGGCGCGTCCACTGGGTGCTGTCACAGCTCAGTGGGTATTGATGAGGATTTTGTCTCACGCTATTTCAAGCGACCGACAAACGGTCCTACTGCACATGCGCCTTTCGTCTTCTTTGCGCTGCCCCACGACTGTGACATTCGCTCGGGAAGATCTCCAATTACCCCCCTCTCGTCGGCGGGCGTCTACTTCTAAACTTTAAAAGTAGAATTTTAATTTCTGTTCACCCTTGCAGCAATGGCGTAATTGCTGATCTAAAGGGTGTAGAAGGTGCTATGTTGTATTAAAAAAACATATGTTTTCATGAAACTACAGCTCAACTTTTTTAAATAAAGTTCTTTTTTCATTTTTATGTACGTATATTATTAGTAGTGGTTAAATAGATATAAATACTTCTAAGGCCGTCGGCAAGAAGAGACCATGTTTTTTTTTTATTGAAGTCAGTAGGAGAGGCTGGTGCATTCATTTTACTGCTACCGCCTCTCCTTTTCTTTATTAATGTGTGGCACCGACCCCTGCAGGAAACTTATTCACCACACACATCTTCATACAGAGATTTTCGATGTATTGTGAAATGGCTGATTGTAGGGATCAGTGCCTCAGATGAAGAAACAGATAGAGAGAGATGCAGGTGCTGCAAAAGAAATGCTAGCAATGCAGTCTTCTCGCCTGCTACCCTTTGACAAAAAGGTACTGACATCGCTTGACCCGCTTTTGTAAAAGGCCAGTGGGCGTGGTGCGTGCATTCAGAGCATTGATTTTGCTGTTCCCACCTCTCCCTTTTTTCGTTCTCACACCAACCCATGCAGGCAGCCATTTTACCTTATGTGAGGTAAAAGGGCTGACTACAGAGATCAGCGCCAGTGTGGGAACCCCAGGCCCAGACCCGAATCAGGGTTACGCCTCCCTGGTTTGTCGAGGCCCATTTTAAGCCCTGCATAAATCCTGAGAGAAATCATGTTATTTATTTATTTATTTTTGCATTTATATAGCGCACACAAACCCTCATGCATCAGGGTGCTTATGGAAACCAGTTACTTGTCGCCCGTATGCAAGAAGCGTACAAGTTCAAAAGCATAATGAATACAAGTCTTTGAATCATAATCAGCACATACAGGTGACATGAATCAGATCAACGGAAAATCAGTGGCCTAGAGTTACAGAGAAGGTGCATGGATTAGGAGGGTCGACCAGCATGGTAGGGTTTATTCAAACAGCCAGGTTTTGAGGGCTTTACTAAAGGCCCAGTAAGATTCTTCTGCTCTCAGAGCAGGAGGGAGAGGGTTCCATTGTTTTTCAGCAATGTCCGGAAAGCTGGAACCTCCAGCTCTAGCACGCTTGAATTTTGGGTTGCACCAGTATGTGAGTGTATGGCGTTCTAGTTGGCCTATCCATTTGGTGCATAACTATTTTTTGGGACAGACATGGAGGGGTCCATTTTGAGATGCATCTCTGTGTGATGGTAAGTGTCTTAAATATGATTCTTTGACTGATAGGAAGCCATTGTTCTGCTTATGGGCATCAGATACGTGTTCGGACCTAGGCAGGCTTAAAGCAGCTTGTAGGGTATTGTTTTGAATAGTCTGAAGTTTATGTATATTGTATGAAGATGTGCCAGCGAAGATGGCATTGCAGTAGTCCAGCCTTTCGCCTACTACCGCTGTTAATGACTCCAATCAAGCATTCCCACTAAGTCAGTGCCTTGTCTGGGATTGCTCAAGGGAAGCCCTTATTTATATATTTTTATGACAAGTTATAATCTGGATGATGAATCCTTGTATAACGCCCCTCTCTTAGAATCCCCCTGACCCCTCTGAGCCAACAAGTAGGTTTGTTTTGCAAATTAAAAAGGTTTATTTGAAAAATTAAACAATAGATATATATCACACTTTTATAATAAATTAATATTTTATATCACACTTAGACATATGACAGCGATCAAAAATGGATGATGTTATACTAGCACACTGGTTTAATTACTTAGGAGTAGTATAGAGGATAAGGTAGCTGAGAATGCTTTATGGTTTCAAGGAGATGCAAAGATGAATGAAAGGCAGTACAGAAATAAACTGGATATGATTTCAGCAAAAGATAATATGATCACTTTTTCTCTGACTATTCACTCCCCCCCTTTATGCAATATAAGGAAATGGAAGGAGAGCACACAGTCTTCAAGAATACCAACAAAAATGCAATGCAAAGTTCCAATTTCCCCCTAGCAAGCTTACAGCACCAGGGATGATTTTGAAACACAGGCGAGATACTTTAAATGTGGTTTGCAAAGAAGGGAAAGATATGCTAAAATGATTTTTAATTCCCTATAAGAGATACAGCGTGGGTGATAGCTACTTTAAATTATTTCAGGATCATTTTAGCAATGCTCTATGAATGATTGTCAGGTTGCAAACGAATTTCAGCAAAGGAAAGCAAGAAGCTGCTATTTTGACAAGTGAAGAAATTTGAGCCAAATCGCAAATCGCTGCACTTTTTCTGAGTGCGTCGAGTGTGATTACGGAAAAAGTATAATGAATAGAAAGTCGGGTTAGAGCTTCCAAATGAAAGTTAAATCTCGTTCCTAGCACAAACGGTTCAAGAGATACGGACAATTTTATGAAGGTAGTTTTTCAGAAATTAAATAATGATTCAAAACGGCAAATGACACTTTTACAGGTTTAAAATCGGAGAAGGGACACACAATTCCTATGATGGAGTTCTGAAGACAGGTTCAAATGTTTTGAATCAGATTATTTTAAGCTAAGAGATTGATTTTGCACAATTCTGGTTGAGTACTCACACTATGAATTTGAAATAGGCCGTCAGGGTCTGGTCAGGTTAGGGACTGGACTCCAGGCAGTTGGTTCTGAAGTCACAGCTATCTGGGTCAGCTCTGCTCTGCTGGTCTGGTCCTCTGGTTCTGCTCACAGCGATCTGGTCTGGTCTCTCTGGATACAGCACTGCTTTCTGGGTCTGCTTCCGGTTCTGGCAAAAGTTCTTGGCAAGAATCCAACAGCTCGCCCGGCTGTACAATAGTTTGGTTGGATTGCTGGATTCTGAAGGCCTGCTGAAAAAGGATTTAGCTGGTGGTCCAGGCCTCTCTGCTTTAAGTTCTGGAGTGAAGTTCTGGATCTCTGGAGTTCTGGATTCTGGAGTTCTCCGTTAGAGTGCTGCGCAGGAATTCAGTTGAAGGTTGGAGAATGAATGACCCTGTCTGGGTTCCAGTGGCTCTTTTTATGTCTTTTGAAAATGGGTGTGGATGCTAACGTTCTGTGCCCAAACCACTCACGATTTGATAGGTCAAGGATTTCTCTTTGACCTGATTTGAGAAGGGAGCAGTGAGTCATCAGGTGTCATCTTTATGGCATACAGAAAGAACACTCCCCTTTGCTTTTACCTTAGAAAATCATTTGTATAACTAAACACATTTCCCAGATACACAAGTGGTTGACATTACATATACACATCATATATCACATAAGGTAGTTTCTGTTCCAACTCTGATGTTTCTGAGAGCTTGGATTAAGAAATGACAACATTTTGCGCTTTTTGGCTGCTTTAACAATATTGGATTTTTAACAAAAATGAGACATATGTACACTGCCTTTCTACAAATATTCCAGTAAATTTTCATTTTTCTAGCGTGACCCCCGTGTCTGCAATCTCCATAATTCATGGGGTTTTGCCAGTGAACATGGTACAGAGTTCTAACACCTCTTAAAATGTGCACAGAAAAATCACAAGAATAATTATATTTATTAATTAATTAATTAATTATATAATTTTGACAAGTCCTGTCTCATAACTATGAGTTATCCATCTTTTTACTTTTTAAAATTATGCTCTGGCCCAGAGGGGTGTGGTTTTCCAAAGCACATGGTGGAATTTCTGGTTTGTCCACTTCCTCCAACTGAAGTTGCTCACAGAGGCACTGCCCCTCCCCGTTTCTCTCAAGAGGAAGCCATTTACGACCCCCCCCCTGATTTAACATTTGCCTGAGCCAAGGAAGGCTCATTGTTCAGTTTCCTGCAGTCCGCAGCTGCTCCTCCCCTAATCCAATCAGGGAGGTGTCATCTCCTTTTGGTGGGGGCAGCAGAATGCAGCCAGGCCTGGGAAGAGTGGCTGAGCAAGTTTCAACTCCTGTCGGGGGTAGTTGCCGGGCAGAATTCACTCCTTTCAAGCCAGGCTTCAACCAAATGTCACTTTTGTTCCCAGTTTTTTATTCATCCAAATAAACTTACAATTTGTACACATGCAGCTAGAATGCTGATTCTAAGTTCAAAACTAGGACATTCAACAGTTGCAAACTATGTGACACTCAACAGTAGGTCACTCATTTATTTTAAACATTTAGATTTTAGTGTCTTTCAGTCCAATTTAACTTAGGCTGCTGACATCCACAGCTCAGCCAGTTTCATTATGAACATTATTTTAGGCTCTTTCTTTTCCCAGATTTTGTATGCACACAATACTACATTCTGCCAAATGTCTGCTGGTGTTCAGTGAGATTTTTGAATATCTTGCGATGTTTAAAATAGGCATTTTTAGCTTGCATTTCAGAGAAACAAAGGTGATTACAAAGCGCTTTTTGAGCCACCGGCACTGCTGTTTTTCCTTTGGCACACATTTCACCCATGGCACTTCTGGCCCAACACGCTCGCACTGGTGGGTGGTAGGTCAGGCGACCATTTTGGTGTGCGCAAAAACTGTGCAGTTTTCCTGGATCCTGGCGCAAATGTGGGCTTTTCTGCCATCTTGGATTTCCTAAGCCCACAGCAACAAATGTTGCAGCATAATAGTCCAAACGTGGGTCAGGACACCCAACACCGCCCAGGCGATCTTTACGCAGCTATCTACTGAGAGATATGGTCTGGTGGCATTGATGAGTTTGGTGGAGTATGCTGCTGAGGAGGATATAGCATTTACTTGGCGGGATAGGGAGAGGGTAGCCCCTAAGTAGACTCCTAGAGTTTTCACGGCAGGTGAGACTGAGATCTTTGTACGGTCGATCTGGGCAATCTTGGTAAAGTGTTTTTTAGCACAGAATGGGGCAAAACTACGAGAAGTTCTGTCTTCTTGACATTAAGGAAGAGGCCATGGGATGCTATCCAGGCTTGGATAGTTGCGTATGTGGAGTTAAGCAGGGCATCATCGTTGGTGTAAGTGCCAGAGAGGGGGAGGAGAATTTGGGCATCATCAGCATAGTTGGTGTATACTATGCCCTGAGGGTTAAGGAGGTCAAAAAGAGGTTTTGTGAAGATGTTTTAAAGTGTAGGAGATACACATGACCCTTGTGGAACTTCACAGTTGATAGGGGCAGGAGCTGCACAAGCATTGTCAGAGAATACCTTTATAACTACCTTCTAGGAGGGAGGTTATCCATGATGCTGCTTCTGGTTACAAGGCGGCTGCGGAGATGTGGTAATGGTATAGTTGGTTGTGGTCGACTAAGTCGAATGCCACGGACAGGTCTAAAAGGAGCAATAAGGCAGGCTTACACTTGTCCCTGATCTCTACATTTGATATTTTATATTGAGGAGTGCCGACTCAATGCTGTGGCCTGTGAGGAACCCCGACTGGTGGACACCTAGGATGTTGTTTGACTCTAGATGTTGTTGGATCTGGACATAGGCTTCTCTATCAAGTATTTTCAGCAGGAATGGTACTGTGGTGATAGGTCTGTAGTTTTTAGGTATGGCTGGGTCAAGATAGTTTTTTTTTAGTACAGGTAAAACCCAGGCTTCTTTAAGGCTGGATGGTATGTTGCCTCTTACGAAAGAGACAATGATGAATTCCCTGATGAATGGGGCCAGTGTTTCCGTGCAGTCTTTGATGAGGGAGGCTGGGCAGACATCTCCTTTACATTTCAAGGGCTCAAGGCTTTTCAGGATATGTAGGGTATCCTGAATGGATATTTTGTTAAAGCTAAACCACAGGGTATCAGGGGTGTCAAGTGTAGTGGCATGGTTGGCTGGGGTGTCCTGGCAGGGGTGTTTAAGACTGGTTTGTTTGGAGAGTATTGTTTTCTGAAGCATGCCAATTTTTAGCAGCATATTATTCTTTATGCCAGGCAGAGTCTCTATTCTGGGTGGAGACTTGAGGGACTGGAGTTTCTAGCTCTCTGAGGATGGTGAATAGATCTTCCGTGTCTGAGTTACCATTGGCTAATCTAGTGTTGAAGGTCAAGGCCTTAGCAGTAATGATGACTTGTTTGTATTGTTTATCCAGGCTGGTGAATTTATGTTTGAGAGTGTCAATAGGGTGTTTCTCCAACAAGACCCTGCAGATCTTTTTTTTGTTCTGAGGCCCTCAAGCTCCTGGGAGTACCAGAAGTTAGCGTGAGTTGTAGGCTTTGCTTTTTAGGGACCAGAGGGGTGATAGTGTCAACAGCAGCAGTTAGTGTGCAGGTGTAGAGATCAGCTAGGATCTTTGGATCCGATGTGTTAAGGGATTCCGGTTTGAGAGCATCAAGGAGAGGTAAAAACTGTCTTTGGTGAGTTTCCCGGAACTGAAGGCCAGTTACAGTGGTAGCCGCTTGATGAGGTTTAGTGTGCACAGCAAGAGGGATAGAGAAGGCAATGGTGTGATGGTCTGACCAGGGACAGGGAGTGTTGGATTGAATAGAGATATTGCAATTGCGCTCTGCTAGCCAGTCAAGAGCTTTCCCTTTAATGTGTGTGAAGTTGTTGATGCATTGACTGAAGCCTAGGGCAGTTAGAGAATTGGAAAGATAGGTGGCATGTAGGTCAGTATGGTTGGCAAGGCTAAAATTAAGATCTCCAAGGAGGGTCACTTGTGAGGAGAGCTTTATATTGTGGCCTAGTGTCTGGAGAAGGTCTTACTTGAAGGGGTTGATGGTGCCTGGTGGGGAATAGACAACATGGATAGTAATGGTGTTGGTGGGGGGTGGTTAAGCGAAGTATTGAGTTGCCTAATGTGTGTGTGGTCTTTAGCTATGAAGGTGGTTACCCCGCCTCTGGAGTTAAGTCTTTCGCTCCTGAAGATAGTGTAGCCTGGGGGGATAGCTAGTGATAGGGTCAGGCCTGAGTCTGCGTGTGACCATGTTTCTGTGATTGCTATAGCATCAATGTTGTTAACAGATAGAAGGTCATGGATGTCTAGAGCGTGGGCAGGGAGTGAGCGTACATTGATCAGGGCCAGTTTGAGAGCAGGTTTGGTATGGTTGTTGGTCCCTAGGCCAAAGTAATGAGGGCAGAGGGGTTCGTGGGCATATTGGTGGCAGCAATGGTTTTGTTCAGTGGGTACACCCTTGGTGGCAATGTGGCATGGGGGCAGTGTATAAGCTAGTTGGGCCGGCATCAGAATAAATAGCGGTTTGTCTATCTGTTTGCGGTGTTGAGAGGGGATTCATAAGGTATGGTAGTAGGCATGATGGCATGGGAGGCCAGGCTATTCCAGTTAGGGGAGGTGTTATGATGGGTGGGGGACTTGCTGCACCTAAGTTAATATAGGTAGCTAAAGCGGTAGTGAGTGTAACAGTGTTTGTGGAAGAGACAGGGAGTGTTGGGGGCACAACTGCAGGAAAGAAGTATTGGAGGCTGTATTAGAAGCACTAGTTATAGAGGCAATGGAGTACCTAGCAACATTTGTAGCTGTGGTGTCATAGTGAGTAAGGGGTGCAGCTAGGGACATAGCAAAATTGGACGTGGTGTCACTAGGGCATGTATCAACATTTGTGGTGGTATTGTGGCGGACAGGGCAACAACTGCGTACCTAGTATTAGTAGGGTCAGCAGTGGACGCTTATCACCATTTGAGGCAGACATGGGGTGCATAACAACATTTGAGGTGGCAATGGGGCACACATCAATATTTGAGGCAGCCATGGGGTGCATAACAACATTTGAGGTGGCAAAGGTGCACATATCAACATTTGAGGTGGCATTGGGGACATATCAACATTTGAAGTGGCAATGAGGCACATATCAACAATTGTGGCAGCAATGGGGGACATATCAGCATTTAAGGTGGCAATGGAGCACAAATCAGCAATTTTGGCAGCCAACCATGGGACACATATCAGCAATTGTCATGGCAATGGGGGACATATCATTTAAGGCGGCAGTGGGGCACATATCAGTATTTAAGGTGGCAATGGGGTATATTTCAGCATTAGTAATGGTTTCAAAGTCGGTAGGGGGAGTAGCTGCAGTAGCAGTAATCAAGGCAGTAGTCACGGTATGCATGCCAAACTTTGTGGCAGAATCGTGGATGGTAACAAGAGCGTTAATATCTGGGTTGTTCTGGTGCAGTACGGGTGCATTGTGAGGACTCTGGGCAGAAGCAAACGGCCACAGAGTGAATGATCCACATGTGGATGCAGTAGAAACTTTAGTTTTGGTGGAGTTGGGGAGAGAGGCTGCATGATCGCTGGAGGTCATATTAATGTGGACTAGAGCAGCAATCGTGCCCATGCGTTCGATACCAAGCTGGAGGAGGGGTTTTTGCTGGTAGCAGGGTGAGTGATTTCCATCACAGGAGGAAGTTTAGAGACAGCGTAGAGCAACGGTATTTTGTATGAGGGTGCTTTCATGTTCAGCTTGGAGATCTTGTTGACCGTGCTGCCGTTTCCAGGATGAGGGCTTGTGGCTACTGCGGCAAAGAGGCAGTGAATCAGTGTTTGCCAGTGTGAGAGGCAGTTGGTGTGGGCTCATGTGGGAGTTGAAGTCCCAAGTGGGAGTTGAAGTCCCAAGTCGGAGGTGAGAGGGGATGAGTGTAAGGTCATAGCAGGTTCTTTGGCGGGGATTGCGATTACGATGAAACTTCGAGGGGATGCGTGTATAATGTACGGTCGCGTGTATCATAGAGGTGAGATCTGTTGGCTGTTTGTGGGGCTCTTGGCATAAGTATTGTGAAGGCATTTTGCTGGTCAACTGACCGGCATATGATGCAGCGTGCGCAGGATGTGGGTTAACTAAGTGAGTGGGATCCTGTAACCCTAGGTTCCACTCACAGCGCTCTTCAGTAAGATGTTTGTTTCAAACCAAACACTCTGAAGGAGACTCTCACTTGCATGGCCGTTACATAAAACAGCAAGGGCCTAATTCACAGAAGCATTTTATAAGGGTGAAACCCCATTGGATAAAACTTTGCAAAATTAGGGCCCAAATGTCTGCTTTATTGACAAGCAAAGAAAAACAAACATTAAAATATCCTGGCCCTAACACCTCAAAACATGTACTTACTCTGAGATTTACATTAAAATATAAAATAATAAAATATACTCTCTTTCATCATCAGGCCCCTACTCATAGAAATTATCCTGCAGTATTCTTGAAGTCTCCATCTCTGCAAATATATTCTCTAAGCTTCCCTGAGAGCTGTCTGTAACTCTAACCAGCAGTGGGACTCTCTTTGTTTCCCCTGTCTCCAATATACACATTGGGACCAATGCTGTCTTAAAGAGCTAACTAACATACATGTAACAAGTTATTGACTGGTATCTTAGAGCCATTCCCGCATACCTGCTTAACATTCTGATGGCCATCATTTGAATGATCATCCACAGTTCAAAAACATACCACATGATTGATGCTCAGCTCTGCTACGATCACTCCTATCCCAGATCCATTACAATATTCACCCACTGAGCTCTTCAACTATCAGCGCTTGCCAGTGGGCACTTTACTCATACTTATTTGTTACCCACTGTGATGGATTGCCATCTGGCGACAGTATAGAAGACCTGCCCTTTTTTTTAAAATTACATTAGTAAAGTGGCACGGATAACTCCATCTCAGGAAGGGAAATCTTCTAATCAGGGCTTCCTTTCATGAGCTTCCTGCCAAAAGCAGGTACACCTGTGCCCTGTTAAATCAGTAGCCTGGTCTGCAGCTCCAGCTCTCCAGTCACAGAGCAGGTTCAAGGGTCACAGGTGTCCATCTGACAGCTGCAGTGAGGGCTCTGTGTGATCACTTTGAAAAATACATTTTGAGGACAAACATTTCCCTGCAATTATATGCGGGGGGAGACAGCTGCAACCCCACCAACCATACACCCCTTATATTTTATAATTCTGGGGAAATGTGAATCCCAAAATTCTGTGTTTTGGTGTTCTAAATGTTTTCATGCTCAGTAATTGACTGATACCGCAGTGAATGTCAACTCATTGCAGCACATGGGCTGAATTTAAGATATGCAACCCTGTTCCCAAAAGGCACATAACTATGAGAGTTTCTATACTGGTGAAAGTTTTAAACATTGTATATATGTTTAAGGCATGGTGGCTCGTATTACTCATAATTATCAGTTCCTTGAAAGACTTGTGTATTGGTGCGTTATAAATGCCATATCATATCCAAGACACATTCATTTGATATCATACATTGTCATGGGTTTTGACCCATGTTGAATCAATAGACTGGGTAGATGTGGGGATGAGCTGTCGCCGCCCATTATTCTATCCCAGAACAAACTAAATCAATAGACTGGGTGGATGTGGGGATGAGCTATCGCCGCCCACATTCACGCCAGAATAGGAGAACTGCGCAGTTGGCACGAGACCACTCCAAAGATACGACCTTCTTGTGAGGGGTTCCACATCATCACTCTACTGTAAGGATGCCATCAAAACAATGTTAAGCAAGGGTCCTATACTATCAAGCAAAAGACCACTCTATTGAAATGCAGTAATTCAAGACAACTCAAAAATGGATGCAGTACCGACAAATTCCCCAAGGTGGCGCTAGCGGTCTAAACTCTGACAGGGAAACTGTATTGGGGGTTGCAAGAGGGGCAGGGACTTCAAAGCTTGTTAGTTAATTGAAAATCTAACCACCTGCTGTTCCCAGAGACAATCTGATTTGATTAACAGGCCAAAAGGCTGGTAAAACTTCTCACCTCAGAAAGCCCAGGATATCACATGGTCATGCTAACCAAATGCAAAGTGGCCCCCTGGTCTGTTGACCTCAGCTTGCTGGAGCCAACACAAAAGACCTTTCCCCTTGAATAGGATATGGTGATTTTGACTGTTTCCTGTCAACAAAGATCTGCCAGCCAGGAGAGAAATGTGATCACTGTCATCCCCAAACTTTGGGGGTGGACCCAAACACTTTGGGGGAGTTGAATTGCAACAAAAATATAGTTTACAGAAACACTGATAACTCTTGGTAACCAGATGACAGAAATGTGAAATTTGGGGATCCTTAAAATGAAAACTTTGCCCACAATTCAAGCCCAAACTCCAATTTGTGTGATGTTCTGGGGCTAAACCCAGCTATTTATTGATACTACAGACTCTGTGTTTAAGCTAGAGACATGGGAATTTACTGGAGTATGTATGGACAGGCCGTGTATATGTGTATAATTTTTAATGAAAAACCAATGTTGCATAACCCACTAAAATCGAAAATAAGTTGCCATTTCTTTACCCAAGCTCCTAGAAACGCCAGAGTCGGAACAGTGCCTACCTCATGTGATATATGATGTGTGTAGGTAATGTAAAAACAACTGTGTATTTGGGAAATATGTATTTGGATCAAATATAGATTTGTGTGTAAAGATGACAGGGGAGGGCCCACTGGCCATAAAACCTACAGCATCACTCTGACTCACATTTCCTTCCGCCAATCATGGGAGAGGGGAGAATTGGGCCAATGACAAGTAGAGAGGGGCAGGCTTAGCTAGGCCCAGGCACACACCAATTTTCAAAACACATAAAAAGAGACTGCTGGGACAGGTAGAGTCATTCAATTCCATTTGCTGCGGAGCATGCTTACCGACGACTTCACATCCAGAGATCCAGACTTCAAATCCATCAATCTCCAGAATTTGTAGTAGAGAGGCCTGAATCCACCAGCTGAATCCTCTTCAGCAGGCCTCAAAACTAACCAAACTATTCAACAGCCGGGCGAGCTGTTTGAAGTTTTGCCGAGAATTTTTGCAAGAACCTGTAGCAGTACCCAGAAAGCAGTGTTACATCCAGAATCCAGAGAGGTGTAACGCTCACCTGATTCCCGCAGAGGCGCCGGTCTTGACTGGGTGAATGCCGTATCTTCAAAGGTGATGTGTAACACACGGTTGGCTCTTTGGGCTGGACCTCTGTGCACTGTATGTCTGACTCGAAGAGTAAGATGTCTGCAGATAGAAAATATGGGATTAATGAACTGGGGTTATTGGGTGCCTCTCTCCTCTTCCCTTTCTCAACTCCTGTAGAACCCCAAAGGTTAACGCCCTCACCTTAGGTAAGTGAACGCCGAGCTCTCCATCTGCCTCGGGGCAGGGTGCCGTAACCAGTTTCTTCACTGGATAAGGGTGCAGGCCTCTTGACCTCAGAGGACTGCTGTCCGTCGTTAACTGCACGAACGGTAAGTTATGGGCACTTCAAATGTCTTAAAAGTCTTTTGTAATGATATCTCTTGTTTTGCAGGGTTCCGGCGATGGTGGATGGCGGGCTGATGAGAGTTGAGGATCGAACCCGCGTGAGGAATAGAAGCGCCTGGAAGCACGTAAGTAAGCGCTTGTAGCCTGCTTCACGATGCGCACTAACTGTCCCTTTTATCTTGCAGGTACAAGTTCGGACCTTTAGAGAAGCTGAAGGGTGCTGGAATACCAACTGGATTCGGCGTGGGAAGGAGTAATGGCACGTGAGTAATAAAGTTGCCTAATGTCTTTAAACGCACCTTCTTTTGTCTTTTAGATGCGGGATGCAGCGCCGAAGGCCTCCGGAGCGTGTGAAGAGCGGGTAAGCTTTTGTCTTTCAGATGCCGGAATGCAGTGCGAAGACCTCCGGAGCATGCGAAGAGTAGGTAAGCCTTTGTCTTTCAGATGCCGGAATGCAGCGCGAGGCGTTGGTGACAGCCGATGGACCAGGTAAGAGATGCGCTGCCACTGAAGACCATAGTGCTAACCTGTTCTTTCTTTGTCTTTACAGGTGCTGCTGAAGACTGGATTCCAGGATGGTAAGCCTTTGTTCCCTTAGGCCCAGGATCAGAAGCAGAAGACACGATGAGCGTTCTGCTGCAGAGAATGCAGAATAACGCAAAGCAAGATTCATCCATCGGGTGTGGTTTAAATAGCCTCCTCTAGTGCTTAGGTGTCTCCTTCCACAGCCTCGCCTAGGTAAGAAAAGAGTTCCTGCTTTCCAGAAGAGTTCCAGTGTTCTGAACCTAGGGAGTGGCTCCTGCCCCACCCAACAGGAAAAGTAGTCCCAAACAGAAGAGGATCAGGGGCTCAACTGGCAGGTAAGTAAGCAGCATGGTCTGCTGCAGGTAAGTCCACCCAAGCATTATGAGCCCGGCGCTTCCAGCGCTGGGACTGGGCATCTTTATGAGCCTGGTGCCACTGGCGCCAGGACAGGGTCCAAAAGGTCCCAATTGGGACTGGCTGGCACTCGGAACCGGGGTTATGGGTCTGCTTCCAAGGGAGTCGGGCAAGTCCTGATCTCTTGGAAGCAGAGATCATGACAAGAGGCTAGACCAGCAGAGCAGAGCTGACCCAGATCGCTGTGAGCTGTGAGCAGAACCGGTGCCTGATTGACCCGCCGAGCAGACAGAACCGCAGCCGGACGTGTTGACCAGATCCGTGGCGAGGCCTAGTTCAAATTTATATTGTGAGTACCTAGCAGAACTGTGCAGAACCAATCTCTTAGTTAAAATAATCTAATCCAAACTATTTTAAACTAAGTAGAACTGCCTTCTAGAAATCGTGTCATCTGTCATTTTTAAAGCTGCACAACTGTCACCTGTCAATTCTGCAGCTGCAAGCTGTCACCTGTCATTTTGAGTTTACTTTAAATCCGAAAAACGACCTTTATTTAATCGTCCGTATCTCTGGAACCGTTTGGGCTAGGAACGAGATTTAACTTTCCTCTGAAAGCCTAGAATCTGAGATTTCTAACTAGCCTAGAATCTACTTCCTACTCATTATACTTTTTCAGCAATCACAGTTTACACACTCGCGAAATGTACAGCGATTTGCGATTTTGGCTCAATTTCTCCACTTGTCAAATTAGCAGCTCCATTATTTCTTTTGTTAAAATCCGTTTGTAACTTGGTAATAACTCATAGAGCGTCGCTAAGGTGAGCCTGAACTAATACCAACACGCATCTCCCACTCACCCTGAATCTCTAGAGGGAATTAAAATCAGTTGGCACATTTTCCCATCCATTGCCATCACATTTAAAAAGCATTTTGGGGCTGTGTTTCAAACTCCTCTAAGCTTGCTGGGGGGGAACTGCATTTCGTATTGCATTTTGTTGGGATTTTTGAAGACTGTGTGCTTCCCTTCCATTTCTTACATTGCATAGGGGGGGAGTGAATTGTCAAGGAAAAGTGATTACATTGCCTTTTGTTGAAGCCATATCAAGTTATTTTCTGTACTGCATTTCATTCATCATTGCGTTGTCCTTGAAGCCATAAAAGCACTCTCAGCTACCTCATCCTCTATACTACTCCTAAGTAATCAAGTGTAGCACTGTAACATTACCCATTGTGGATCCACATCATATGTCTCAGTGTACTGTCAGATATTAATTTATTATAAATAAAATATATATATAAAGTGTGATATATATATATTGTTTAATTTTTCAAATAAACCTTTTAATTTGCAAAACAAACCTACTTCTTGGCTCAGTGAGGTCAGGGGGATTCTAAGAGGGGGGTGTTATACAAGGGTTGTCATCCAGAGTACTGAATTGAATATAAAAATACATCAATAAGGGTTTTCCTCAGCATCCCAGACTAGGCATTGACTTAGCTGTAGTGTTGATTGAATATCGCTTACAAAAGTGGGGGCTCGAGCCGGGATATTCTGGGTTAGATTTACCACTTGTGCAGATTAATACAGTGTGCCAACTGACCAGATACACATATCCGGTTAGATCACCACGCTGTTTTACACTGTGAAAGCATCCCTCAAAGGAACGCTCTAAGGAAACGGTCTGTTTTGCAAAATAAAATACAAACTTCTGTAAGTCAGGAAGGAACTCAAATTCCAGAATGACGACCTTGGTAGATATGAAAATAGCCAGAGGGCACTTCTTACATAAGCTATTTGTGAGAGGTGAGTGGACTCATCAGGACCATACGGTCTGGTTGCAGGTAATCGCGCAACAGGTCACTGAAACAGTGTCAGATATATGGGGAGATCAGGGTCCCCTACATGGGGCCCTGAGTGAACTATATATGGCCCCTAAAGCCAAAGATGAACATAATAAGATTGCCAGGATAGCGGCATATTTGTATCTATATATGGGAGCCATGCAGGACAAATGTGCTGAAGGCCAAGATCTGGCAAATAGGCAACAGATGGCGTTAGAGAAGGCCCAATCTGATCTGGACTCTTCTGAGCAGAGGCTGCTCAGGAGCCAGGAGTCAGAAAAGGACAGCAGACAGTACATCACTAAAATAAAGGAGGATATGGATGTGCTGCAACAGGAAAAGGCGGACCAGGATACCAGATTTCTGGCCTTGCAGAAGGAGTACCAAGAAGGTTTGGACTCCCTACTGCAGAGCCAGAAAAAGCTGGATCAACAATTAGATTTCAATAGGGCATGTGCCGAGCAGGTAGTCACCCTGCAAAGCCACCTAGATAGGGAGAAGGCTGATTTTGAAAGACCAGGAGCGCCAGAAAGCTGGTGCCTTCCAAAGGCAAAGGGATGACCTGGCGGCACAGATGCAGGCTCTTAGTCAGGAAAGGGATACCTTAGGCCAGGAAGTCTGCCACTTAAAAAGGAAAATGGAAGAAAATCACCTGGCCCTCCAGGGACTGGGTGACCACCAAAAAGAACACCAGAACTTGTTAGAGCACACCAGGAGGGTGGAGGATGTTCTGGCAAGAAAGGAGCAGGCCAGTAGGGATGGGACTGAGGAGGTAACCCTCCTTCAGCAGAGACTGGCCCAGTACTCCAGGACCAATCAGGAGGCACAGAGAGAAAATGAGGCTCTCTGTCAGCACAATGATGGGCTCCAGCAACAGGTAGCCATGCAGGAGAGACTGATAGAGTCTAGTAAGGCCTTAACTGAGGAACTGAAAGCGCAGGCTCTTGCATTGCAACAGGAAGCAGGGGAGGATAGAGATGAGGTTCGCTGGGAAAGAGAAACTCCTGAGCATAACCTTAGGAGCCCTAGTACCAGAGGCCTTCATCTCTCCCAGTCCCTGGACTCTGCCACCCCCATGTCCCCTCGCGCACATGAGCCCAGGGCCACGGGGATGGCAGATTACTATTCAGCTAGAAGTATGGGGCTCATAGGCCAGTACCTCCCAGGAATGGATGGGCGGGCATCCGGGTATGGGCACCCAAGCACAGTGCAATTTAGTGGGGAACCCCAGGAGAGTAGGCCCACTAAGGGCATCCTGAAAACCTCTGTCCAGTTAGGTCAGTGGGGGGGATACCCAGCAAATCCTGGCAGCAAGGAGGGGTCTGAAGACTCCTCTGAGCATTACAGGACACAGGAGACCAGGGCCCCACATTCTGCCAGCCATTCCCAGGCTCGCAGAATCCGGGAAAACCTGGAAGATCAGACGGGCACCTCTGGGAGCAGCGCTTCTGAGTTGGAGGATGAATGGACCAGGGTTACCCAAACCAAAAAGGCCAATAAGGCAAAAAGGGCCTTGCTTAAGGACCCATTGAAACAAATAAAGGCAATAAGGAGTTTCATCACGCCTTATCATAAGAACGCCAAGTATTCTGTTTGGGAACACTTGGAGCTCTATGAGCAAATGATGGAGACTTTCCATTTGAAGGACAGCCAAAGCTGTATTCAATATGTAAAGTGGACCTTCTCACCAGAATACTCCAGTTTCTTTGCGGGGCTGGAGGATCAAAACCATTCAAGGTGGTCCACATACAGGACGGCCATCTTGAAACATTATTCTGTGCACAGAAATCCTCAAGAGACTCGCAAGGCAGCCTATAATTTGCAATGTGGGGAGGATCAGGCCCCACAAGAGTTTGTGCAAGAATTAAAGCGTGCTTTTGCGCAGACAACCAGAAGGGTGCGCACGGATAGCAGAGAATTTATCAATAAGTTTTTCCATGCCTTACCCAAATACATAATGACCCAGCTCGTGAGAGATTTTCATGAGAAAAGATCTTTAGACTGGGTCATTGAACAGGCTACCCGGATCTATGAGGTGCAGAACCCATCAAGCCAAGGTGGCAGAGGTAAAGGTTGCCCCCGTTTTAGATTTGGAGATGGGGCGCCTAAAAACCTGCCTGCACCAAATAATTCACAGCCTAGAAGGCCCTCGGGCCAGTCACAGACAGGGAGTCGAGGAGGTAGTCCCACAAATGGGGTCCCCCGCCCCCCTGACTATGTAAGTCCCCGCTACAAGGGAAACCGACCCATCCTGGGTTATGTGTGGACTCCTCCAGCCCAAGGGGGGGATCCAGCCAAGCACATGGCCCAGGGAACTTCCCTCCTAACGTCCCCCAGGAGGGCAGAAATTCACCAAATCCTAGGCAGAACTTTTTCCCCAGATATCCACCCAATTTCCAGCCCCAAAATCATCCATCCTTCTTTCCCCAATTCCCTGAGCCCAGACAACCTAATCCGGGAGAGGGGAGGCCAAGGGTGGAGGGGTACCAAAATCTTCCCAACCAGGGGTACTACCAGAGAAGGGATAGCTACCCTTCCCGGGATCAGCCCAGGGGAGAAAATAGAGCCCCGTATCAGCCTGAGCGGGTTTCACAACTTGAGCGCCATGTCCAAAATATGGCACGAGATCTGGGTCACATACTGAGGGCTCAACAGAACCCTCATATGAGCATGCCACCGCAGAATGCCCCAAACTCTGGACCTGGTGCTCCAG
The DNA here is from genome assembly GCF_040938575.1 of Ambystoma mexicanum. Taxonomy (NCBI): domain Eukaryota; kingdom Metazoa; phylum Chordata; class Amphibia; order Caudata; family Ambystomatidae; genus Ambystoma; species Ambystoma mexicanum. Next base: position 1,397,299,140 of record NC_090922.1, read on the forward strand.
AACAATGACGGGGGCAGCACCCCGATAACCCACCGGTTCCCAGGTAGGAGGCACAAGGGGAAGGGGGGTGTAAAGCCTTGGAGGAAGCTTCCTTCCCAACTTGTAAACAGCCCCTGGAAAACCAGGAACCGGAAACAAAATCCCCTGCCCCTGAAAGCCTGCCTCCCAAGGAGCAGAGGGGGGGTAGGAGAAATAAAGGACCCAAACAGACCCACTTTGTGGAGGAGGTACAGGTCTTCCAATTTGAGCGAGAGGGATCCTCAGAAGATCCTGGGAAAAGGATCTTTTCCTTCAGAGATGGGGGAACTCCTCGCAAAGAAAAATGGGTCCCAAGGGATTCCAATCCAGACTGGGGAGATATGGAGACTGAGCTACCGCCGCCCATCATCTCATCCCAGAACCCACAATACCAAAATCCCCTGGTTCAAACCCATCCTGGTGATTGCCTCCAAAAAGAGTGGGGCGTCCCAGAACCGGAACCATGGGAACCCACAATGGCTCTGATCTCCAGTTGCCAACTTTTTCTTTCAGATTCCCATGGCTCTCCACAGAATTCTGCCCAAATCTCTTCCTAACACTGTCCAAAACCAGAAAGTTAGCCCACCAGTCCAAAAATGTGCATTATCTGTGCCACCTTGAGGAGAAGGAGGGAAGATACTATGCCCCGGTACAAGTACAGGGGCAGGGTAGAATTTTGGCACTGGTGGACACTGGATCCCAAGCTACCCTTCTGTCCAAAAGGGCCTTTGATGAACTAAATGCAGGAAGAGGGGAGAATTACCGAATTCCTCTCACCTCTCTTCCTGGACAACTGCAGAACTTTGACGGGAAGGAAATTCCCGTTGAGGGGACGGCAGACTTGGACATTAAAATTGGGCGACACAAGGTGAAACACCCGGTCATAGTAGTGACTCCAGAGGGCACCCCTTGTTTACTAGGGAATGACCTCCTGAGAAGGTTGTCACTCCTAATAGATTGTGTAAACAAGGTCCTCTGGACCCAGACTAGCCGACCAATAAAATTAAAACAGAGTGTCAACCATGTTAGTTTAAACGGCACCTGCCACATGGTTGAACAAAAATCTGACCAAGTAGAATTTCACTTCCAGAACAACCAAACTCCAGACGTGACAGTAATAGCAGTAGGACAACAGACTGGTGGTGGGGGGTCCTCTCTAGTTCTGAAAATCAACCTTCCTTCAAGTTTAAGGTGGTTTTCCACACTGGAAGGAAACACCCTGAAATGCTTTACTAATCCACAATCAGAAACTCCCACTCCTATAGTCCAGAAAGATGTGAAATCAGCTCAGAGCCTGGCTGATATTCAGCAAATTGGAGAGCAGTTGTTGATCCCTGTTCAGTTAAATGATGGGAAGGACTCTGTTCTCGCTCGAGTGTGTGTGAACAACGGTAAGAGCTTCATCAGCGAAGCCATGTTCCGCCAACTCCCAAAAGATCCAGCCATTCCCACATTCAAACTGATAGACAAATGGGAAATGGACCTGGAAGCACCCAATTCCAAACATCTGCCAAGCAGGTGTATGCTCAAAATCTCCATTGGCAACAAGAGCACAGTCCATAATAGTTGGGTCGTGCGAGACGTCACTGCCGCCTTTTACTTAGGAAGTGACATTCTCAATCGCTTTGCCATTAGTTTGGACCTAATAAACTTCAAAGCTTGGTCCCGATTAGCGGATAATCCCATGGGCTTTGATGATTCAGAAAAAAGCATTTAGGTCAGCTCAATTGCTACCTTATGCAGTTGAAATTCATATTAAAGAGGAAGTCACCATTCCAGAAATGACCCGACAATTCTCCCTGGGAGTGAAAGTTAAAAGAGGACAAAAATTGAAAAACCCTGATGCTTATATCCATCTAAATGCTTCTCTCCAACAGCAAGGGTTAGGGGTAAACCCAAGACCATTAGTCAACATAGAACATGACACCATTCCAATAGAGGTGGATAACAGCGACTTAAAGGGTATTACTCTAGCCGCAGGCACCATTATTGGAATGGCGATTGATGACTGACATTTCTCCATTGATTTAGGAAATGAACTGTTAGGACCAATCCCCAAGGACTGTTTTGACAGTGACAGTGAGGACAATACAACACCAGACAGGATTTTCACCCGGCATGGGGGGAACTTCCTGGTGTACACTTCTTGCCCTTATGGTAAGGAAGATGTGAGTTGTGACTTCAGGAGGGATGAGGTGATTTTCCAGGTCCATGAGGGCTGCCTTTCCCACCTGAAGCCTCCAATCCAAATCAGCACTCTGACCAGGGACTTCTCCACCCAGCTGGAGGAGGCCGCTGAGATAGCCAAACCAGAGGTCTTTCCAGGCTTCAAGCAGATGGTGGAAGAGAGAGTCAACCTAGCTGATGCCTGTGTGACTCTGGAACAGAAGCAAAAGTTGAAACAAGTTTTCTTGGATTTCCAAGATCTCTTTGCGGTAGACTCGTATGACTGTGGTCGCACCGACATCCACAGCACAACAATTCCCACGGACCCTGGAATGACTCCAGTGTTTGTGAAGCAATATCGCTTGCCTCTCGCATCCATGGAGTCCATTACTGAAATAATTAAGAACCTTGAGTCCCGGGGAATAATCCGTCCAGTCCACAGCACTTTCAATAATCCGGTGCTGGGAATATTGAAGCCAAACGGCCAGTGGAGACTCTGCGCCGACCTTAGGGAGCTCAACAAACGGGTCCATACTTCCCGATGGCCTCTGCCCTACATTGACCAAGGGCTGGCCCAGATTCAGGGGTCACAGGTATTCACAGCAATAGACCTGACCAATGGATACTGGACCGTGCCTGTCAGTAGGGAGGACCAATACAAACTGGCTTTCACCTTTGGGAGCCAGCAGTACACATGGACCCGGACTCCCTTCGGATACCTCAACTCCGGCAATGAATTCAACATTTTCCTACATAAGGCCATGCCCGACCTGGGTGCGAGGGGTAACCTGGCTTATGTAGATGATGTCCTCATCAAAAGTTCATCTGTGGAGGAACACATAGCGGAGATCCGTTATGTTCTGACACAGTTGAGGGCCGCCGGAGCAAAACTTTCCTTTCAGAAAGCACAGTGGTGTAGAACCCATGTTAATTTCTTGGGGCATGAGATTACTCCTCAGGGTCTCTGTCCCCAAGAAAAGAAAGTGGAAGCACTCCAGAAACTGAAAGACCCCACAACTCTGCGGCAACTAAGGAGCCTCCTTGGACTGACTAATTACAGCAGAAAGTTCATTGAAGACTACGCAGAGATCACTAGACCCCTGATTCATCTCTTGAAGGGGGGGGTCAAGTGGGAATGGGGTCCAGAACAATCCGAGGCAGTAAGACAACTCAAAAGAAGCCTCTCACAAGCGCCTTGCCTAGCTTACCCTGTCAGAAACAAGGAGTTCTTCCTGGAGACAGGGTTCTCTAATACGTGCTTGACGGCAGTACTATACCAAAAGCATGACAAAGTCAATAAAGTAATCTCCTATGCGAGCAAAACTTTATCCTCTGTGGAGGAAAAATTCAACGATTGTGAGAAGGCACTCCTGGCAACGGTGTGGGCATTGAAGAATTCACGCCCGTTTATCCAGGGGGAACACATCATAGTGGAGACTCCACACCAGCCTCTGCAATATCTCCAAAGTGACAGAATCCGGGCCGGAAATGTGAGTAATTCCCGAATTACTTCCTGATTCTGTCAATGCAAGAGTTTCCTGTAGAGGTCAAATATGGCCAAAACAAGAAGAGTCCCCTGGCGCAAGGTCTGGCTGACTTGCATGATTGTGCCAGAGAAAACTGTCTCGAGGACGAAAGTCTAAAAATCAAGGACAACATGGAGGCATACCTTAATTCCCCACACAAAGTCTTTGAAGAAGACAAGTGTGAGGGAATGCCCACTGTCTATGTGGATGGATGCTCTTACCATGTTGACAACGACGTGGAGAAAGAACTGGTGGCTGGCGTAGGGAAGGCATGGGTGAAGGAGTTCCCAGAACCCTCCGCTGGATACAAAATTGGTCCCCGAAGTAGTGAGGTGGCATAATTGATGGCTGTACATCAGGCCATCCTCACTGCTGTCCAGCATCAACTCCACGAACTGGTCATAATCACAGATTCGGATTATGTACAGAACGGGTTCGTGGAGCACCTGGTCAACTGGAAAACCAGAGGCATGTTATGCGATAATAACAAACCCCTGAAACATGGGAAGTTAATCCAAAATATTGATGATCTGGTCACATCGAATGGGATGACCATCTACTGGAAAAAGATCAAGGGTCATTCCAAAGTAGAGGGACCAGACAAAACTGTAAATGACTTAGCTGATCAGCTGGCCAAAACCGGGGCCATCCAAGGGGATCTAATAGAAATAGAGTTCCTGTTGGGGGAAATCCAGGTCACTGCGATCACTAGGTCCCAGACAAATGCTCACAATGATCTTTCAACTGCACAATGGAGTAAGGAGACCCCTGATGCTGATTTAATTACAGCTCAGAAGGGGGATCCAATTATTGGTAAGTTTTACCAACACCTTGAGGACCCTGAGAACTTTCCCCTGACGGATACCGATTACATTGGGAAAGAGGACGTAAGAGTGTTGATGAAATGTCCAAAAAGGTTCCGAATCCAAGACGGTTTGTTGGTAAGGAAATCCCAAGCTGGCCATGATCAGTGGGTGGTCCCTACCTCATTCCGAAGCCTGATGTTAAGTCACGCCCATGACGCGGCCACCGCCGGTCATAGGGGGTTTCACACAACACTGGAAATCTTAAGAGAGGTTGCATACTGGCCACACATGGGGCAGGACCTCGACCAATACTTGAAGGGGTGTCTTGTGTGTGCACAATTTCAGCCATCATCCCTCACACACTGTGCGCCTCTCCAAAAGAGGGGGATGACACTGCCATGGTCAGATTTGCAAATCAACTTTGTAGGCCCTGTAATCCGCTCATCTAGAGGAAACAAGTACATGTTGACCGTTACATGCTTGTTTACCATGTGGGTGGAATGTCTCCCAGCCCCAAACTGCAAGGCAGAAACAGCAGCTGCCCTGATGATTAACCACATTTTTTCCCGTTTTGGTCTACCTCAAAGGATTGAGTCAGACATGGGTAGTCACTTCACCAGTGAAGTAATGACAAAGATGTGGGAGATACTGGGGGTTAAAAGGAAGCTACAAATTGCTTACAGGCCAGCTTCTTCTGGAGCTGTGGAGAGATACAACCGAACCATTGTGAGCATATTAAAAAGGTTTGTGGCAGATTCTGGGCCAAGTTGGGATATCCGATTACCTCTGGTCCTAATGGCCATCAGATCTACCCCTTCATCTGCAACTAAAATGTCACCATTTGAGTTGATGACGAGACGCAAGATGGTGCTTCCCCAGCATTTGCTCTACATGACTCAAGAGCAGACACTGATAAATGCCTCCACAACTCATGAGTATGTGGAGAATTTAAGGAAACACGTTCAGCATGCTTTTGCCTATGCTCAGCGGAATCTAGAAAGATCAGCTGAGAGCATGAAGACCCACTATGATTTAAAAACCACCCGGAAGAAATATAAGGTGGGTGATCGGGTCTATCTATACAATTTCCAAAAAAACCAGGCCAAACAGAGAAAATGTTTGCCTACATGGAAGGGACTGTTTGAAATTATAGACAAGATCTCCCCTGTAGCTTATAAAATCTGCATCCCCAAAGGCGGTTTGGCAGAGGGGGAAGACAAGTGGGTCCATATTAACCAGCTAAAGAGTTGCCATCCCAGGCACACTTTGCAGCAACTGGAGGAGTCCTCTGCAATACCAGAGGAGACCGCTCCAGATTAATTCAGTTCCAACCCTAAAATATCCCACATATAGTCTCTAAAATATTATACTCTTGTAAGCCACTGTCTTTGAATGATAACTTGTATCCCAAAAGTAAAATGTTAGGTATATTAAAGTATAAAATGTATATGTCTGCCACACCATTAGTAGTGATGGAAAAATGTCTACGAATAGGTATTGCCGCTTTTCCTTTGTCGTCCTAGGAGAAATAAAACCTGGAGACTGGCCAAGGAGAACGATCCAAGGAAAGGGAGCAAAGATCCGAGGGGCCCGGGGTACCGCCCAATATTCCCATCAGGACCGGCGAGGAGAACCGATCGATCCAACTGGGTGGAGGAAAAGATGCTGAACTGTGCCACCTACAGAATTGGAAGAAGATAATGGGGACATACCAGCGCAAGGGCTCAAAACCTCCTTTGCACACTACTTCCCCTCGGCTTGAATCAAAGCGCAGTCGGGCGGGGGGATTTGTCATGGGTCTTGACCCATGTTGAATCAATAGACTGGGTAGATGTGGGGGTGAGCTGTCGCCGCCCATTATTCTATCCCAGAACAAACTAAATCAATAGACTGGGTGGATGTGGGGATGAGCTATCGCCACCCACATTCACGCCAGAATAGGAGAACTGCGCAGTTGGCACGAGACCACTCCAAAGATACGACCTTCTTGTGGGGGGTTCCACATCACCACTCTACTGTAAGGATGCCATCAAAACAATGTTAAGCAAGGGTCCTATACTATCAAGCAAAAGACCACTCTATTGAAATGCAGTAATTCAAGACAACTCAAAAATGGATGGAGTACCGACAAATTTCCCAAGGTGGTGCTAGCGGTCTAAACTCTGACAGGGAAACTGTATTTAGGAGTTGCAAGAGGGGCAGGGACTTGAAAGCGTGTTAGTTAATTGAAAATCTAACCACCTGCTGTTCCCAGAGACAATCTGATTTGATTAACAGGCCAAAAGGCTGGGAAACCTTCTCACCTCAGAAAGCCCAGGATATCACATGGTCATGCTAACCAAATGCAAAGTGGCCCCCTGGTCTCTTGACCTCAGCTTGCTGGAGCCCACACAAAAGACCTTTCCCCTTGAATAGGATATGGTGATTTTGACTGTTTCCTGTCAACAAAGATCTGCCAGCCAGGAGAGACATGTGATCACTGTCATCCCTGAACTTTGGGGGCGGACCCAAACACTTTGGGGGAGTTGAATTGCAACAAATGTATAGTTTATAGAAACACTGATAACTCTTGGAAACCAGATGACAGAAATGTGAAATTTGGGGATCCTTAAAATGAAAACTTTGCCCACAATTCAAGCCCAAACTTCAATTTGTGTGATGTTCTGGGGCAAAACCCCGCTATTTATTGATACTACAGACTCTGTGTTTAAGCTAGAGACATGGGAATTTACTGGAGTATGTATGGACAGGCCGTGTATATGTGTATAATTTTTAATGAAAAACCAATGTTGCATAACCCACTAAAATCGAAAATAAGTTCTCATTTCTTTACCCAAGCTCCTAGAAACGCCAGAGTCGGAACAGTGCCTACCTCATGTGATATATGATGTGTGTAGGTGATGTAAAAACAACTGTGTATTTTGGAAATATGTATTTGGATCAAATATAGATTTGTGTGTAAAGATGACAGGGGAGGGCCCTCTGGCCATAAAACCTGCAGCATCACTCTGACTCACATTTCCTTCCCCCAATCACGCGAGAGGGGAGAATTGGGACAATGACAAGTAGAGAGGGGCAGGCTTAGCTATGCCCAGGCACACAACCATTTTCAAAACACATAAAAAGAGACTGCTGGGACAGGTAGAGTCATTCAATTCCCTTTGCTGCGGAGCATGCTGACCGACGACTTCACATCCAGAGATCCAGACTTCAAATCCATCAATCTCCAGAACCTGTAGCAGAAATTAACTCCAGAATTTGTAGCAGGGAAGCCTGAATCCACCAGCTTAATCCTCAACAGCAGGCCTCAAAACTAACCAAACTATTCAACAGCTGTTTGAAGTTTTGCCGAGAATTTTTGCAAGAACCTGTAGCAGTACCCAGAAAGCAGTGTTACATCCAGAATCCAGAGAGGCTAGACCAGCAGAGCAGAGCTGACCCAGATCGCTGTGAGCAGAACCGGTGCCTGATTGACCCGCCGAGCAGACAGAACCGCAGCCGGACGTGTTGACCAGATCCGTGGCGAGGCCTAGTTCAAATTTATATTGTGAGTACCTAGCAGAACTGTGCAGAACCAATCTCTTAGTTAAAATAATCTAATCCAAACTATTTTAAACTAAGTAGAACTGCCTCCTAGAAATCGTGTCATCTGTCATTTTTAAAGCTGCACAACTGTCACCTGTCAATTCTGCAGCTGCAAGCTGTCACCTGTCATTTTGAGTTTAATTTAAATCTGAAAAACAACCTTTATTAAATCGTCCGTATCTCTGGAACCGTTTGGGCTAGGAATGAGATTTTTCCTCTGAAAGCCTAGAATCTATGCTTTCGAACAAGCCTAGAACCGACTTCCTACTCCTTATACTTTTTCCGCAATCACGGTTTATGCACTCGCGAAATTTACCACGATTTGTGATTTTGGCTCAATTTCTCCACTTGTCAAAATAGCAGCTCCATTCTTTCTTTTGTTAAAATCTGTTTGCAACTTGGTAATAACTCATAGAGCATCGCTAAAGTGAGCCTGAACTAATACCAACACGCATCTCCCACTCACCCTGAATCTCTAGAGGGAATTAAAATCAGTTGGCACATTTTCCAATCCATTGCCATCACATTTAAAAAGCATTTTGGGCCTGTGTTTCAAACTCCTACCTGTTTCCTCTAAGCTTGCTGGGGGGGGAACTGCATTTCGTATTGCATTTTGTTGGGATTCTTGAAGACTGTGTGCTCTCCTTCCATTTCTTACATTGCATAGGGGGGGAGTGAATTGTCAAGGAAAAGTGATTACATTGCCTTTTGTTGAAGCCATATCAAGTTATTTTCTGTACTACATTTCATTCATCATTGCGTTGTCCTTGAAGCCACAAAAGCACTCTCAGCTTAATCTCCATGCTGAATGTGTTGGTAGTCTTCATGACCATCAGTCTGGCTTCAGAGCTGCCAGAAGCACGGAAACTGCTCTCCTGAACATCCGTGAGGACCTGCTCTCGAACCTTGACTCTAACATTCCATGTGTTCTCATTTTGCTTGATCTCTCTTCTGCCTTTGATACTGTCAACCATACCATCCTGCTCAACCGTCTCCGTGATAACCTCGGTATCACTGGTCAGGCTCTGACGTGGCTGACCTCTTTCCTCTCAAATCGACCCTCCCAGGTCCAACTGGGGTCTTTCCTCTCTGACATCTTCTTCTCTACCTGTGGTGTCCCCCAGGGATCTAACCTCTCTCCCTGGCTGTTCAACCAGTATCTGGCACTTCTCGCCCACCACATCGCCGCTCTCTGCCCCTACTTTCAGTGCTATGCGGATGATACCCAACTCATTTTCAGTCACCCTCGGCCTCCTCTTCTCCTTCCCTCATCCCTGACTGTCTTTCTGCTATCCAGGAATGGTGTGCCGCCAACGACCTCTGCCTTAATGCGAGTAAGACTGAGATTCTACTCATCGGCACTCCCACTCCCTCCTTCCCTGCTGCTCTCTGGCCGGCCTCTCTGGGCCCTCTTCCTACTCCTACCTGCAAGGCAAAAAACCTTGGGGTCATCTTCGACTCCACACTCTCCTTCTCTCCTCACATATCCGACGTATCTAAGAAGTCACACTACCAGCTACACCTCCTCAGAGGTATCCTTCCTTTCCTCTCCTTCCCCCAGAAGCTCACTGTCTCTAGAGCCCTGGTTCTCTCTAAGCTGGACTACTGTAACAGCCTCTATCTTAATCTGCCCGCCTCTACTCTCCGCCCTTTGCAACTCATCCAGAACAGGACTGAAAGACTTGTCCTTGGCCTAAAGCCCAGGGACGGTATCTCTCCAGGACTGAAATCACTACACTGGCTCCCAGTGACTGCGAGGATCAAGTTCAAAACCCTCTGCATTGTCCACAAGGCCGTCTGGGGCCTTGGGCCAAAATACCTTCAACTCTCTCTTCCTAAATATCTTCCTTCTCGAGCTCTTCGCTCATCCGCCTCCAACTCCCTCAGGGTCAGCCGCTTCTCCAAACAACGAGTTGGGGGCAGATCTCTTTCCACTGCAGGGGCCTCCCTCTGGAACAGCCTTCCTACCTCCCTGAAACTTGAGGAGAACCACCTCCGGTTCCGGAAGCACCTCAAAACCTTCCTCTTTGCCTCCGCTTTCTCTCCCCCTCTCCCCTGCTAATACTACTGAAACTGCACTGAATCTGCAACTGGGCCATTCACCGTTCTCGGCCCAGCCACTCTCCCCTGCACTGCCTCCACAGCAACCCCTGCACTACGGGACTGTGTCTGTATCCATACAGCCCCCTTCCAAGCACTTGTCTGCACTTACCTCGCACTTGCCACCAGCTGGCCCTTGTTATTTATCCTGTATGCTGTATGCTTATAACCCTGTACTGCACTTTCCCCTCTCCCTTCCCCCATGCACTTTTCCCTTCCCCTCTACCCTTGCACTTGCGCATTCTGAATGACACCTGGCCTAGTAAGATCGTTGTCTGTCTCCCCTTGTTCCCCCCCCTGCCTCGTCGCGCCTTGAAACACTTGTGTATAGGCGCGTTACAAATGCCTTATCATATCATATCATATCATCCTCTATACTACTCCTAAGTAATCAAGTGTACCACTGTAACATTACCCATTGTGGATCCACATCATATGTCTCAGTGTACTATCAGATATTAATTTATTATAAAAGTGTGATATATATATTGTTTGATTTTTCAAATAAACCTTTTAATTTGCAAAACAAACCTCCTTATACTTTTGCCGTAATCGCGATACACGCACTCGCCAATTTTGCCGCGATTTGCGATTTGCCCTGATTTCTTTACCTGTAAAAAGATAGCAGCTTTTTGCTTTCCTTTGCTAAAAATTCGTTTGCCTCTTAATACCCATACCTGAATCATTGCTAAAGTGAGCCTGAGCTCATCCCAAGTATCTCTCACTCACCCTGAACCTCCTAAAGGGAATTAAAAGCATTTTCAGCATATTTCTCACTTCACTGCCACCACACTCAAAGCACTTGGGCCTGTGTTTCAAACTCCTACCTGTTTCCTCTAAGCTTGCTGGGGGCTGAACTGAATTCCGGATTGTATTTGATTGCATTCCTGAGAACTGTGTGCTCCTCTTTCCATCTCCTTCCATTTCTTACATTGCATAGGGGAGAGGGGTGAATTGCCAGAGAAAAAGTGATTATCTTATCTTTTGCTAAAATCATATCAAGTATTTCTGTACTGCATTTTGTTCCTCATTGCTTTTCCCTTGAAACCATAAAAGTATTTTTGCTACTTTATCCATCCTATACTAACTCCTCATTGATTGTAAAGAAGTGTGCTAGTGCCAGATTACCCATTGTTGATCAACATCATATGTCTAAGTGTACAATCAGATATTAATTTATTGAAAAGTGTGATATATATATATTGTTTAATTTTTCAAATATACCTTTTAATTTGCAAAACAAACCTACTTCTTGGCTCAGTGAGGTCAGGGGGATTCTAAGAGGGGAGTGTTATACAAGGGTTGTCATCCAGAGTACTGAATTGAATATAAAAATACATCAATAAGGGTTTTCCTCAGCATCCCAGACTAGGCATTGACTTAGCTGTAGTGTTGATTGAATACCGCTTTCAACATGTACCAGCACTGTGAGCCCATTTCATCCTTGGAAGTGTTATATGTATTCTTGTCAGATAGCCAGACTCTGCAAGTGACAGGGCAGGTGACTGACTGGCTATGTCTCACCTTTAATACTTTGTGAGGTTGGGTTACACACCTCTCCAGTGAGCCAGACTCCCAGTAGGAGCGGGACTGGGGAACAGAAATCAAAGGGCACACTCATCCCAAAAACAATAGCCTCACACCAGGTTGCTGTATACCAAAAGGGCCTTTGATGCTATTCACTTGGGAAGGGACTGTAGACAGGGGGAGCTCAGACCAGCTGGAGGAAGATTCAACCATATTTTTTTCTCCATCTCTTCTATTAACATAAAGCACTTTGGGTATTATGTCATAAGGCAAGATCCACTTTTTCCAACAAGAGTGATTGGACACCTAAAGCACAATGGATTTAGTCCAATCACCTGTAGACATCTGCCTTTAAAAGAATGGGTCTTGCACTCCTTCACTGATTCCCCTTGGAACAAACACCTAAGGAAGAATTAATTGGAAATCTATTTGCAGAGTTGACTTTCCAAAACCCTACGCCAGATGTGAAGACTGAGTGTCCAAGGCAGAGGCAAACTCTGCTCCCTTACTATCCCCAAGGAAAATTTGGGATGAGAGCTGCTGGAGCAAGACCTGCATCTCTGCCAGGAACACTGGAACCCAACACCTCACTGCTCTGAAGGACATCTGCAGGTGTATGCCAGCCTCTCCCGCCTTTGAGATCCAGAGAATAAGGACTCATTTTACCTGGATTGTGACTAAGAGGAATCTGAGTTTCAAGACAGCCTGGAACCCTATTTTCCATCTCCTGAAACCAATCGAATGGCCTTTGAACCAGTTTTGCCGAATGCGAACCACAGAATCCTCTGATGCTGCCTTTGACACTCAACCGAACATTTGAACCAACATATTTTCAACTTCAAGCCAGCTTAATACTGTATCATGTCCTTGCTGGGCCCATCACCTGCTCTTCTGAAATCCACTGCTCATCACCAGACCTTGACACGAACCGCTGGAGTGTCACTTGCAGACTTCAATGAGCAGTTACAGAACAACTTGATTTGGATCGCCACTGAACCATCAGTTCGTCGAACTGTACACCGGAACATCAGAATGTCAGCTTCGAAACATGATCGGACCACGATTCGAGCCAATTATAGCGTCACTAATTGATCATACCCATCAGTTACCACAAGTCTCAAACTGGCTTAGATCTGATGCTGGTGAGTACTCCGATTGCCTTTCACCCCTGTTTCACTACCTAGAGTGCTGTATCTTTTCTATTTTTGCATAATCTATGTTCTTCCCACACGGGTGGGTATTGTATAGTGTGTTATCTATTTAGTTACAATTGAAGATGGTGTGTTTTAATGAAAGTATATATTTGTTCATAGAACCTTGATTGAACATTCCCTTTATTCTTGGGATGTTATTCTTTACTGTTTGGATGGCTACACGGGCCACGTTACTACACAAGTGGAAGGAGATATATCTTTATGATTGAGATCACTCTTGTTTTGTAGCAGGTTTGAGACCTGAATAGGCACTTTAGCCACTACACACCCTTGAACTCCAGTGGGGCAGACGTCATTTTGTCACACCCCCTTACTAATCAGTGGGTGGTGAGAGGAATCATTAACCCGGTGGTGCAGGCATGCCTCATGATAACAACGGCTCAGGGGATTGTGCAAGGGACCCTTCCCTGCAGACACTCTTTGGAAGTGTCTCTCGTATTGCATAAGAAAATAACTGCGATGCTAGATAGACTCGGTGTATCAAGTGTGTCACATATGTTCGAGCAACCAAAGGTACCCAACAAGAGCTCATATTGCTCTGGCAAATCCACGAGTCATGCCGAGCTGCAAAAGGGGATTCGCTGACATAAAATCCAGCATGTTTCCTGAAGTTAAAATTGCAATCACCAATCAAGGGAAATCAGGCAAGAGGTTGCAAGAGAAATGGCTAATAGAGAACAGAGGGGCAAATACAAGCAGAAGACATTATGAAGCAAAGTTGGGATGATCATGGAAATGCTGTCTAATGGCAATGGGATCACAGATTTTCCTTCATTAAAAGACACGATTTCCATCTGTTAGGATAAACCTCTTGAGCTCAATCTAAATGCTGTCTGCAGGAAATGCTGTCTGCAAGAAAGTTGTATATACCACTTTCATTATACACCATGTGTCTAAAAAGTGGTGTCAGTGGATTCTACAAGGGTAAGCCTTTTGGCACCAAATGTGCAAAACTGAATCACTGACATCAACATCGTAGACATACTAACTAGAAGCTGTTGGGCAAGGTAGCCACCTTTCAAAAATAAAGTTGCACAGAACTGGAAAATGTGCATATGAGACAGTGGATCACTGTTTCAATGTTCTTTTCCAGAGAAACCGACTGGCATTGGCTTAATATTATACAGTTGTCAGCTGGAGCCCCTGACCTTACCTGAACCCAAACCGTGCACATGAAGAATTGTGTCACTTAACCAAGTAAAATACCATATTAAAAAAAAAACTTACTAGCCACATTTTGCATTTTCTATCATATCTGGGGGATAACTATTACCAACTCCCAAGCTGGATGGTTATTTCTCCTGAACATACATAGCGATATTGTCAAAGGAATATATTGTGTTATGGACAGAATTGGGTTATGTCAAATATAATTGTTAACATTTAACAGTACTAAAACGTGAGTTTCTGTGGTTGCAGAGAGAGAGGTCATGTGTGTTATGGGAACACCCGCTTATCATGTGAATGGTTTATTCTGCAGCCACCTCTTACAGAACTGTATCCAACTGGCTCAGACTCAACTGGGAAATGCCTTTTTAGTATACCAAGTGCCACATTAAACCCTCATATGTGTTTGAATATATTTGTGAAGGCACATTTCCTAAATTGCCACAGAGTCAGCAATGGACTCATGGAACCTGTTCAACAGGGGATGATTGGGATTGTGGATTACCATATTCAGGCAGGGACACTGATTCACTAGAGGGTAGGACATGGACAGAGCTAAGAGCGAATAGGAGCTCAGATAAAGTGAGGATCATTTCCACCATTTTGAACCTCCCAACATGCTCAACAACTGCCACCGAGTAACTCCTTCAGAAAGAAGGCTCCCTAGGCTAATTGCTAAAGATGAGGGGCGAGGGAGATGTCCTCATTGAACCCTGGAGTGGGGCATCAACCATACAATCCCATACTATTATTAGTTAATTATTAGCGTGGGAAAGACACTCTCTGTTGGTTACTTGCTGGGATTCTGGAATTTTAAGGACAGGTCCATCTCAGTAAACATAACATTTCCCATGCTGTATATGACAATTACAATGCTGGGCAAAGACAAAAAGAGGGTAACTCAAAAATGTCAAGCTTCTCTGGTGGACTCTATCTGAAACAAAGTTCATAATGTCCCTTGGAGAATTGGTGATACCAACACTTCCTTCCTGACGGTGAAAATGGTGCATCAAAAGGAAGTTCCATGCCAAACAAAGTCTCTGCCATCATATGGGAGTTACAGGTTTTCCTGGGGATTTCCTACCTTAGTTGAATATGTTGCACAAAGAAAAGTCTGAAGCAAAGTCTTAGCACAGAATGTATGGGTTTACTGTACTCTTTTTGATTCTCCAGGAAGGTCCATCCCTAGCCTGCAGGCCTAACTGTGACATCTCGAGGAGGGTGGAGCAGAGCTTCAGTTGCTCTGTCCAGCTCACTCAGGGTCTTAATCTTGGTCCCGTGCTCCACCTCTCTAAGCCTGTAATATTCTCTCTTTCAGGTACTTATTACTCCACATTATTATTATTAATTCTTATATAGCGATGCATGCCCGTAGGCCTCAGGGCGCACCTAAAACTAATAACCGAACAAGACAAGAGCAGACTTTGGAGTCCATACATCAAAACTGGTCCCCCAAACTTGCTCAGTTTGAAGCGCAGCTGCACGATTATTCTCACACTGTTACACTCCTTGTAAGTGGAGCATCATGAGGACATTTGTGGGTAAGAGTAAGAATTTAATGAGAAATCCTGTGTTGCATGGGCAGCCAGTTCAAGGAACGTCTGGCGGTACTAACATGGTCCTGTTTTCCAAGGCAACAAATAGCTCTCACTTCTCCATTCTGGATCACTTGAAGTTGTTGTAAATTAGCCAACGTGGTGCCTGCCATCAAGCTGATACAGTAATGCAGTCGGGAGTTAATGAGAGCTGAAGCCAGACGAGATCTATTTCTTCAGAAAGAAATGGCCTGATCTGTCTCAAATGCCACTATCAGCTGCCTAGGGCCATCCAGGCTCATTCAATTTGCCCATACTATCTTCTGCCTCCTGCTGTTCTCTGCTATCCTGCTTCTTCCTACCACCTCCATCTCTCTTTCTCTTTCATCCATCTACCAAACCAATGACTGGAACCTGTTCCCCTTTCACTCATCACCTCTCCACAAAGTCTATTCCCTGATGTACTCATCCCACCTTCTTCTCACATATATCAAAGTTATGGCCCCTTCCGCCAACCTCCTGCTATCTTCCAAACTTTTACTGGCCCTCATTACGACCCTGGCGGAAATCGGAAAACGATGGCGGAAATGCAATACCGCCATCGAATAGCGCTCGGTGCGACTATGACCCGTCACCGCAAAGTACGAAGCCATTAGCGACACCGTAGTGAACGCCAACGCTAACTGCACCAAGCACGCGCGCGCGCGCCATGCGAAACCGCAAACACCACCATGGCGCAAGGGTACGCCAATTCCGACCCTAGCGGACATGTACCTAACGCCATCAGGCATGGCGTAATGTACCATTCCGCCATGGTGAGAAGTACGGCATCGCGAATCAACCGTAAACGGCCCCACTGAGTGCCTGTACACCGCTCCCTGCCCACAAAGTACAACTCCCCGTAGGTGCAATGAAGTCACAATGCAACCATTGAAATGTACAAGTCACCCATGCATGGCAACGAAGAAAAGAAACACAAGAGGGGCCAATGGGAGCTGCAGGGCACAGATGGCACGAATACAGAAGCCATCCCAATGGACATGACCACAGTCCCCCACCAAGAAACGCACGCAAACACAGGCACCTGTGACCAGCAATATTCCGAGATTCACATCATTCCACCAGTCCACCTGGCTGACCGGCATCTGTTACACAAAACCCAATCCCCCGCCCCTGAGCATGACAACATTCAAACTGTCATATTGGCAGCCCCCATCCCTGACCTCACGGGCCTAGTAGGCAAACGCGCCCAGTACAGTACCACGCAACTAAACTCCGAAGCTGGAACCCAATGCAGATCTCCTCACAATACATCGCCCCCCAAATAGGCATATGCCACATCACTTGCAAAGAAAAACGCTACACGGGCCAAATCAGAATAGAAATTTAATGCACATCAAAGTCACCAAGCCCATACAGCCATCAGGCCATGAACTCCAAAACACTAATCACCATTGTGGGCTGCATCCGCAAGAAATGACCAGCCACTACTTGTGTGTCGCCCTGTTCCCCCATGGTACACAGAGCCACATTCACGTACGAAAAGGCAACATGGAAGCGCACAGAACCGCAGGGCCGTCCCAATGGGGAGGCACTAGTCCAGCTGAAAGGCCGAAATGTTGCTCCGAGCCACCAGTACTGCGTAAGGGCATGTGGGCCATTGGCGATCGTCCCATAAGATCGTAATGCTGCTCCACTGATTAACACGAAGCAGCAGGTGTCGGGAGTAAAACCCATCTGCAGGAGTGGCATACAGATGGCAGTGGCAAAAGGGGAGGAGATACCTGTCAACCAAAAGAAAAGAAAAAGAACAGAATGGCCATCAGAACTACATTCCAACAACTCACTTCAATGATCACACGAAGTCCACAGCCATATGCATGCTAGCCCACTCCAAAGGATCATCACCACCCCAAAACCACTTGCGACTCATAACCATCTATATCGAGGTGCAAACACCATCACAAACGAGTGTACCTGTGCATGCGTCTGTCAAAACAGAATCCATCAGATGGGAATGTTAACGTGCATGGACACAAGTGTCTGAGGGCGCGTCGAGACAGGGAGGGCTCAACAAGGCCAGATAGACGATGGTCCCACTATGGCAGCCCTGCATCACATAGCGCAGGGGAGGCGGATAGATCCCAAGAAGCCCTGTACATGGCAAACTCTGTATCGAATCACCTGCCCATGCATCCATTCATCATTCCCTCATCCCGGGATCAAAACGCCTGAATAATTACTCACATAACATTAGAAACATCCATTGAGTCTGTGCGTTATGCAGCCTGCAAAATCCACAGTGCCCCAGCCCGTAATTCCAGTGTTGTGAAGTAACATGTATTTGGGAACGGCCGGCCTCATCGCCCACGTAGCTATTGCGCATCCCAAACTATTCATATCAATCATTGCTTCCTCGCCATGGGCCCTGTCTCAAGGACATTGAACAATAGAACGTTATATTTGCAGTCAGACCTGTGGGCATCTCCTCGCCGCTAGCTGGAAACCGAAAGCGCCGCCCTTCGAATTCCTCATTTGCAACATCACGTCGAAAAGGCATCTGTGGCCGTTTGAAATCACTAATTATTCCATCGAGTGCGGCTGTGTGTGAAAATGGCAACTGCCTTCACCCACAAATGGGACGCCCCGCCCGTCGTTGCAACTCGGTACAGTGATGCATGAGGGCCCACCGTTACTCGAGTACTACGTTCCACTGACCCTTCACAAGTCTGTTCGCGACTGCACAGATAGTATGTGAAACAATGGGACCACAGCAGAATGAACATATCAACCAATCTTACACGGCCATCGGGTACAAATACATGATTGCAATAGCAAGATGCCATTCCCCGAATTGCAGCGTTGTGCGCGGGACGTGCTCGGCCAAAGGGGAGAGCAGTTTGCACAGGTGGAATTAATCACCACAGGTGGAGGCCATACAGCCTGAAAACACATAAATTGCACAGCCAGTCTCCTCCCACAACCACACCGAAATGCTACCGGCAGGACTCGCGATGTTGGCCCTGGGGGACCTGATAGCACTGCAAGTGCTCCAACTCCAAGAAGAAGACGAACACCAACTACAACCAGCCGCACGGAGGAGACGCAGGAGGAGGAGGAGGGCAAGGCAGGGCCAGCAAGGCCCACCAGCACAGCCACTACCACCACGCAGGCAGCCCGCAATCCCACGCCTCCGAGCACATCCGTTCAACCTCACTGATGAGCAGATCCACACCCTCTACCGTCTGGACCGGGACACCATAGCCGCCATTGTGGACATGACACAGGCTGACCTTGTCAGCATGATAGATAGCCCAACCGCCATCCCACCCCTACTGAAGGTGGTGTCTGTACTCCACTTCCTGGCCACAGGCACCTACCAGCACACAGTCGGACAGTTGCATGGCATTTCTCAGCCACTGTTCTCACGGACACTATTTCAAGTGCTCGATGCCCTCCTGCAGCACGCAGACGACTACATCTCTCTACCACGCTCGGAGCAGGAAATTACCAACACAAAAGTGGGATTCCATGCACTTGCCGGCATACCGGGTTGCATTGGTGCCATCGACTGCACCCATGTGGAATTGGTCGTCCCACATGCCATGGAGGCCCAGTACCGCAACCGAAAACAATTTCATTCCCTGAATGTACAAATGGTGTGTGACTCCAACAGGATCATTACACATTGTTGTGCCCGATTCCCTGGATCAACCCATGATTCTATGGTCTTGAGGAACTCCACAATACCACGCTACATGGAGCGACACGCAGGGAACAGATCCTGGCTACTCGGTGAGTCTCATTACATGCACGATTATGTGGGGTATGTGATTTGGCAATGACCTGGCAGGAAGGGGGGGGGTGTGCGTACGTATCAATGGCATTCCACATCATACGTTTCTCGTCCACATACAGGTGATGCTGGATATCCACTGAAGAGATGGCTCCTCACACCAGTCCGGAACCCACGGGACCAGCATGAGGAGGACTATAACCATGCCCACTCACGTACCCGTGTAGTCATTGAACAGGCATTCGGCCTACTGAAGACTCGTTTCCGCTGCCTCAGCAGGTCTGGCGGGGCACTCCTGTACCGCCATGAGAAGGTTGCAAAGATGGTGATGGCATGTGTCATGCTCCACAACATGTGCGTACGTAGAAATGTGCCCATGCCCCCTGACGCAGAACTGCAAGCACCTGATGATGGTCATGATGGGGGTGGGGATGTGGCTGCACCTCATGGAGTCTGCGAGGCACCGGAGGCCCGTGACATTCGTCAGCATCTCATTGATGCATGCTTCTAGTACTCACGCCTGGTGGCTGATACATGGACACGGGACTCGTGGCACTGCGTGTGTCTGGGACATGCACAATATGGACGGTACGCCTATGATGGCCTAGTACACAAAGATCAATGTCCACACATCTCATTGGTTGATCGTGCACTTTTTATGGCATATGTGATGTCATGTTGAACACCCTATCGACCCGCCACCCAAGTGAGCCCAACACACCCCCTCCACCCTCCTACCTCCCCCCCGAACACCAGTGTCCAAAGATACTCATTGTCAGTGGGCTGTCGCTATTGCAAGCCCCCTCTGCGGGTATCAGGGGCACCCCTGCCTGTGGAGCGCAGGTTCCTTCCAGATCTACGTTGGGGGCTGCCCTGGACGGAACTTGCAACGGATGATGTGTCTGCCTGCTCACGTCCATGCATGTCCCTAAGGGTTTGCGAGAGCTCAGTGAGCACACGGCGCACTGCGGCAAGTTCGGCACATACGTCTTTGGACGTCGCATGCAGTTCCCCCCTCAGGCTCTCGGTGCTTCTCTCCATTTGGACTCTCAGGCTCTCGGTGCTACTCTCCATTTGGACTCTCAGGCTCTCGGTGCTACTCTCCATTTGGACTCTCAGGCTCTCGGTGCTACTCTCCATTTGTGCCCTTAGCGTCTCTGTACCTCTCTCCATTTCTGCCCTAAGTGTCTCAGTTGATGTTTCTATGTCTGCCTTAGTGGCCCCACATTCATCGGCATGGTCCTTGAGGAGTGTGGCCAGTTGCTGCTGTTGTACGATTAACTGGTCGAGGGACTGTTGCCTCTGCTGGGCCATGGCCATTTGCGGGGGTGTCACAGAGGGGCTGTTGTCCTCATGTTGCCTTGCCACAGGGCTTGTGGGGGATGGCCAGTCGTCGTCTTGTGGGTGCCCCTGCGTGGTATCCTCATGTTGTACGGGATGGGACAGACAGGGGGATTGGGACAGGTCATGGATGGATCTGACTTCGACATCCCCGTTTTCTGTGTCCGAGCATGCTGCCATCAATGGGGTGTCACCTATGGTGCTGCTGCCACCAGAGGCAGTGCCTTCTGTGGCATCCATTGGGGGGACCTGTGGTGGTGGTGTTGTGGGCATGCTGGCTGCTGGGGTGCCTGTTGATGTTCCCTCCTCTGTGCTGCCACCTGATTTGTGCTGCTGCCGTGTCTTGATGCGTGCAGCTGAGGTGGAGGGTCTCTGGCCGTTGGTCTTGGCCCTCTTTGCAGGTGTGCTGGTAGGGGTGTCCTGTAGCTCGTCGTTTGGATCGGACCCTGTGGTGGATTAAAGGAGGGCGAGGGTTATTGATGGGTCTGTGGGAATTGGAATGGCATTGTATCACATGCTTTGGGGTGGTACCTGAGGGTGATTTGGGTCGGGGCCTTGGAGGTGCTTTAATTTGTGTGTGGAGTGAGGGTGCAGTTGTTTGGCAGCCTGCAGTTAGGGTGTGCCTGCTGCACGTGTAGTGCGTGTATTAGGGGTTTTTAATTATTTGTGTATTTATTGTGGGTTTTAACGTGCGCTATCAGGCCGATGTGTGTGGACGTTCTCCTGGACATGTGTTTCTGTTGCACTATGTGGACGCATGGTACTTCACATGGATGGACTGTGTGGATTTGGCATTGTTTTATCTGGCCCACCTACCTGTATCTTCGGATGTCTGCACTCCTTTCTCCATCCCTCCGACTCCCTCTATGCTCTCCATTCCGATGGTGGAGGCACAGATTTCTTCCCAGGGGGTCAACTTGATGGGTGATTCAGGACCTCCCCCGGTGGCTGTGGCAATGTTGCGGTTGGCAGAGAGTATGCTGCGGACGCGTATCCGCAGGTCGTCCCATCGCTTGCGGCATTGCTGTGGGGTGCGGGGTGCGGTCCCCACCGCACTTACCCGCTGTGCCACCAGAGCCCATATGGTCTTCTTGTTTGCAAGTGCCGTTCTGGTCATTTGTGTGGAGAAGACGACGGCAGCATTCTCCTGGAGGGTCTCTGTTAGCACGGTGAGTTCCTCACGGGAGAAGTGGACCTGCCGCTTGCGGTCGCACGCTTTCTTCGCTACTTTTCCCATTTTTCTTGGTTTCGCTAGGGTGGGTGACGGGTTGGGGTGTGTTTCAGGGTAGTGATTTTAGTGGTTGTGTGGTTTTAGTGGTTTTATAGGTGTACGGCGGGATGTTTCCCGTTCCGGGCCCATGTTTTTACTTCCGTTTCCGTATATTTCCGGTCACCGTACTTTCCGGTAGGCGCACACTGCGGTGACCGCTAAGAGGGGTGGCGGTATAGCACCTAGGGCGCCGTACGGCGGCGGTGTGGGCCGTTTTGGGGTCATTTCCGCCTTCGCGGACTTTGCACTTCCGCCGTGGCGTGGTGCTCGTGCCCGATGGGTCGGAATGGGCCGCACTTTGCTCCTTCGTGCAATGGCGGAAACGCTATTTACGCTGTGGCGCTCCGGTCAGTCACTTTCCGCCAGGGTCGTAATGAGGGCCACTACTGTCTCCACCTAACTCCTATAACTTGCCACCGTTCACCTCCTGATGTTCTCAACCTCTGCTGATGGCTCTTCCAGATCTTTACCAATCTCTTTGTTACTGCCTTCAATCTCCTCCACATTTTCCTAACCTTCTCTGTGCTATTGACAAACTCCTTCTTCTCACGACACTCTTTCAGGTATTTACCAAACTGCTGTGTGCTATCACCAATCTCCTCCTCAGTGGTACTATTCTATGAATCCCCTCCATCAGCCTCTTGCACAATCTTGGCACTCTCTATAAACCACCCGAACCTCGCTTTCACAAGCCTAATCTTCATTGTTACTCCCTCCTCCTCCAAGAAATCACCCTAAGCATGCCTTGTTGTCACCAGGCTCCAGATTTCATGTTCCTCTTTCCTGGTTTCTATCCAGGACATTTACTCACTGGAGCGGCCTCACCCGTCAACTTAGATCTCCTGTGTCTTACTCTAAGGTGGATACCCTCTGTGTGGCCTCAGCGAGTCCCCTGGAGCTCTACCCAGATCCACTTTACCCTTGCCCGGTCTCATCGACCCACCTAGAACTCCACTCCACCCTCCGTGCATCTTCGGGCTCACAACTCACATCCTGTGGAAAGAACATAGAATATGCGCCTCACTCCAATTGCATCTCCTCTTCACAACTCCAACATCTGCACTCAAAAGTCTGACCACCTTTCTCCTCCAATCACAAATTCTTATGGCCTAGGGCCTTTGGGGTTTATAATATTCGCCATCCTTCCCGGGCTGGAGTTTGGATGAGTGTATGCACCTGTGTCCTGTAATTGGGTCGGGGTTGGGATTATTTATTTATTGATTTATTGTATTGTTCAAAGCCAGATCCTAGCTCAGGAACAGTGGAGAGTTCTACAGGATGGGTTAATCAAAGCCAACATATATTTGGAAGAGCTATTAAGTACCAATGGGCTTTTCTTATGGGATGAATATTATTTGTTGACTATCCCTGAACGTTGATTTAGAGTATGTAAAATCAAACGTATACTACTTCTACTGAAAGGTTATTGTACTAGATCATCAATTTTGGAGGCAAAAATGCTGTCGCTTAAAGCTGCTAGTATATTAATAGAGACGTACTAAATAACGATCAGGCAAACATGAGGATTCAGTTCTTGCCTAAACCTATAAAACATAGGGTAAACAAGTGAAAAGTTATTAAACCAAACACATCACATACGAATTCGAAAACCTGTCACAAACAGGACATTTCCTACAAAAAAATTGAAATGCTTTGATTGGGATAAATAAAAAATACTGCCCCCTACTGTCAGTACCGATTTCTAAAGCATACCATTCTGGAAGCATTCATTTAGCACTTAACCTTCGTATTCAAACCTTTTCCATTGCTTTTTCCCATTCATCTACCCTCCCCACTTGAAAACTACCCTCCCAGCTATGAACGTTCCATTTCAGCGATAACCAAGCTAACACTGCAAACATAGGTTCTCATTATGAGTATGGCGTGAGCGCTAAAACGGACAATATTTCAACACCAACTGTTTTACTGCTCCACCTGATTATGAGATCTAAAGCCACAGGAATTAAAGCCACCTCCTTGTGAGTGGAGATATTTCCTCTATCAAAAATGGCAATAATGGGGGGGTATGGCTTGGCACCGAGACTGATGGCGGCTTGAACTTACACTTCCCGCCCGCGTTACCACTTCACACATGCCTGCAGCGTCCCATTAACTCCATACAAAATTGAATTCATAACCTGTGGCTGCACTTTCCTTGGGCGTGGAGTGAAGCCACTTGTTACGGTATTGTCGGCGTATACGCTCCGCTGCTGCAGCCGTCTTTGTGGAGAGCCAACACAGCTGAGGAGAGACTCAGTGGGCCTCATTCCGAGTACGGCGCTAACCAATGGCACTTTTAACGCCTTGGTTGACGCCGTACCCGGACCGGCAGCGCCTTGGTGGATGGCGGAATCACCGCCCCATTCCAAGGTTGGCGGGGCGGTAATTCCCCATTCACCAAGGCTCTTCCCCATTCCCAAATGAGCCCCCATAGGGCTCAATGGGAATGGGGAAGATGCAAATAACGGTGACCGTTCATTACGGTCACCGTTATTGGCTTGGAGGCCCCTTTGTTTGTTTGTTTGTTTGTTTGTTTATTTATTTGGTAATGCGCTCCGAGCCCGTGGGCATCTGAGCGCAGCAGTACAAGAGGACTCAAAACTTAGTTACAATGCCTGACACAGGCTAAAACAGCAAAACAGTGGTCACTTACAGTGGGTGATACAATGCATATAAAATAACAGGGTTAAGCGCATAAGAGTAACATTTTAACAGGTTGTACCGTTTCCGCTAGGGTGAGGGTCGTAGCATGTCGTTGTTGTGCAGCCATTTGAGAGCGTAGGATCTGAATCTTGTGTAGGGTAAAGGGCATCTAAGGTCGGATGGGAGTGTGTTCCATGATTGTGCAGCTCTAACTGGGAAGCTAGCACCGCCCGCTGTGGTAAGTTTGAATCTGGGGACTTCCAGTAGGAAGGTGTTGGCAGATCTTGTCAGTCGGTTAGAGGGTCTCCAGTTGATTCTTTCCACTAGGTAGGGGGGTGCTTGATTGTTGAGGCATTTAGAAGTGAGGGAAATAGTTTTAAGTAGGATTCTGTCCTTTATTTTTAGCCAATGGGCTTCTGTCCGGTGTTTGGAGATATGTTCTCTGCGTGGGATGTTCAGAGCTGCTCTAAGAGCGTTATTTTGTAATCTCTGGAGTTTGTCAGTGAACGACTTGTTGGCACCTGAGTATAAGGCGTTGCAATAGTCCAGTCTGGACATGACAAGGGCATTGGCCAAGGTGAGGCAGCTGGCACTGGACAGGAAGGGTCTGGCGGCACGGATGAGTTTACACATGTAGGTGGTTGAGGAGGCAAGGGAGTTCACTTGTTTTTTGAGGGTGAGAGCTGAGTCGAGGTAAAAACCCAACGTTTTGACCTCGCGCATAACCTTGATAGTATTGTTATCAATGTTAAATGAGGTATAGTCCGGGGTGAGTTTGGATAATTTGAGGTCTGAACCGAGGAGCAGGATTTCAGTTTTATCGTCGTTCAGGCAGAGGCCATGTGTGGCCATCCATGCTTGAATGAGGATGTAAATTTTATTCACCAGAGCCAAGTCCACTTCATAGTTGCCCGAAAGGGGTATGAGGATCTGGGTGTCATCTGCGTAATTAGTGTAGGTGACGCCCAGTCTGTCCAAGTTGTCGAACAATGGCTTGGTGAAGATATTGTACAAAGTGGGTGAGACACAGGAACCCTGTGGGACTCCACATGTGATTTGGATAGGGCCAGCACAAGTGGAAGAGGAGAACACTCTCATAGTCCGGTTGGCTAGAAAGGATTGGACCCATGCTATAGCGTCTCCTGTGAAGTTGGCAGCCAGCTTGAGGTGGTTGCATAAGACTGCATGGTCCACCAGATCAAAAGCTGCTGACAAGTCCAGTAAGAGTAGCAGCGCTGTTTTCCCATTATCCTTAAATTCCTCCATTTTGGTTTTGAGATCTAGCAGGGCTGTTTCCGTGCCATGGAGGGGGCGGAAGCCCGATTGGCGTGAGCCTAGAAGATGATTAGCTTCTAGGTACTCTTGAATTTGGAGATAGGCTACTCTGTCGATAATTTTTAGTAGGAAGGGTACCGTGGTGATAGGCCTATAGTTAGTCGGGATAGATGGATCGAGGGTTTGTTTTTTGAGAAGGGGGAGGACCCAGGATTCTTTTAAGTTAGCTGGCACTGTGTTGGATTTGAAGGATGAGTTGATAAGCTTCGAGATGAAAGGGGCTAAGTCTCTGGCAGCGTCCTTTATTATTTGAGCTGGGCAGCTGTCGCCCTTACAGTTAGAGGGCTTCAGTGAGAGGATAGCCTTTTCAGTGTCACTGATGGAGATGGGTTTAAAGCTAAAAGGGGGGATAGTGATAGGTTCAGTTACTGGAGGCACTTGTTGATCAGTAAGAGAGAGGGTGTATTTTGTATTCATTATTTTAAGTTGGAGGGTGGAGATTTTGTTTGATAGGGCATTCTGTATATTCGTGCACCATATCTTGTCCTTTGGGACCGTGTCAGATGGTTGGATAGGGGATTCCATTTCCCGGAGGATGGCAAATAGTTCCTTGGTATTCGATTTGGCATTGGTAATTCTGTCATTGAATACGTTTTTTTTAGTGTTGATAATTTCAGACTGAGGTGGGCTTCTTGCTTAGCTTTGCGTAGTTTTGCAGGTGCAATGGTGTCTAGTGCGTGAGACATAGCTTTGTTAAAGGTGTCTACTAGTGTGTCTGGGTCGGTGTTGTCCTTCAGACCGTTAATAGTGGGCAGGAGGAGGGGGATAAGTTTTTCTGTAGTGATATCTTTTTTACTTCTGGTAGGGAGTGGTGGTATCATTTTGATAGTTTTGGTGCTGGGGAGGTCAAGTGTGGCAGTGAAATTTATTAGAAAGTGGTCAGTCCATAGTTGAGGGGTGATGGCAGTGATGACTATGTTACAGTTGAGTTCTGAGACCCAATCAAGGGTTCTGCCTTTAGCATGTGTGGGGGAGAGAACTTTTTGGGTAAGGCCTTGGTCATTTAGGATAGATGTTATAGAAAGGGCATTTTTATTGCCTGGCTCATTGAAACCGATGTTGAAGTCACCCATCAGCAGCGTTTGCGAGTGTTTTTGAGTATTGTTCGCTATGAGGGTAGTAAGATCATCTGCAAAGGTTCCCAGGGGACCTGGTGGCCTGTAGATCAGGTGAATGGCTAGCGTGCGGTTGTTGGAGAGTTGCATTTTAGCTGAGAGTACTTCGCATGAAGCTCAGGGGTGTGAGGTGGTGAGTAGGATAGGCAAGGTGGTTTTCGCGATGATTGCTAGGCCACCGCCTTTAGCATTGGGTCTGTCTACTCTGTGGATCTGGTAGTTGTCAGGTATGGCTAGCATCAGTGAGGGTCCTGCTGCCTCATGGAGCCAGGTTTCAGTTACGGCAAGGAAGTCAATGCTACTGTTGTTTAGTATGTCAGCAATTTCAATTGCATGAGCTACCATGGATCTGGCATTGATAAGGGATCCAGTAAGAGTTAGGGTGTTATTGGGAATAGGATGACTTGCAAGTGTATCTGTATGCTTATTTTGACTCCGGCGTTTCTTTTGGTGGGGGTGAGTAGGAGTTGAGGTTGGAATTAAAGGTGTCGTAGCTAGAGTTTGCTTATCCATGTGTGTCTGTATAGATGGGAATCTAGCAGTATTGTTAGTACTGTTTCTTTTAGGTTCGTATATGCAGGGTAGCCTTGCCCTGAGTCTCAGGTTTCTATCTGTGGGGGGGCGAGAGCTGAGGGTAGCAAAGGTCATGATTGTAGCTAGGAGGGTCAGGGAGGTCAAGTTTCTGCACATGGTAGTTGGGATGGTCCGCTGATGGAATTTATTTCCCTTGTTTCCCTAAGATGTCTGGCTAGGGTGACGCAAAGTGTAGTGCAGGTGGCTAGTTGAAGCTGGGGCTGCGCCTAGTGATAAACGGCATGATATTCACGAAATACAGTATGGGCTAGAGTGCATGGTCTGTTAATGATGATAGGGTACTACAAATCAAGGTGGCCCGTTAGCGACCAGAAGGCACAGCACAGTTAAAGTGGTCCGTTAGCGACCGTAAGGCACAACACAGTTAAAGTCGACCATAAGGCACAACACAGTTAAAGTGTCCCGTTAGCGACCATAAGGCACAACACAGTTAAAGTGGTCCGTTAGCGACCGTAAGGCACAACGCAGTTAAGGTGGCCCGTTAGCGACCATAAGGCACAACACAATTAAAGTGGTCCGTTAGCAACTGTAAGGCACAACGCAGTTAAAGTGGCCCGTTAGCGACCATAAGGCACAACACAATTAAAGTGGCTCGTTAGCGACCATAAGGCACAACGCAGTTAAGGTGGCCCGTTAGCGACCATAAGGCACAACACAATTAAAGTGGTCCGTTAGCAACCGTAAGGCACAACGCAGTTAAAGTGGCCCGTTAGCGACCAAAGGCACAACACAATTAAAGTGGCCCGTTAGCGACCATAAGGCACAACACAGTTAAAGTGGCCCGTTAGCGACCATAAGGCACAACACAGTTAAAGTGGTCCGTTAGCGACCGTAAGGCACAACACACTGAGGTGAGCCATGAACACCTGGGTATAAGTAGCACCCAGAGAACTAGGGTCTAATTAAGTGTACACAGCTATGGTAGTTATCGTGGGTACGGGTGTAGATCAGATCATGCAAGCATGAATCGATACATTAACAATGCAATGGGACGCAAATTAAATGCATAGGTTCAGGGGTACCTAGATTCGAATTTAGCAAGAGGATAGGCACAGTACAAGGACATCTAGATGCGAAATGGCACAAATTAGGCAGCCAGCAGCAGTGCAACACAATTTACTAGGCGCAGTATAAGGTCATCTAGATACAAGATGGCATTAGGCAGGCATTACAGTCTGAGTCAGGAGATGAAATGCGAGGTATCCGAGTGGCACGCTATAGGCAAGGACAGCATAGGCATGTGCAGCCGTGCGGGTTGGCAGCGTTAAATAGGCAGGAACGTAAGTAATGCGCTGTGAATTAGATGCTTCTGGTCAACAGATGGTGTTGTGCATGTGGCAGCACTAGCTTACCTGGAGCAGAACGGGCAGAGTTCATGGCCCCTGGCTCCTAACAGGCACACAACAGGCCTTAGTATGGCCTTCGGACTGGCCGGCGATCCGCCTGCCGGCGGTTCTTCCTGGTGAAATCGAGGTTCGGCCTCGATTTCGTGCCGTGAAGCGCCCGGCATGGGCAAGTCAGGCACTTTATGTGGACAGGGTCAGGATGAGTAGATATAGAACAGGGTGGGCAACGGCACACACGTACCAGCGCGTAACAGGCGCAGAACAGGCCTTTTCTCCGTGGCCTTCTCTGCAAGTGGCCGGCTTCCGCCTACCGGTGTGGCCTTCTGGGTGTTATGTTGTTGTATTGCCTAGCAACACCTCAGGGGCCTCGTTTTCATGCTGCATATGGCGTCGGCCATCTTGGATTCAGGCATGCTTCGGACGCGATGCCTAACAGCTGATCGTGATTCTGGCCAAGAGCTTATGGCGGAGCTCACCTTAAAGCAAGTGAGTTGGAGAGAGATTCAGCTGTAAAAGGTTGGGGCATCAGATGAAATATGCAGGTCGAGGGGGACTCCTCATCTCCTGACGATGATGGTGTAGAGGCAGAATAGCAGAGTGCTGTTCGTGGATGTTGGCTGGGGAGGGGCTCCTGCCCATTCCAAGGCTCTGGCTGCACTGAGGGGCACAGGAGCAGAACAGGCCTTTTCTCCATGGCCTTCTCTGCAAGTGGCCGGCTTCCGCCTACCGGTGTGGCCTTCTGGGTGTTATGTTGTTGTATTGCCTAGCAACACCTCAGGGGCCTCGTTTTCATGCTGCATATGGCGTCGGCCATCTTGGATTCAGGGATGCTTCGGACGCGATGCCTAACAGCTGATCGTGATTCTGGCCAAGAGCTTATGGCGGAGCTCACCTTAAAGCAAGTGAGTTGGAGAGAGATTCAGCTGTAAAAGTTTGGGGCATCAGATGAAATATGCAGGTCGAGGGGGACTCCTCATCTCCTGACGATGATGGTGTAGAGGCAGAACAGCAGAGTGCTGTTCATGGATGTTGGCTGGGGAGGGGCTCCTGCCCATTCCAAGGCTCTGGCTGCACTGAGGGGCACAGGCGCAAAACAGGCCTTTGCACCCTCGACTTTAACACCTGCTCAAAGCAGGCGTTAAGGGCGAGGGCGCAGAGGGAACTCGGAGTATGGCGGTAAGGGAATACCGCCACCGGTCTCGTTACCGGTGGCCGCTATCCCTTACCGCCATACTCGGAATGAGGCCCAGTAAGCCTTGTTGGAAAACGCCGGGAGCCTCCGGAGTTAGGCCTCTCG
Organism: Ambystoma mexicanum; assembly: GCF_040938575.1. Taxonomy (NCBI): domain Eukaryota; kingdom Metazoa; phylum Chordata; class Amphibia; order Caudata; family Ambystomatidae; genus Ambystoma; species Ambystoma mexicanum. The sequence goes on from NC_090922.1 coordinate 1,397,329,521, forward strand.
CCAACACCATCTACTGGGCAGAAAATAATAAGAGGAAAGGAAAGCTTATCACTGCCTGCAGCAACTGCTTTATGCTGTGGTGAGACTTCTTTTATTAATCCTTATCTCATTGCTTGGATGTGGCTGCTCGTCGTTTTCCCAGCATTCTGCAGCTGTAAAATTGACTGGAACATCACTTTTGCTATCACTCACAATACCCCCACAGATATACTTCTGGCCTAAACCCTATATTCTCTGGGATATCACAACAGTCGGTACTGGTATATATTACGGCATCAAGAAAAGGGCCACAGAGGTTAGCAAAGGCCAGCACAACAAAGACTCCCAGTGAACCACACTGAAAAACGCTCAAGAGTGACTCTCCTCCTCCATCTAGTTCCCCTGACCCCAGCATGGAACTACTATTACAGGAGATAAGCATGGGTATCATGTGTTTGGCGGTAACCCTTAAATCCGGCGGAAACGGTATTAGCGCCGACAACACCGATCCGCCGTATCATGACTGTAAAACGTGCCGGCGCTATTACAGCCGACGGAAAGAACTGCCAAACAATGCACACAAGACGCCTACAAAAGACCCACCCATGCTTCACACAACCTTCCCAACACCATGATTGCATTTGGTGATGGGAACCGTGCTGTGAACATGTACATGCTGCGCCTGGAGCTCCAGTGGCCTGATAGCCAGCCCGGGGGGGAGGGGTGGAGGAGCAGGAGGAGGAGACCAGCACCAGCAAGGCGGCCAGCCATCCCCAGGGTCAGGCCAACACCCTGGGCCCTGACTGATGGGCAGTTGGTGTCTGAGTACAGGCTGGACAGGGCAAACATCACCCAGTTGCTGGACACAATCCAGGGTGACCTAGCCAGCCGGATATCCATTCGTACTGCAGTGCCCCCACTTGTGAAGTTAGTGTCCATCCTACAGTTCCTCGGGACTGGCAGCTTCCAACACACAGTGGCAATGATGCATGGTATGGCCCAGTCCACCTTCAGTGCCATGCTGCGACAGGTGCTGGATGCCCTGCTGCTCCATGTCAATGAGCACATTGCATTGCCAGCCACACAGACATCGGTCAACCAAGTCAAGGCACAGTTCCATGCCATTGCCCAACTCCCAAACATTATTGCAGCCGTACACTGCACACGTGTTGCCCTTGTAGCACCCCGGGACCATGAGGCAGCCTACAGGATCCGGAAGAGTTTCCATTCACTCAACGTGCAGGTGACCTGTAGCCCTGACCTGACTTTCAGCCACTGCTGTGCCCGCTACCGAGGTTCTACACACAACTCCATGGTGCTGCGCAACAGTACCCTGCAAGCGTACATGGAAAGGCACCAAGGCCAATGCTCATGAATGTTGGGTGAGCTGAATTCCTGCATGGAATGCATGCCAACGTTCACCGGATGGGGGCGCAAACACACAGTAATCATTGCATGCCACCAGGAGACACAGCCACCACTAGCACAGCACCATTTCTATGTATGCGTGTCACACAAGGACCCCTGCACACGTTCCCCACAGCAGAACACGCTGAAGGTGAATGTCACACACATGTGAATGCACAATGACATATGGAAACACAACAACCACAATGCATCTTGTCTGTGTTGCAGTGCTGCTACTCACCCTGACACCCAAGTACAATCTTATCCTGCACACCACACTGGAGTGCCAAGTGAGTCTAATGGAAAACATATCCACAAAACCACTGTAGATGGGCAGGTGAAGTCACAGCCATGAACATCCCTGAGATACTGACCCCTGAATGGCCATTGACATGCCTGGCCAAATGTTGATTAATCTGCAAAGTAGCAAACGTGACACCAGCCATAGTGACAGCCACAACCCATCACCTAACAATATAGCATGTGAACAGGCAGATATGACGGGACCCGCATCCTGAGGTAAGGGATGCACCACCGTGGCAATAAGCCACAGGAGGTGGTGCGTGAAGTGAGTACCCCATAAGGCACGTGACACACATTGCACACCACACACATGAAGACACCATATTGAAAAGGGAAATGTACCCATAAAGAGTGTGACACACATATCCATTAATATGTTTGATACACTGCTGCATGTACATTGCCACCTAGTGCATGTAAATCCAACCTGCCACATAACACCTTACCCATTTACCCAGACTGCATGTATAGGTCACCACATGCATGACCCTAAGGATGAGAGATGCATACCAATATTGCAATTAGATAGCATGTACCTGTTGCACACATACATGACCATAGTACTAAGTGAATTGTAGTGTAACCCTTGCACATACACATTACCAACCTAGGCGTAATAGACATGTGTTGTCCCCTGCAGGTTATTCTGGATACCCGCAGTCGACATGGCTCATGACCCCTGTGCGTATTCCACAAACCCCAGTTGAACTGGCATATAACATTGCCCATAGGTGTACATGCATCTGTGTGGAAATGGCATTTAGATTGCTGAAGGCACGTTCCCGGTGCCTAGACCCTACAGGAAGGGCATTGATGTATGCACCAGCGAAAGTGGGCAAAATCATACTCACCTGTGGCATGCTCCACACATCTTCTGCCGCAGGCATGTGCCACTGCCCCAGAATGCTGATGGCCAACCACCTGAAGATGGCAGTGACGATGAGCATGTGCCCGTAGGCGGGGCAATTGTACACAGGGATGGGGTGAGGGAGGGGAGGTTGGCCAGACAGGCGTTGATTGACAATTATTTTTGATCTGGTTAATGGGTACATGTCAAAAATATCACTTGTAGAATAAAGAGCACTTTATTCAATTTATACTTAACACAGTCAAGAATGTCCAAGCTTTCTATGCTGTATGACTCGGATTTATTTTTGTGGAACAAACCCCTTTCCCCCTGAAACACACCAGCACATAATCCTCCCTCCCCCCTGAAACACCCAGCACACAATCCCCCCTGAAACACCCCAGCACACAATCCCCCAGAAACAACCCAGCACACAACCCCCCCTGAAACACCCCAACACACAATCCCCCGCCCCCTGAAACACCCCAAACAGTGCATGTGGGTCCTTGTGCCCGGGCCTCGGCGCAAGTGTGCCATGTCCATCTATGATGGTCATGGATGCTTCCTGTGTCCGGGTCCCTCTGGTGAGTCGCGTGGTCGATTGCGCAGGGAAGGTCGCCTGTGCAAAGCCTCCAGGGATCCCTGTGTGGGTGTCATCGATGTTGATGTTGATGGGATTGCTCCTACAAACTGCAGCTGCTGGCAGCAGATTGTTCACCTCCCACATCTGCTCTGCATGAGTGGATTGGCCCTCACACAGCTCACAGACTCTCTGTCCAAATCCAGTCAGGGCCGCTGTACAGCCCTCAACCACTCTACGTGTGCGGGCATTGTCACGCACCATGGTCTTTGCTGCATTACGAATGGCACATATTATGTTGCCTTGCCTTGATGTTGCGGTTATGGTCAGCTGCCATGGCCTCAATCCTCCACTGGCATTCCTCTATGACGTCCAGCTGTCCCAATGCAGCAGCTCTTGTGACTCTAGCTCTGTCAGGTGTGGTGTTGCTCGGCCTGACAGGTCTGCCTGGGGTCGTAGGGGAGCTGTCGTAGGGGTGTCAACATCAGGTAATGGTGTGCGTGCATGATGTGCACATACAGGTACAGGGGGAGAGTGTATTTCCACTGGCACCTGCTTGGAGGTCCCTTGGGGTGTGCCCATCTGCTGAGTGACACTCTGGATGTGTGAGAACACCGCTGCTCTGTGTTGTTCCTCATTGGATGTGTGGCCCTCA